>NW_024426641.1:54484-86005 GCF_017311325.1 Ursus maritimus
ATTTATTTATTTATTTATTTATTTGACAGAGAGAGAGAGAGAGAGAGAGAGTGACAGCGAGAGAGGGAACACAAGCAGGGGGAGTGGGAGAGGGAGAAGCAGGCTTCCCGAGAGCAGGGAGCCTGAAGCTGGGCTCGATCTCAGGACCCTGGGATCACGCCCTGAGCCGAAGGTAGACGCTTAACGTCTGAGCCACCCAGGTGCCCCTGAACCATTTCTTTATATGAACACTTTGTAGGTTGTAACTTATTTATTTCCATGTCTCTCTCACTGGCCTGGAGTTTAACTCTTTCTTGGATATGTAGTCACTGGCAGAGAGCTTGGTGCACAGTAAGAACTTAGCCATTAAGGCTTTAATTCTGAAATTCTTTAGAGATTCACAAGCTTTTTGAATATATCCTTGAAGGCTTGTTTTACCTGTTGGTTCCTTAGGGTGTAAATGAAGGGGTTCAACAAAGGTGCGACCGAAGTAATGAGTAGAGCTACTCCCTTGTTGAATGTGTTCTTTTCTTTTGCTGAGGGCTTTACGTATGTGAAGAAGCAGCTTCCATAAGAGAGGGAGATAACAATCATATGGGAAGAACAAGTGGAAAAGGCTTTTGTCCTTTGCTGGGCAGAGGGGAGCTTCAGAATAGTCCTGATTATGAACATATAAGAGAGAATCACTAGTACCAGAGTGACCACTAGGGTCACATATGCTGTAAGAAAAGCAACCTTCTCAATGAGGCTTGTGTCTGAACAGGAGAGTTTCCGAAGGGGCTCATAGTCACAGAAATAATGATTCAGCCTATTGGATGCACAAAAGTCCTGCTGACTCATCAGAGAGATCAGTGGTATAATAACCATTAACCCAGACAGCCAAGAGCAGAGGACCAGCTGGATGCAGACTCTGCTGCTCATGATGGTCAGGTAATGCAGGGGTTTGCAGATGGCCACATAGCGGTCATAGGACATGGTGGCCAGAAGGTAAAACTCTGTTGCCCCCAGGAATATTGCAAAGAAATACTGAGTGAAGCAGCCAGCAAAACTGATACTCTTATTCCCTGTTGTGATGCTGATCAGGACCCTGGGAATGAAGATGTTTGTGAAGGACATTTCTAAGAAAGAAAAGTTCCGGAGGAAGAAATACATGGGAGTCTGCAGGTGGGAGTCCAGCAAGGTGAGGATGAGGATTGTCAGATTTCCGATGATGCTGAGTAAATAGGCAAGGAACAGAAAGGTGAAGACCACTGCCTGGAGTTCAGGGACATCTGTCAGACCCAGCAGGATAAACTCAGTCAACATGGTTTTATTTTTCATTGTTGAAAAATTTTGAGTCTGAAGGTAAAAAAGTGATAGTAATAAAAGGTGAGAAAGGAAGAGGTGCTCTGAAACGGACAGGTGAAATGGGAAGAGAACCCAAAGTGATGGACCGTGAATTTTCCTGATGACCTGACCCAGACCGGTGGGCTGTTTGAATGGTGTTGGATTCTTTCCAGTTCCATCTGCCCTGTAGAGAAAACTTCTTGCTGTTATTTCCCCACAGGGTACTCTCCCCAGTGCCAACATGAAGCAAGTCTCTTTCTTGCAGGTGATGTTAAAAAGGTTGTGGAATGAGTGAATAAAGAAGGGCCTCCAGCAGCTGCCTCCTTCCAGAATAGTTACTAAGTTTATCCCCATATTCACTTTCTTTCCTTCCCATTGATTCTCTTCACTGCCTTACTTCCTTTGACTGCCTAATGCTTCTTAGATTTGCTGTTTTTCCTAGTCTTCCTGCTGTTTCTATTTTTATTTGTCATAATTATAGCAGTCTCTCATTTTCTTTCTGGTCCAACTCCCATAAGTCCCCTAATGCCAAAAAGTACCAGTTCTTCACTCATTCCCAATGGACCCTTCAGGCCCCTGTCTGTCCATTTGAATGCAAAGATCTGTGTATTAGGATTGTCATTCTGTCCTTTGAACTATTCCACATACCTGTCTAGGGTTCAGTAAATAATACATTAGAATAGAAACCTGCATTTATTTCCTCAAACTAATTCAGAGTATTTAGATCTAGAGTTTTGCTTGCCTATAAGGACAGGAAGGTTCTGTTACATTCCAAGGACATTTTAGGAGTTCTTCTTCCCTGACCTACTTCACACCCGGGACCCCGTCCCCAGCAGCAGCAGAGACCCCAGAGCACAAGAGAGTAGGGAAGAGGGGTCCTGGGCCCACCACTGCCCTACATGTGACTACGCCCAAGTTAAGCCCCAGCATGTGAGAGGAAAGCTGCTAACTCCCAGCTACAGCCATGGGCCCCTGCCCCCCTGCTTTCCTGCTCAGCAGAGCCCCTCCCATCAGAGATTACGGGTACTTGCACTGGGGAGGTGGCTGCTGGCCGGCCCAAGCAGAGAGCTGAGGCGTCCAAGAAATGTTCCATTGGTGGGGGAGGGGGTGCCAGGCGAGGTGGAGCATTCCTTGTACTTCTGGCAGCACTGGATGGCCACTGAAGGGGGTGGGGGGCGGTGTGGGGAGGTCCTGGGGCAGCCCCTCTCTTATTCCTTTATGCCCCCCTTCTCCATGGTCAATTTCTTCTTCTTTCTTCTTCTTCTTCTTCTTCTTCTTCTTCTTCTTCTTCTTCTTCTTCTTCTTCTTCTTCTTTTTCTTCTTCTTCTTCTTCTTCCTTTTTTCTCTTCTCCAATAGACTTTTTTTGATTTTACTTAAATTCAAGTTAGTTAATATATAGTGTCTTATTAATTTCAGGGTAGAATTTAGTCATTCATCACTTGCCTGTAACACCAGTGCTCATTACATTAAGTGCCCTCCTTAATGCCTGTCACCCAGTTGGACCTCCTTAATGACGGTCCCCCCACCGACCTCCCCTCCAGCAACCTTCAGTTTGTTCTCTATAGTTAAAAGTCTCTTATGGTTTGTCTCCCTCTCTGTTTTTATTCTATTTTATTTTACTGTCCCTTCCCATATTTATATTTTATCTCAAAATATTTGAAGAAGTCCTTAACTGGGTATCCAATAATTCCTAGATTGGATTTACCATGTAGACGAATCCACTAAATCATGTGTAAAACATTTTGTGTATGTAGGTATAGAAATTTTATGGGGGAAGTATATGAAACTATGTCCCAGGGTTTTCTATGAGGCTCTGTATTTAAGCACTTACAGAGCATTTTAAGTCTCTACTGATTTGTGAACTTGTGTGGCTAAAGGGTCACATTATGTGGGAGTGTGCTTATTGATTTATTCAAGACTTTCTTTGTTTTGCTCTTATAAACGTTTATAAGGCAGTAGCTTTCAAGCATTTTTGACCATAATGCAGTTTACATTTATATCATTTTCCGGCATACATATATATCTAACCTAAATAAAGGTTTTACAGAACAATTCTTACTACATGTGCTACAATGTGATATCTTTTATTTTGTTCTATTTAAAACATTTTGATTTAAAATGCTGGTTGCAACCCATTAAATTGAATCCATACCCCACTAATGGCTTGCACTCCCCAGTTGGAATCAGGGATCAAGAAAAGTTACACATTGCTCTGGACGCCCTTGCCGTCCCTGTTACCAACCTGGAATCTTCAGAGAGTGGTTGTGTGTTCACATCTGCATCAGCTTCAGGCTTCACCACCACAGAGAAGTAAAATCAATGAAATTATAGACGGGAACATACTTCCTCACTTGACTATCTTATTGGTCATAGTGGGATTTCAGTCCTAAATATTCTTAGAGGTGAATAAAGATGTTAAGGCCACATAATTAAAAAACAATATAAATTTTTTTTGCATTTTCTACATTATCTACCACCAAGTCCTATCCTGCATTTCACAGAAATAACAAAACTTCAGGGCTTTTCTTTGTAAGAAATCGTCTTCTGCTGTCCCTTGTCAGTTTAGTGGGATTTGCTCATTTCTGTTCTCCCACTAATTCAGACTGGAGATGAAGCAGTGTTTTTAGATATTCTATCTTCATAAAATGAACCAATATATAGGAGACCAGAAGGAGGATGTGAGGAGTAGAGTAGTTCTGGATTTTTCTGTTCTAGGTGAAATGAGGTTGATGACCTCGGAGGGCAGATTATGAACTCCCCCTCCCACCCCAGATTTGTGCTTTACCTAGAGTGACACAGATTGTATTTGCTCTCTTGAGAGCCTGCAATGGGGAAGCAACTGAATGAAGAAGCCCAGGTTGCCCTGGGGAATCCTTGTTTGGATAGGTTAATGAATGTCCTTTGTTGATATTTTGGAAACAAATTCTAAACATACAGTTAAGGGATGAGAGTCCAGAGAGACTAGCTTAGAGGTGGGGTTGGGAGGAGCAAGAGAGCATCAGCTGCAGAGAAGAGGAAGACTATGGAGTCATGGCATTTGTCTTCCCCATGGATGGGCATAGCTGCCCTTTACCATGGATAAACAGCTTAGCTGGAACTCTTTGCAGGTCATGAAGGTCCTTAAAAGTCAGTTTCTAAACATTGCTAGCCTAGTTGTAATTAGGCCATTTACTGACTATTGGCTAAAGATAGTAAGCAGTAATTTTCTTTTCTTTATTCTTTTCTTTTCTTTCTTTTTTCTTTTCTTTTCTTTTTTCTTTTCTTGTCTTTTTTTTCTTTTCTTTTTTCTTTTCTTTTCTTTTCTTTCTTTTCTTCTTTCTTTCTCTTTCTTTCTTTCTTTCTTTCTTTCTTTCTTTCTTTCTTTCATGTTGCATGTAGAAATAAAATACAGAATGAATGAAAGTGGAAGGTTGAGGTGAGGGTGGGAGCCTTGTATTGCCTGTGAAGTACCTCCAAGGAAACACTTGGGGGGTGCCTCGGTGGCTCAGTTGGTTAAGCATCTGCCTTTGGCTCAGGTCATGATCCCAGGGTTCTGGGATTGAGCCCTGCATTGGGCTCCCTGCTCAGTGGGGAGCCTGCTTCTCTCTCTCCCTCTGCCTGCTGCTCCCCCTGCTTGTGCTCTCTCTCTCTGTCAAATAAATAAATAAAATCTTAAAAAAAAGAGGGAAAATATCTTAAAAAAAAACACTTGCAAATTTTCAGTGTAAGGTCGTGAAGAACTTGTTAGACATGCATATATTACCTGGAAGGCTAAACTTTTGCCCCCAAAGATGCCTTCACAGCAGTTAATTAATCAGGTTTATCATTTACTTATCAATAGAGTGCAAGCACCGGAAAAAGCAGTGCTAGCCTTGGGAACAAAATGCCAGAATTAGAGACAAAGATACCCACTACACAAATGTCTTACAGTTTCCCTATAAAAGTTTTCGTATAATTCTCACAATGGTGAGGGCCAGAGAGAGAATATGGTCTAACCAAATGTAACACAATAATCAGCTCCATCTTGAATGACACAAGAAATTCATGTCTCTGAATCTCAGTGTTCTATTCTGTAAAATGGAGATCATAATGCCCATTAAACAGACTTATAATTGTTAAGGACCAATACCTGGTACATAGGATATGCCCCTCAAATATTTCCCATTTTCTTTTCTTCAGTGATGGAATTCTTATAAAGGTATATCTGGCTATAGTTCAGTTGTTTCTTTCAAATGTGTTTATAGAGATGAAAGCAAAAAAAATGTATTCTGCAGCTTTGGGGTACATTTTTCTACATATATCTATTATCTAGCTTGTTAATTGTATTGATTAAATCTTCATTTTACTTCCTCATTTCTTTTTCTTCCTGTTCTATTAATTACTGAGATACAAATATTAAGAACTTTTACTCTGTTGTTGCATCTGGCTATTTCACCTTGTGGATATATGTACCTTGTACATATATATAAAAAATATTTGGTCTTTGCTCATATTCCTGGTACAGAGCTCCTAAAACTCTTGGAATTTCCTGATTGATAAGAATGTCTTTTACTGGGGTGGCTGGGTGGCTCAGTGGGTTAAGCGTCTGCTTTCGGCTCAGGTTGTGATCTCGGGGTCCTGGGATCAAGCCCTGTGTTGGGCTCCCTGCTCAGCGGGGAGTCTACTTCTCCCTATCCCTCTGCTCCTCCCCACTGCTCATGCTCTCTCAATCTCTTCTCTCTCAAATAAATAAACAAATAAAATCTTAAAAAAAAAAAGGAATGCGTTTTACCTTGAGTTTTTCCTGATGAGGTGACTTAGGATGGGGACCCTAGAGAGTCTCAGATTATCCGATCATCAGAAAGACCACACGCCTAGAGGATTGGAACCTCTAGCCCCGTTCACTGTTTGCTGCAGAGGGCAAGGTGGGGGGAGGATGGAGATTAATCACTATTAAAACGTTGAACATGGAGATTTGGGAACCTTCTGAGTTTGTGAACACATCGAAGTGCTGGGAAGATGGTGTGTCAGGAGAGGGCATGGAAACTCCATGCCTTCCCATTCCCCACACCTGGCCCCGTGAACCTCTTCCATTTGGCTGTTCCTGAGTGAATTCCTTTATAATCACTGGTAGTAGTGGGTACATCACTTGCATATTATTACAGGTAATATTTGGAAGGACAGACACTAAAACAATAATGTTTATTTCTGGATGTTGCAGTTTCTATGAATTTTTTCACTTTTCATATCTGTCTTTGAATTTTTCTATATTAAATATTTATTACATATGTAATTTTAGACAATATGGCCATCTTTTTACTCACTGCGTTGTATATATCATGTGTAAACAAATAATTAAGAGCAGATTTCTAATTTGTCAGTGAAATCTTATTATTTT
The DNA here is from genome assembly GCF_017311325.1 of Ursus maritimus. NCBI lineage: Eukaryota > Metazoa > Chordata > Mammalia > Carnivora > Ursidae > Ursus > Ursus maritimus. The sequence continues at coordinate 61,147 of NW_024426641.1, forward strand.
ATGCTTGGACTGTGTTGCTATTATTGCATCTTTTACTCTCTAAGGACATTATTCCCATTGTGCTTGGCTTAGGATTTTCTTTGGCAAAGTAAATTGCACTTCAAGTTCATTAGAGACTTTTGAATTAGGGCCTCCAAGGACTTTTTAAAGTAGTTTTCAGCATGTGTGTTGTGGATGGAGGAAACGAACAGGGTTGTAAGTGTAAAAACTTGTTTGTCCAGAGAAAATCAGAACATCTGCTTTTGTAGAACTAGAGAGGCTTCTTAATTCCTCCTTGCTCTTTAAAATTTATTATCTTCCTTTCAGTTTCCCAGCATAGAAATATTTTCTAATTTTAAATTAGATTGGTATTTTTTATAAGTTCAGAAACCATAAATGTACATATATGGTGTGTATAGGTTCTTGGGGGCAAGCGGCTAGGGATATACTTAGTTGATGCTAGTGGTAGGTTCTTGTTCAACTGTGAGACTCACTAAGGTCATTTGAGGTATAGCTTCCTAGTGAAACAGTGAAGAATGTCAGAGGTAAGTACTGGGGTGTTTTGCAGTCAACCTCCACCAGAAAAAAAATGCGGGCGGGACCATTTTATGCATCGTTAATTTGGTGCAATCCCATGTACAGTAATTTGATTTGCACACAGAAACAACTTTCTTTTTATTTCTTTTATTATTTTTTAAAAAAAGATTTATTTATTTACTAGAGAGAGTGAGGGGGAGAGAAAGAGAGAATGAGCAGGGAGGGCAGAGAGAATCCCAAGCAGACTCCGTGCCAAGTGCATAGCCCAACATGGGGCTTGATCTCATGACCCTGAGCTCAGGACCTGAGTTGAAACCAAGAGTGGCAGGCTTAACCGACTGTGTCATCCAGGTGCCCCTATTTTTTTTAGTTTTAGAGAGAAGAGACAGAGAGTGCACAAGAGGGGTGGGGGTTAGAGGGAGAGGGAGAGAGAGAATCTTAAGCAGGCTCCACGCTCAGCATGGAGCCCAAGGTGGGGATTGATTTTGTGACTCTGAGATGATGACCTGAGCAGAAATCAAGAGCCATACACTTAACCAACTAAGCCACCCAGGTGCCCCTGAAACAACTTTCTAATCACTTTCTCTAGACCTCTCCTCTCTGCCTATTTCTGTCTCTCATTTATCTATCCAGTGTCTGTCTATATATTTATACCCCATATGTCTCAATTACCATTGGTAAACATTCCATTTTTTTATATCCCCTGTGTTTCAGTACAAGTATATCCTATTTGCAAGCTATTTGTCTATTTATACCCCATATGTCTCAATTACCATTGGTAAACATTCCATTTTTTTATATCCCCTGTGTTTCAGTACAAGTATATCCTATTTGCAAGCTATTTGTCTCATAAACCCAGGTTAATGTCCCTTTTTCTTTTTTTTTTTTAAGATTTTATTTATTTATTTGACAGAGATAGAGACAGCCAGCGAGAGAGGGAACACAAGCAGGAGGAGTGGGAGAGGAAGAAGCAGGCTCATAGCGGAGGAGCCTGATGTGGGGCTCGATCCCATAACGCCGGGATCACGCCCTGAGCCGAAGGCAGATGCTTAACCGCTGTGCCACCCAGGCGCCCCTAATGTCCCTTTTTCTATCATGATATCTGTAACTTGGCAAGGCACCATACGAAACCTGTGCATGATGGGAGTCGATATTACACATTTAAACCTCACAGTAACCTTATGATGTACTATTCCTGTTAACTCCACTTCATATTAGGAACCGGGAGTACAGACAGAGTAAATGACTTGCCTAAGATCACTCACCTAGATGACAGAGGTCTGACATGATCCCAGACAAACCGTTCCAAGGTCCATACACTTAATGCCTCTGCATAATTGAAACATGTATTACACTTCAGTTGTCATGAAGGAGGGAAAGCAAGGTATGTCTTGGTGTCCTTCACCTCTTTGTACTTTTTACCCATGGTTTTCAAATTATAATATTTTAACATAATAGCCCTCTCCACTCAAGCCCTTTCTGCCGGTTATACCAGGCACAGCATGCGACTAGGTTTAATTGTTGTTTATAGTCACTATTGATCCTGTCATATTTTGACATTGCTCCTCAGATCCAATTTCTGTGACTTTTATGTGAAGATTGGGCAGTGGTATGAAGCCAGTGATGAGAAACCATTCAGCAGTAACAACGTTCATCTTACTGGGTTTGACAGATGACCCACAGCTAGAGATTTTGGTTTTTATCTTTCTGTTTATCACATACATATTAAGTGTAATTGGGAATCTGACCATAATTTCTCTCACCTTGGTGGATTCTCATTTAAAAACAGCTATGTATTTTTTTCTTCAAAATTTCTCTTTCTTAGAAATCTCATTCACAACTGCCTGTGTCCCCCCATACCTGTACATCATATCAAGTGGGGACAGAACCATCACCGTCAAGGCTTGCTTCAGCCAAATCTTTTTTATTGTCCTCTTTGGAGCTACAGAATTTTTTCTCCTGGCCGTGATGTCCTACGACCGCTACGTGGCCATCTGCAAACCCCTGTGTTACGTGACCATCATGGACAGTAGAGTCTGCAGGAATCTCATCCTCTGTTGTTGGGTATCTGGCTTATTGATTATCATTCCACCCCTTGGTTTGAGTCTCCACCTGGAATTCTGTGACTCTGTTATTGACCATTTTTATTGTGATGCTTCTCCAATACTGAAGAATTCATGTTCAGATACTTGGTTCATAGAACAGCTGGTTGTCGTCTGTGCTGTGTTGACCTTCATAATGACCCTTGTGTGTATAGTTCTGTCATACATATACATCATTAGGACAATTCTAAGATTACCCTCTGTCCAGCAAAGGAAAAAAGCCTTTTCCACCTGTTCTTCCCACATGATTGTGGTTTCCATGACCTATGGCAGCTGCATATTTATGTATATCAAGCCTTCAGCTAAGGATGAAGTGGCCATTAATAAGGCAGTTTCTCTACTCACTGTATCTGTTGCCCCTATGTTGAACCCCTTCATTTATACCCTGAGAAATAAACAAGTAAAGCAGTCTTTCCATGACATCCTTAAAAGACTTGCATTTCTTTCACAGAAATATTAGATTGTCATATTGGGAAGTTAAATTAAAACAAAAAACAATTTATCATATATCAACATGAAATCATATGTTACAAACCATTTATCAATTCAGCATATAGGTGGAAATTGAGTTATGGGAGTTGTGTAGTTCTCATAATATTGAGGAACAATTTAAAAAATTGAGAAGGAAGTCTAAGGAAAAATTGTGATGGGCCCAGCATTATGCAGGTGGATATTTCTACCTTTTCTGGAACTTCTATGTCTTCCTAATCTACATTTCAATCAACTCTTCTTAGTTTTGTCAGGAATACATTAGTCATTAGTCTTGTGCATTGAGTCTATTCCATCCTGTCACTGCTTTTCCCTCCTTGCAACACTCCCTCTTTCAAAGTATCTTCTCTTTTCAGGACGACAAGAACATTGATTTTTAGGACACATAAGCTCCCTCCACCTTCAACTCTGCTTTGTTAATGCTACCTCACAATAAATATGTGCAGTTGAACAAAATTCTAATAATCATCTTTGCCTGTTCTAATCTGAACTTATTAAAACATGTGCAAAAAATCATTACATAAACAAAAATGTAGCCAAATAGTCTTTAATGATAATTGATAGGCTTTCTCTTCTGAGTAATTGTTCTAAAACCAACTAATAAGCCTGGTAAAACACAAAAATCATTGACTTGAAAACATCAGATTGTGGCTGAAACAATGAGGACCAGAGGGGCTGAGATTATGCAAAGGGAAGAACTGTGGAAGGATGAACTAATTGTAAATAGCTGCTTTAACTCTTGAGGGCATTTTCAGATTCATGACTCTGGTGGATTAAAGATACTTGCACGTTATTTGCTACTTTCCGGATCAGAAGGTATACTTCTTTCCTCTCCCCTTTAATCTTGACTCTCTTTATGACTTGATTTTGACCATGAAAATGTGGTAGAAGTGAAGTTATATCGCTTCAGAAATTAGGTCTTTGGAGACCTGTAGCTTTCATCTTCTTTTTTGGAACAGATGCTTTGGGGAACCCAGGTGTTAGGTGAGCAGTTTGAATACCCTGAGATTGCCATGCAGTGAGGAGAGAGATACTTGCAGAGGGGCTACATAGAAATACTTGCTCAGTCCCCATCTCATTCAGCCATCTTAGCTTTGGTGACATCTGATGAAGAAGCCATCTTGGACATCAGCTTTGATGAGCCTTCACATGACTCCAAATCCACTCGCCACTGATTACAACTAAATGAAAGACCCATGTGAGAACCACCCAACTGTCTCGTCCACTCCTAGAACTGCAAGTGATAAACAGTTGTTTTATCCACTAAAATGTGGAGTGATGTGTTACACAGCAGTAGGTATTCAAAAATAGGGTCCAGAGTAAATGATTTGCCAGGGAAACAGCAGATCTTTTAGTGGTCTTACAAGGCTAGAGAAACCATATTGGACACTGGAGAGGCCTGAATGAAAAGTCTTCAAGCTGTAGATTTTTGAGTTCCCCCCCCCCATTCTGTATGTACAATACATCCAAAAAATGTTAATTAAAAACTTGAAAAAATCCTCAAAGATTGGATGTAAAAATAATGGATCAAAAATACAAGCCTGGAGTATAGGAGGTGGAGTGGTCTGCTGGCTTTGCTGTCCTCCTCCTCTTCCTGTGCTTTTCCAGAGGAGGAGAGCTGTCTCTTTAAGCAAGAGCCTGCATCCGGGGTTGGTCCCCTTTCTTTCTTTTTCTTTTTTTTTTATAATAATTTTTTATTACGTTATGTTAGTCACCATACAGTATATCCTTCGTTTTTGATGTAAAGTTCGATGATTCATTATTTGCGTATAACACCCAGTGCACCATGCAATATGTGCCCTTCTTACTACCCATCACAGCCTATCCCATTCTCCACGCCCCTCCCCTCTGAAGCCCTCAGTTTGTTTCCCAGAGTCCATAGTCTGTCATAGTTCATTCCCCCTTCTGTGGACTCCTTTCTGAAGGTTATCAGCACAGAGCCAGTTCTGTTGTCCGCAGCCCCTCTCCCCCAAGGCACTCAATGCGTGGCTTTGGTGGCACCCGTGAGACACACGTCTCTCCCTTCTCCTCCGCTGTGCAGGTCTCTGCTCCCAGCTCAGCAGTCTGGTAACCCTGCAGCTCTACCCTCCTCTTCCTTCCCCAGCCTGAGGTCTGAGGGCCTGTATCAGATCCCTGTTTTGTATCTCTGAGACTTGGGGCCTACTACACTCTTAACACTGATTTAAAAATGGGAAAATTTTCTTGTAACCATTAAAGGAATGAATAAGTGGTCAAAAATCTCACCAAACACTTCCAGCTTGTATGGTTGAAATAAAAATTCTACCAATCATTTAAAAAGGAATTACTACACAAACTCTTTCAGAGAATAGAAGATGTATCCTCAATACACTGTAGCATTAATACCGAAGCAGGACAAGGGCTATCAAGAATAGGAAATTACAGAGGATTCTCACTCAAAAACACAGGTATAGGAATCTTAAAGAAAATATCAGTAAACCAAATCAGTAATGTAAGTATAATACAGTTCAGCCGAAGTGTATTCATCTCAGAAATGAGTTGGTTTAATATTAGAAAAATCTATTTATTTTTCAGCACTTTAACTGAATTAAAAGAGGAACATGTTATGATCTCCATAGATATAGAATGGGCATTGGTGAAAATCAATATCCATTCATCAATTATTTAAAAAAATATTAGGAAATTATTAATGGAAAGGTACTTCCTTAGCATGAATAAGGAAAATCTACAGCAAAGAGCATAGTGAAATAAATACTGGCCTATGCATCTTTTTTTTTTTTTCTTAAATAGAAAGATATTTACTGGGTGCCTGGGTGGCTCAGTTGGTTAAGCATCTGCCTTCAGTTCAAGTCCATAATCCCAGGGTCCTATTGGGCTCCCTGCTCAGCGGGGAGCCTGCTTCTCCCTCTGCCCCTCCCCCTGCTCGTGCTCTCTCTGACAAATAAATAAAATCTTTAAAAAAAATCTTGAAGAAAGAAAGATATTTACTGTACATTTTAAGGTAAAAATGTAAGTTAAAATGCTGTGTAATATTATACTTAAAATATATGTACGTATATGAACATGGATAACATTTTGAAGGACAAACACCAAAATAATAATGTTTATTTTTGGGCATTAGAGGTTCTATGATTTTTTTTAATATTTCGTATCTACTTTTGAATCTTCTATATTAAATATGCATGTGCGTGTAATTTTATATGGACTATTGCCTAACGCACCTCACTGCTTACAACACGTGTGAATAAATGATGTAGCATAGGTTCTGATTTGTAATTAGAATCTCATTTTTCTATGCCTGGATCGAGTTGGTTGCTCTTATTACATCTTTTTCTCTCCAAGTGTATTAACCCCATTGGTGCCTGGGTTGGGATTTTTTTGCCAAAATAAATTATATTTTAGATTCATCAGAGGCTTTTGATTCAGGGCCCCCAGGGACCTTTTTATGGAGTTTTTTTCTATGCACCGTATTTGAAGAAGGTAATAAGGCGGATCTTTATTTATTTTTTTTTTTTTTTACTGTTGGATAAGGGAATTATTTTTATTTTTTTTTATTTTTTTTTTCATTCTTTTTTTTTTATTAATAATGATTTTTTATTATATTATGTTAGTCACCATACAGTACATCCCCGGTTTTCGATGTAAGTCTCGATGATTCATTAGTTGTGTATAACACCCAGTGCACCATGCAATATGTGCCCTCCTTACTACCCATCACCGGTCTATCCCATTCCCCCACCCCCCTCCCCTCTGTAGCCCTCAGTTTGTTTCTCATAGTCCATAGTCTCTCATGTTTCATTCCCCCTTCTGATTACCCCCCCTTTCTTTATCCCTTTCTTCCCCTACTGATCATTCTAGTTCTTATGTTCCATAGATGAGAGAAATCATATGATAGTTGTCTTTCTCTGCTTGACTTATTTCACTAAGCATTATCTCCTCCAGTGATAAGGCGGATCTTTAATTTAAAAATCTGTTTGCCCCTGTAGAAGATGAGAACACCCATTTTTGAAAACCTAGAGAGGCTGCTTAACTTCCCTTTACTCCTTGAACTTAGTTATCTTCCCTTTCATTACTCAGAGTGCGCAGAAATAGTTCCTCATTTACAAATAGGATGGTTATCTTGTAACCCAGCAACCGTGTGTATATTCACAGTGAGGACGGGTTCCTAAGGGCCCAGAGATGCACTTCGATGCTGCTACTGCTGGATTGTTGCTCAGCTGAAGTCACGTCTGTCACTTGAGGTGCGGCTTCCGAGTGAGACAATGAAGCATGTCAAAGGTCAGTACTGGGTCTGTTACGTGTCAGGTACTGTTGTGTTTGTAAGGGGTGGGGAGGATATTTCTGCTTTGCTCTATATAATATGTTTCACTACGTATTTTAATCTGGGAGAGAAAATAAAATCCTTTTTTTTTACATTCTAAAACAGATTTTATTTATTCATTAGAGAGAGAGCGAGCGAGAGAGAACAAGCAGGAGGAGAGGCAGAGGGAGAAACAGGCCTCCTGAGGAGCTGGGAGCCTGATCCCAGGACCGGAGATCATGACTGGAGCTGATCACGAGCCAAAGGCAGACACCTAACGATCTGAGCCACCCAGGAGCCCCCTTTTTAAAACTTTTTTTAAAGTAGGTTCCAGGCCCAGCATGGGGCTTGAACTCATGACCCTGAAACCAAGAGTCGCATGCTCTACTGACTGAGCCGATCAGCCTCCCCTAAAATACTTCTTTGAGACTTTGTTTTTGATATTTTATTAAGAGAATTTTTGAGATTCTAAGGAGCAAATGAACCTTCATCAGATCGACAAAGTGGGCAGGACTTATTTAATGTATCATTAAATTGATAGCCTCCCAGGTACAGTGGTTTGATTGGCATACAGAAACAAGTCTCCAGGTGCCTACAAGCCTCTCAGTTTGTCTGTTTCTCCTATCAAGTATCTGTCTACATATCTATTCCATTTATCTCAATTATCAATGGTAAAGATTCAATTAAAAAAATCTTCTATTTTAGCACCAATATCACCTATCTGCCAATGATCTGTCTCATAAACCCAGGTTAATGTCTCTCCACGCACCTCTTTGTTATAATATCTGCAACCTTGGCATTATATTGGGGATCTCTACTTAGTGGGAACTGATACTGTTCACTCATTTCACAAAGGTAAAGGAAGCTTCATATCCTTGATGCAGGAAACATGCACTTTAGGGATAATTGTTGGGAATAATAAAAAACCAGAGAAAGGTATTTAGATGCCAAACTAATTGGGTCTTATGGGGATCCTTTTTTTATTTTCTAGTGGGAGAAGACATGAAATATTATAACAACTTCAGCCAATATAAATACAATGTAAGCCACATTTGCAATTCAAAATTTTCCAATAGTACCATTTACAAAAGTGTAAGAAACAAGCAAAATTATTTTTAATTATATATTTTCTCTATCTCAGTATATCAGAATATTATAATTTCAGGGTGTATCCATAATAAAATTATTAGTGAGATATTTTATATTGTTTTCTTATTAAATCTTCTAAATGTTATGTATATTTTATAGTTGCTGCATATGTCATCCAGACCAGTTACATTTTTTTTTGTTTTGAAAGATAACCTTCTATTACTTTTATGTACAGAAAATTCAACAGCATTCACTCAACCCAGTTTGGTGGCCAGTTCTTTAATCTTTGCCTTTTCCAACTTGGCAATGAGAGCCATGGACTTTGGACCCAGGGTGTTGCCTCCCCAGTGACAGTGGATTTCATCGCATCTGTCAGTCATTGGTCCCGATAGCTTCCACCTGCTTACCCAGGGCTCTTTTGTCCACTGAGTTAACCTGTATGAAGGTGACAGTGGTGCAGGTCTTCCTGTGGACCAGATGCTGCAGCGTGGCCTTCCCCTTGATAATGCAGTAGGGAACCCCCGTCTTATGACATAGGGCAGGCAGGACGACGACCAGCTCGATGGGGTCAATAGCATGTGCAATCACTACCATCTGAGCCTTCTTGTTTTCCTCCAAGGTGGTGACAGTATTAACGCCAGCCTGAAGGAGTGGCGACCTCTCAGTGGGGACGTCCCCTTTGCCGGCAGCTTTCCTCTCCGCCTGAGCCAACCATCTCTGCTTCTTCTCTTGCTTTGTCTCTTGTCTGTGTTTGTGGGCCAGCTTAAGCAGTTGAATAGCTGTTTGATGGTCTAAGAGCTGGGTGACTTGGTTAATCACAGGAGGTACTTTTAGATGTTTATAGAAAATAGCCCTTAGCTGCTGCAGTCTGTTGTAACGGAGGCATTTGACAAAGCAGGTGAAGTCCCTTTTGGGCTAGATGTCCTGTCTGATGCCAAAATTCTTGGGCCTTTTCTCAAACAGGGGATTGACCACCCCTTGGCTTCCTGTTTCTTCATGATAGCAGGGGCTGGGGCCACCTTGTTTACCTTCGCCTTCTTTCCTTTTGGCATCTTAGATGGCTGAAGGAGAGAGCCAGACCAGCCACATTTTAAGTGTTCGATAATAATTCACATGTGGCTAATCAAAAAGAATGTAATCTTGCCATTTTTAATGACGTGGATGGAACTAGAGGGTATTATGCTAAGCGAAATTTGTCAGAGAAGGACAAATACCATATGATTTCAGTCATATGTGGAATTTAAGAAACAAAACAGATTAACATAGGGGGAGGGAAGGAACAATAAAATAAGATGAAAATTGAGAGGGAGGCAAACCATAAGAGATGCTGAACGGTAGGAAACAAACTGTGGGTTGCTGGAGGGGAGGTTGGTGGGGGGAAGGGATAATTGGGTGATGGGCATTAAGGAGGGCTCTGGATGTAATCAGCACTGGGTGTTATATGCAAGTGATAGATCATTAAATTCTACTTCTGAAACTAGTTAAAAAAAAAAAAGTATCCAGGCCACTTGAATGCTAAAAAAAAAATCATATGTGGCTAATGGCTACTGTATTAGAGAACAGAGACCTAGAACATTGACTGAAGGTAGCAAAGAGTTGACTAAATCATGTAATCAATTAGGCGTTTCAGGACAACAATTATGTTGCTTTTGTTCAGACCCTGAGTGACTGTGTAGTTGGCCTTTGGTCTTCTTACCAAATTGATAGATATACTGATGAGGTATAAATTATATTAAGGAGAACATCAATAATATGGAGGAAAAATCTGGAACATATGGTCATTTTTCCTCAACAGAGTGGATATGACCAGTCCATTAAAAATATAATTTAATAGATGTTGGCAAAAAGCATCTCATGAAAGGGTCTCTTTTGCCCACTTTCTCCAAAATACATCCTCATCCTTTTTCACTAATGTGAAAAATCGACTGTAGAGATTCATTTCTTTATTTATATTTAATATATCTGTTTAAATGATTCTGGTTGTGAAAGGGTAAATTCATCAAAATTTGTCATGCAAAGCTCTGTGACAGGCACTATATTTAGTGCTGGATATAAAGGAGAATATAAGATGTTTAAGTTCCTTTCCCAAGTGGCACTTATATTATAGTTGGTTTTAAGGGAGGGGAAGACATAATTTTGGAATGTGTTGATTATTAGAAAGACATTTAAAAAGGCAGGTGTAAATGAGAGTGAACAGGTGGTGGGGAGTCTCACCAAATTTGGTGGTCAGGGGTAAGTCCTAGAAGCAGATGACATTTGAGTTGAACCCGCAGTGACAAGATGTATCTGAGAGTGTCCTGACAGAAGAACAATGTAGGCAGACGGCTCAGCATATGCAGAAGCCAAAGTAGGGCTGCCTTGAGGATCAGAGAGAAAGCCAGATAACCAGGATGTGGTCAAAGACAGTGGGGATTATAAATGACTGGTAGGCTATGGCATAGGCTTTGTTCTGTGGATGATAGGAAGCTATTGTTGCATTTTAAGTTAGGGATGGACGTGGACGAATTACATTTAAAAAAAGTCCCTCCAGCTGCCATGTAGGCAAGAGTAGCTGAGTGGGGGCAAGAGGGTAAACAGAGAAATCAATTCAGAGAGAGATGTGGGGGTTTTGTCTAGTATGTTGGTGCTGGTGAGCTTTTGTTGGATTAAAAATGTATTTCAGTATAATAAGATGCTGCAGTTGCCCCCCCCCTTTTTTTTTAAAAAAAGATTTTATTTATTTATTTATTTGACAGAGAGAGAGACAGCCAGCGAGAGAGGGAACACAGCAGGGGGAGTGGGAGAGGAAGAAGCAGGCTCACAGCGGAGGAGCCTGATGTGGGGCTCGATCCCAGAACGCCGGGATCACGCCCTGAGCTGAAGGCAGACACTTAACAGCTGTGTCACGCAGGTGCCCCTGCAGTTGCCCCTTAAACAACACAGATCTGAACTGTGCGGGTCCACTTATGTGGAGATGTTTTTTTCTTTTTTGATAAACACAGTAGAGTACTGTAATTGAATTTTCTCTTCCTTATGATTTTCTTAACCATTTTTCTCTAGCTTACTTTATTGCAACAGTACAGTATATAATACATACAATATGCAAAATATGTGTCGATTGACCATTATTGGTAAGGCTTCTGGTCAACAGTATGTTAGAAGTAGTTAAATTTTGGGGAAGTCAAAAGTTATATATAGATTTTTGACTGTGCAGCGTGTTGGTGCTTCTAACCTCTCTGTTTTTCAAGGGCCATCTCTGTGTGTGTGTGTGTGTGTGTGTGTGTGTGTGTGTTTTTCCCTCTCTTTCAGCTGATAGATGAATAGTAATAGACAGTGTGAGGACCTGTCTTTAATTTTAACATTTTATTTGGATATAATTTCAAGCTTATAGAAAACTTGCACAATTAGGAGTAGTACCAAAACCCATGAATATCAAAGGCACACATTGTTAATCTTTTATCCTATTTACTTTATTATTTGCTCTCTGTCTCTCTTCATAATACTTTTTAAGACACATTTGTGGTTAAAATACAGATATTATGGCCCTTTACTATTGTATCCCTATGTACTTTGGTGTGATGTCTTAAGAATAAGATTTTTACTTGCAAATCCACAGTAATGTTATTGACTTCAGTGAATTTAACACCAAAACAATAATTTTATCAAATTTGCCATCCGTACTTCAACTTTGTTCCTGACCAATAATATCCTTGATTGAATTTTTCTCCCTTCTATACACTATCCAAATTAGGTCAGGCATTGCACTTATTTATTATTTATTTATTTTATTTATGCGTTTAGTATTTTCCTTTTTTAAAAAAAATATTATTATGTTATGTTAGTCACCATACAGTACATCATTAGTTTTTGATGTAGTGTTCCATGAGTCATTGTTTGTGTATAACACCCAGTGCTCCATGCAATACGTACACTCCTTAATACCCATCACTGGGCTAGCCCATCCCCCCACCCGCTTCCCCTCTAAAACCCTCAATTTGTTTCCCGGAGTCCCTAGTCTCCCATGGTTCATCTCCCCCCCCCACCTTCCTCCCCTTCATTTTTCCCTTCCTTCTCCTAATGTCCTCCCTGCTATTCCTTATGTTCCACAAATAAGTGAAACCATATGATAATTGTCTTTTCTGGTTGACTTACTTCACTTAGCATAATCTCCTCCATTTTCATCCATGTTGATGCAAATGTTGGGCAATCATCCTTTCTGATGTCCGAGTAATATTCCATTGTATATATGGACTACATCTTCTTTATCCTTATGTCTGTTCAAGGGCATCTTGGCTCTTTCCACAGTTTGGCTGTTGTGGACATTGCTGCTATGAACATTGGGGTGCATATGGCCCCTCTTTTCACTACACCTGTATCTTTGGGGTAAATACACAATAGTGCAATTGCTGGATCATAAGGTAGCTGTATTTTTAACTTTTTGAGGAACCTCCACACTGTTTTCCAAAGTGGATGTACCAGCTTGCATTCTCACCAACAGTGTAAGAGGGATCGGATCCTCTTTCTCCACATCCTCTCCACCATTTGTTGTTTCCTACCTTGTCAATTTTTGCCACTCTAACTGGTGTAATGTGGTATCTCAATGTGGTTTTGATTTGAATTTCCCTGATGGATAATGATGTTGAACATTTTTTCATGTGTCTATTAGCCATTCGTATGTCTCCCTTGGAAAAGTGTCTGTTCATATCTTCTGCCCATTTTTTGATTTGATTATTTGTTTCTTGGGTATTGAGTTTGAGAAGTTCTTTATAGATCTTTGATACCAGCCCTTTATCTATAGTGTCATTTGCAAATATCTTCTCCCATTCTGTGGGTTGCCTCTTTGTGTTGTTGACTATTTCCTTGGCTGTGCAGAAGCTTTTTATCTTGATGAAGTCCCAAAAGTTCATTTTTGCTTTTGTTTTCCTTAAGGCATTGCATTTATGATTCTTTAGCCTTCTTTGTTTTTAATATTTCCACAGCCCGTATATTTTATTTTATTTTTTTTGAGGTGCACATTTTTGTAGAATATAGTTTCCTTCCGTTTTCAAAGGAATTTTTCAGTTTGGTTTCCCTGATGTTTTCTCCTGATTCAATTCAAGTTATTCATTCTCAGCTAGAGTACTATATAGATGGTATGGTTATTTTCAGGGTGACACATCTGATCACCAGGTCAAGTTGTCCAATTTCTCCATTGTGTAGTCATTATGTTTTTTTGGTAACTAATAAGCAATTATATGAATACACTTAAAGAACATACAAGTTTTCTATTCCTCAACAAAACTTTCCCCCTGATTTTGCATCTCTCGATGGTTTTTGCCTGATTCAGTCATTGTTGTAGTGATTGCCAAAATCTGATTTCCAACTCAAGCTCTTGCTCCACAGCTACTGGGTGGTCCTTGGCATTCTACTGTGAACAAGAGTTCTCCCTTCCTATCAATTTATACGTGATCCATTGACTGCTTATATGTTTGGACTCATAAATACTTAGTTTTCAATGCTTATAATTCATTGCTGTACTTACTAATTATGGTGCTCAAATTGTCACACATTTTGTCAGTGAGACCTCCGTCAAGCTGGTTTCAGTGGACCTTGTTACAAACCCCATTGTTTGAGGATTTCCTTACTTTTGGCATAGCAAGATGTTGCATGCTCACCTGTACTTACTCTGTTTCAGTCCTGAATCAGTCCTGAATCAGCCATTTTTTAAGGGGACACTGGTTCATTTCATTTTGGGGCTCTAGAATGAGCTCAGTGCTATTGGGGTATCTTTTTACTTAGCCATTTTAGTGGGCTAAAAAATACAAGCAAGCATATACATGTATAATACAGTATACAAATATATATGGGCACATTCACATAAGCATATATAAAAATGTATATATATCTTTATATACGAAACCTCCCATTCCAGTCCATCCATTTAGGATTCTTTTTTGCCTTTTCCCCAATCCATATTAGTATCTTTCTAATTCCTTGTTGAAAACTCTGACAATCAGCATGTTCTCATTACTCAGTCCTATAATAAATCTAAAATAGTTTCAGCACGGTTTCATCCATACTACTAGAAAAAACAAGTGTACTAAAAAGAGTTCCGGATTTGTTCACATTTCTTCCTATCCTCTTTTCAGACTAAGACTGAGACAATACAGTTGTATGTATTCATCGGAACTTGCATTAGTCCTTTCTTTTCCCCACTGGTATGGTTATGGTATTCATTTGAGATTAAAATTTGTTGATTTTTTTCAATCCAGGTTTCAGTTGTAGGTCCTCCTTCCTGTCTTCATTGACTTAAGTTGATTTTGTTTTGAGTATTCATATTAAAATCTTCACAAAAGGCAAAACTACACAACAACTATATGAAACTCTATTAAAAGTATATGGTGGAAATGTCACTCCCTAATGGAAAGGACTTAAAGTAATTATATAAGGGCATACCAGAGCACATTTGTGTGCTGGTGATATTAATCTAGAAAGGGGAAGAAATTAATGGTGTGAAAAACAGAGAGGGAGAGCTGCTACCTGAAGAGCGAAATGTCTTCTTGAGGTGATCAGAGATTGGCTTCAGAAAATAAAAAAGTAATATCTGTACACTGCTTATTATTTCCTTGGTACTATTATAAGCATGTACCTGGTTTATCTCATTTAGACCCCATAGTAACTCGAAGATGCAGTATTATAATTACCCCATCTTACAGAGGAGGAAATTGGGAGCACAGATTGGTTAAATGACTTGTCCAACGTAGTTCATGTAGTAGATGACAAATAGAGGTTTTGAAACTGGACAAACTGGGTTTGCTTCCCTGTGGTACCTTCAGTGGGGCTGAGGTCATCACCTCATGAAAGACCAGTTTTCCGGTTATACCAGGCACAGCATGCGACTAGGTTTAATTGTTGTTTATAGTCACTATTGATCCTGTCATATTTTGACATTGCTCCTCAGATCCATTTTCTGTGACTTTTACGTGAAGATTGGGCAGTGGTATGAAGCCAGTGATGAGAAACCATTCAGCAGTAACAACGTTCATCTTACTGGGTTTGACAGATGACCCACAGCTAGAGATTTTGGTTTTTATCTTTCTGTTTATCACATATATATTAAGTGTAATTGGGAATCTGACCATAATTTCTCTCACCTTGGTGGATTCTCATTTAAAAACAGCTATGTATTTTTTTCTTCAAAATTTCTCTTTCTTAGAAATCTCATTCACAACTGCCTGTGTCCCCCCATACCTGTACATCATATCAAGTGGGGACAGAACCATCACCGTCAAGGCTTGCTTCAGCCAAATCTTTTTTATTGTCCTCTTTAGAGCTACAGAATTTTTTCTCCTGGCTGTGATGTCCTACGACCGCTACGTGGCCATCTGCAAACCCCTGCATTACGTGACCATCATGAGCAGTAGAGTCTGCAGGGATCTCATCCTCTGTTGTTGGGTATCTGGCTTATTGATTATCATTCCACTCCTTGGTTTGAGTCTCCACCTGGAATTCTGTGACTCTGTTATTGACCATTTTTATTGTGATGCTTCTCCAATACTGAAGAATTCATGTTCAGATACTTGGTTCATAGAACAGCTGGTTGTCATCTGTGCTGTGTTGACCTTCATAATGACCCTTGTGTGTATAGTTCTGTCATACATATACATCATTAGGACAATTCTAAGATTACCCTCTCTCCAGCAAAGGAAAAAAGCCTTTTCCACCTGTTCTTCCCACATGATTGTGGTTTCCATGACCTATGGCAGCTGCATATTTATGTATGTCAAACCTTCAGTTAAGGATGAAGTGGCCATTAATAAGGCAGTTTCTCTACTCACTATATCTGTTGCCCCTATGTTGAACCCCTTCATTTATACCCTGAGAAATAAACAAGTAAAGCAGTCTCTCCGTGATGTTCTCAAAAGATTCGTATTTCATTCAAAGAAATAGTAGACCGGGAACTCAAATTAAAAGATATATCCTCATATATGCAAGTAATGAATCGTGGAACTTTACATCAAAAACTAGGGATATACTGTATGGTGACTAAAATAATATAATAAAAATATTACTACATAAAAAAATAAAAGATATATGCTCAGAATATGGATTGAAATTGAAGCCATTGAGAATGGCAAGTTTTGACAGGCATTAAAGAAAGTTTGGAAGAACATCTAATAAAGAGTGCTGAAGGACCCAGTATTATGAAATGGGCACTTCTTTACTTCTTTGCAACCCATTATATCTCCTTCTAACCCTAATTCAATCAGCTCGACTTAAGTTATCTTTAATGTTCATTAGTTATTAGTTTTTCATGTCAAAACTATTCTGGACATGTTACTGCTTTCCCCTCCTTGCACTGCAATCTGTTTTGAAGTGTCTTCCCTCTTCAAGGGGATAACTATGCTGATTTTCAGGATGTAAAGCAGCCTTTATCTTCACTTCAGCCTTGTCAATGCCATCTCAAAATAAACAGTATGTGCATGTGTACAAAATTAGGAATATAATTATATTCCCTTTCCTTTTCTATGTGAATGTATTGAAGATGATGACAAAACAACTGACAAAACCCCAACAATACAAAGAAGTGTAATTTTCTAGTTGTTAGAGTTTATCGATTGATTTCTTCCTCCACCAGTAATTGTTCTAAGAACTCCCAGGAAAGCCAGGTACAACACCAAAAGCATTGGCTTAAAGCATCAGATTGCTGATGAACTAATGAAGATCAGAGAGCAAAGACTGCAAAAGGTAGAACTTTTGAAGCTTGAACTGATTGTATGTAGTTAATTCTGCCCTTAGAGGCATTTTCAGATTCATGGCTGTGGTGGATTACATCATTTGTAGTGGATCAATGTCATTTTCTCCATTACAGGATATAAATTCCTTCCTCTCTTTTTTCACTTGGCTGGGTCAGTAACTTGCTTTTGATCATGAGAATGTGGTATAAGGGAAGTTGCACGAGAAGCTTCTTTTTTTGGAACACATGCCCTGGGAGAATCCAGGTGCCATGTGAAAAGTTTGAATACCTTGATATTGCCATGCAGTGAAGAAGCCTAAGCTAGCCCCATGGAGAGACCATAGAGAGATGCCTGGTCAGCCCATCTCTTCCAGCCATTCCAGCTGTGGCGTCAGACACAGGATTGAAGAAGCCATCTTAGATAAACTCCACACCAGCCTTCTTATCATCCAATGCCAATTACTATCTGATTGCAACTAAATGATGGAACCAAGTGAGAACCACCCACCTGATCCCAGTCAGCCTCTAGAATCATGGACAATAATAAATTTATGTTTTAAGATGCAAAGATTTGGGGTGACTTGTTACACAGCAATTTTTAACTGAAATAGGGTGTAGGAAAAGTGTTAGCCTTTTATTTTTTATTAAAATTTTTTGTTGTTTGAGTATAGTTGACACACAACATTGTATTAGTGTCAGGTGTACAGTGTAGTGATTCAGCATCTGTGTATGTTATGCTATGCTTTCCACAAGTGTAACTACTTTTTCTTCATTACCATCTCTCCATTGTCTAGAGCTCTATCCTCTGTTTTTGGGGATTATGAGTGTTCCGAATCATTGGAAGGTTGGTCTCGTCAGTAGGTATAGGCTGAAGATTAATCACATTCTAGGCCACCCCTGGGTGAAAGGCTGTTCACTGTCAATGAAGGATTTTTCTTTCTTGATCTCAGCTGCTTTAAATAAAAGGGCCAAGTATGCTGGGAAACTTTGGGGAAGAGAAGAGATAGACATTTTTATAAATCTGTTTGCTACAAGGAACCAAGTTTCACCTTCCCCAATCCTTTGGGGAAGGAAGCATTGGGTGGAGGTTGGCAGAACATTTTCAGTGCTGTGGGGCAAAGCCATGATGGCATGTGTAGGGGCAAAATGAAAGAGCCCCTGAGCTCCAGGGCTTTCCTGACAGTGAGAGATGTGTAGAGGAGGAGGTGGCACTGACCCTGGGGAGAAAAGTGAAAGAAAAGAAAACCTTTCTGCCGGTCTGGCCATTTCCATGCTCCCTGGGTATCCTTTCCCATCTCCTGTACTTTCTGAGCTCCCAGCTGGGGATGCCACGACTTTCTGGCAGCTGTTATAAACCATAGTGCACAAGTGCTAAAACACGTTGGTCTGTTTTAGAGAAAAAGAGTGCCTGAATTCAACTGATAAAATTAGGCAATACTCACAGTGACAAAAAAGGTTCAAGTGACCTTATGCATGAAGCCTCTCACTGATTCAGTATACACTCATTGTAACTTTCATTATTGTATGCATAATGAAATTGATGTGTTCCTTCTTGTCCTGTGTATGCTCGTAAAGTGTCAAAGACATTGCACTGTGCAGTTCTCTGTCATAGGTAGAGACGTGCTAATGAGACAAACTCCATTTGCAAGCAGTGGGTGGGTCAAGATTTATGGTGAGTGCCTCTGCCCTCTGATGTCCAGAGTTTTCATTACATAGATGATGTCCAGTTGTTTGAACTCAGAAGATCCAGTCTCATCTGCTCAGACTGTGGTATTACTATTCCTCTCCCAGAATGGATCGCTGAAAATATATGAGGAACTCATACAAGAGACAAAATGTGGGGCAGTTTGAGCACCATAATTATGAAGTACAGCAATGAGCTCTCAGCTGTTGAAAATTAGAAGTTCATGAATCCATATACATAAGCAATCAATGGAGCAATTCTAAGTTGAAGAGAAGGGAGTGCTCTTGCTTATAATAGAATGCCAAGGACCAGTTTGTAGATGTGGAGTGAGGTCAGGAGTTGGAATCTAATATAAGAATATAATAAAATTCCTTGTTCCTTCCTACCTGAATGTATTAAAATCATGATAAAAACAAGTGGCAAAACCCTTAGCAGTACAGAGAGGTATTTTAATATAAGCTTTAACAATTATTGATACATTTCTGCCTCTGAGTAATTGTTCACAGAACAACTGAAAAAGCCAAATAGAGCACCCAATCACTGGATTAAAGTCATCAGATTGCTGCGCAAACCATGAGGATCAGAAGGCCCAAGATTCTGGAAAAGGTAGAAATATTGAAGGATGAGCTGATTGTATGTAGCTATTTTTGAGCTTAGAGGCATTTTCAGATTCACGGCTATGGTGGATTAAAGACTGTTTCAAATTCTTCAATGTCAATTTCTCCATCCAGGGATGTAAATTCTTCTCCCCTTTAACTTGGCTGGACCTCTGACTTGCTTTAGATTGTGAGAGTGTGGTAGAAGTGAAGTTGCATGATTTAGGATAATCAGTCAACAATTGTCTCACCCTTGAAATTGAACTGTCATTGTATTGACATTTCAGACCATCCACAGTTGACATTTGTATATTTTGTCATTAAGCCATCTAGCAATAGGCTGATAGTCAAAATATTTGATGAACATTTCATATGTCCAAGTAGTTGTCACTGATGCTGCTGAATGTATTTTGGAAGTAGATGTCTTACGTACGTACAATATTTCTACTG
This sequence comes from Ursus maritimus, assembly GCF_017311325.1. Lineage (NCBI taxonomy): Eukaryota > Metazoa > Chordata > Mammalia > Carnivora > Ursidae > Ursus > Ursus maritimus. Next base: position 81,047 of record NW_024426641.1, read on the forward strand.
TTTGGATGGGATGTTCCCAAGGAGAAACTGCCCTACTAGTGGGAGAGTGGTGTTGGGATAAATGCACACACTGGGAGCCTCATGAACCTCTTTGGTACAGCTATGTAGTTAATGTTGAGTCAGTGAGGGACAGGAGGGGTGAAAGAAATTACTGTATTGATTAAAAACCTGGGAAAACGAGCGCTGAAGAAAATCATGCAAATGATTTCATGGGCTGCCTACACTCAGCCCGTGGGTCTTCTTTGTTTGTTTGTTGTTATTTAGAGCGTGTTTACCTGTCATTTATTCATGGTGATGAATGACGTCCAGGTTTCTCCTTAGGGGTATATGGTAGGAAATATTGGCTTTTATAAAAATACAGTGCCAAAATAACACTTTATCTCTAACCCCATTTCATACATTGGTTACATTCAAGCGAACAACTGCCTTAGAATACAAATAGGAAGGACATTTTGCATTTTGATTAAAATGTCTTTTTTTAAGCAATTTTCTGGAACTTTAATATTAACCTCTAGCTTTTTCTGTAGAACTGTAGTGCTATTTTTAATTCTTACTCATAGTTACCAGAATATATTAAAGTAAAATTTATATTCTTGGTAAAATAGCAGTCTTATAATTAATATTATAGGTATTTTTGTCTATTATCTTCCTGCTTATTTTAATTTTACCACTACTTTATAATTTATCTGATAACACATCACTTAATTATGATTTGTCTTTAAATTTAGCATATCTTTGTTGGGAAAGTTTTGATTACCAGTTCAATCTCTTTACTAGTTATTGGTCTGTTCATGTTTTCTATTTCTTCATGATTTAGTCTTGCTATAAGGTAACGTCCTTATCTCTCCTTCATTTCTGAAGGACAACTTTTCTTGGTTGGCAGTTTTTTTCCACCCCTCCAAGCTTGTGTGTTTTGTCCCCATCCTGTAAGGTTAGGCCAGATTTCTGCACGTGCTGAGTAGCCATTTGCAAAGGCTCATTCTTACTACTCTTAGGGGCACACACTGGGAGCTGGCCACAAAGTGCGAAGGTGTGTGGTTGAAGCTTGTAAAGCATTTGGGATGCCCATGGATCAGTTGAGGGGATCTGAAGGTGAGGCATCCCCAGCTCTCCAGGGTGGGGTTCCTCATGAGTCCTCAAAGTGGTTAGTAGAATCCATATTGCTCCCACACGTTCCATTCTGAGCCCAAGCTGTTCACTGATCCTCAGTCATGCAGTTTATGAGTCAGTGTTCTGGATGGGGTGAGAAAGAAATGTGCCTCTCTGGCAATTCTCACACAGATGGGGGAGCTGGGTGCTCATTCATGCAGTCCTATGTTCCTCCATATGAAAAATTATGGGCCTACCAGGTCTCTTTTGGCATTGAGGTGTGCCCCCTTTGGGGGAGGGATGATATGGCCAAAGTGGAACTATTCCTTCTCCTTTCTTCAGTGCTTTCAATCTCAGATTTTTTTTCCCCTTCAATAGTCAGCTGGCATTTCCCCACTGGACTTTCAGACTTCCACAAAGGTACTCTTTTCTGTGGTGATTTTCAAACTTGATATTCTTTGGTAGGGGGAAGATGGTAGAAAACCTATTCTCGGGGGCGCCTGGGTGGCGCAGTCGTTAAGCGTCTGCCTTTGGCTCAGGGCGCGATCCCAGCGTTCTGGGATCGAGCCCCACATCAGGCTCCTCTGCTGGGAGCCTGCTTCTTCCTCTCCCACTCCCCCTGCTGTGTTCCCTCTCGCTGGCTGTCTCTCTCTGTCAAATAAATAAATAAATAAAATCTTAAAAAAAAAAGAAAACCTATTCTGCCATGTAGATGATGGTCACTTATTCATTTTATTTTCAACTTTTTAATATCCTACCACTTTGAGTGTGTCTCTTATATACAACACATTGCTGCATTTATTTATTTTTGTTTGTAATCCAGTTTGAGGATCTGTATCTTTTTCATCATGGGGTTCACTGATGTATTCTTTTTATAATTACTATTATAGTAAGACTGATTTCTGCCATCTTGTTCTTATTCCATTTATTTTGTTATTACTTTTCAACTATTTCCTATCTCTCATTAGAGGGATGGAGGGATACTTCTTAGTTTGTTGATTAAAAGTTATAAATTCTACTTCATTCTTAGCATGGATATTTTAAGATTCATCTGTGTTCATTTCCATCTATTGATTTCTTTTATTTTTTTAAAGATTTTATTTCTTTATTTGACAGAGATAGACAGCCAGCGAGAGAGGGAACACAGCAGGGGAGTGGGAGAGGAAGACGCAGGCTCCCAGCGGAGGAGCCCGATGTGGGGCTCGATCCCAGGACTCTGGGATCACGCCCTGAGCCGAAGGCAGACGCTTAACGACTGAGCCACCCAGGCGCCCCTCCATCTATTGAATCCTTAAACATATACAATTCTATTTCTTTGGATCATAACAAGTATATTATCTTTCTGTATGTTATTTTGGTCTATCTTCACAACCCATCATGTACATGTTTTCTAGAATTTTAGTTCTGGTTATGCATATAGATTTTCTTTCTTTTATTCTTTGACTAATACTTTCTAAAAAGATAAAAATGTTTTTGGGTGTTGAGTTTGGTAAGTTCTTTATAGGTCTTGGGCCCTGGGTGTTATACACAACTAACGAATCGTTGAACACTACATCAAAAACTAATGATGTACTATATGCTGGCTAAATGAACATAATAAAAAATAAAAAGATAATAATGTACTTTATATGATTAATATAAATTATATTATCATTTTTATGTTTCATATTATTTGCATCATCCTTCTGGGTTTATTTATCCTCTTATTTGAGTATTTCTTTTAAGTGCTTTCATATTTGTTCTTTGTGTGGCAAGCTGTTTGAGGTGTTCTTCTAGTTTACCATCATATTTAAATGTCTGATTTCTTAAGGTGTATGTTTTCTTTATCAATCCCATTTCAGCATACTTAGAAATATCCATCCTTCTCTATTATACGAAATATGTTATTATTGCCTTCTCTCCCCACCTTCTCTTTACCTGTAACTCTCATTATATATTTTTATTTTGGTATCTGCACTTGTCTTTTGGTGCCTATATATCTAACTACCTATTTCTATGTCTAATCTCCTTATTGTTTTCTGTTGCTTTATGGGAGACCACATCAGAGCTGATCCAGCTCACCATTTTTGTTTTGGTTTTATCTCTCCAATATTAGCCTCATTGTTTTATTCTTTATTTCATTTATTGTGGTTTCCAGCACTATTTTTACCTGGTTATTTTTATAATGTTTTGTCCTTCATTTTGCCAATATCATTCTTATCTTTTTTAGGAAATTATACTTATTTTATTTTTTTTAAGATTTTATTTATTTGAAAGAGAGAGAGCGCAGGGAAGAGAGAGCACGAGTGCGGGGAAGGGCAGAAGGAGACAGAGAAGCAGACTCCCTGCCGAGCAAGGAACCTGACATGGGGCTTGGGCTTGATCCCAGGACCCTGAGATCATGACCTGAGCCAAAGGCAGATGCTTACCCAACTAAGCTCCCCAGACGTCCCAAATTATACTTATTTTAAATTCTTGCTGCTTCTGTTCCAGTAATTCATCTTTGCATCATATGTTATCTGGTGTGTAATCTTGCCCCTCTCTCTCAGTGGTTATATTCCTAAGATGGGTGGTTGTTTTGGCTTCTGAACTCATGACCTCTGTATAGCATTAGCTCTACTGTCTAGTGATGCATATGAACAGAAGCTTAAGCCCTGGTTTGTGACCTTCTGGATAACTTAAAGGAATGACAAGGACGATCCTCAGGCCAGATAGCCCAAGTCATTATAGAACTGTTCCTTCCTAAACTGTCATCTTAAAAAATACTTTTTTTCTTTTGAATTTTCTTTTCTTTTCTTTTTATTTATTTGTGAGAAAAAGAGATAGAGAAAGCGTGCGTGTGCATACACGCCCAAGGTAGGGGAGGGGCAAGGAAGAGAGAGAGAGAGAATCTTAGGCTCCACACCTGCCATGGAGCTGGACATGGGACTTGATCTCATGACCCTAAGATCATGACCTGAGCCCAAATCAAGTCAGGCGCTTAACCAACTGAGCCACCCAGGTGCCCCATGAATTCTGTTTTAAACATTTTGCAAGGAGCAGCATTGGGAGAATACTGTTTCAATTTGTAATCCGTAGTCCATAATCTTTGGGGCTTTAGGGAGAGAGGATAGAGGAAATGGTGCTGAAGTGTGGCAGCACTTGTTTTTATTGTCTCCTCGCTCTAGCACGGCTCTAATGTTATCCTGAGAATGTTAGTAGCTAAAACTTCTTTTGATTCTTTTTAAGAAATAATTTAAATTTAAATTGAATTAAGTCAAATTAAATTTTAGTTTTTAAAAGATTTTATTTATTTGACAGAGAGGGAGAGAGCAAACATAAGCAAGGGGAGTGCCAGGCAGGGCAGAAGCAGAGACTCTGCTGAGCAAGGAGCCCCATGTGGGGCTCAATCCCAGGACTCTGGGGATAGTGAACTGAGTGAAAGTCAGCCACTTAACTGACTAGGCCACCCAGGAGCACCTAGTTTTATTTTATTCTAGAATGAGAGATCATGTATGTAAGAGAGGGGTGGGGGAGTGGCAAAGGAAGAATCCCAAGGAGACTCGATGCTCAGTGCAGAGCCTGACTCGGGGCTCAATCCCACTATCCTGAGAGCATGACCAGAGCAGAAACCAAGAGTCAGATGCTCAGTTGACTGAGCCATCCAGGCACCCTTCTTTTGATTCTTGTCTACAGTGGTGACAGGAAGGATAAAGCCCACCAACTCAACATTTAGAAATTGAACATTCTCAGACTCAGCCACAGAATCAGTAAACTCATTTCTTTGCTTATCTGTGACTTGGATTACATTCCAAAAGTGCCAGCATAAAGCCAGTTTAGTGAACAGTTTCATAAGTGCATGACCTGTCTTTTTTTTTTTTTTTTTTTTTTAAGTTTTTTTTGAAGATGATA
>NW_024426641.1:101383-153497 GCF_017311325.1 Ursus maritimus
CCTCCATACTGTTTTCCAGAGTGTCTGTACCAGCTTGCATTCCCACCAAGAGTGTAAGAGGGTTCCCCTTTCTCCACATTTTGCCAACATTTGTTGTTCCTTGTCTTGTTAATTTTACCCATTTTAACTGGTATCAGGTGGGTCTCATTGTAGTTTTGATTTGAATTTCCCTGATGGCAAGTAATGTGGAGCATTTTTTCAGCCATTTGTATGTCTTCTTTGGAGAAGTGTCTGTTCATGTCTTCTGTCCATTTCTTGACTGGATTATTTGTTTTTTGGGTGTTGCGTTTGATAAGCTCACAATGCCTGACATCAAACTATATTACAAAGCTGTGATCATCAAGACAGCATGGTACTGGCACAAAAACAGACACATAGATCGATGGAAGCGAATAGAGAACCCAAAAAGGGACCCTCAGCTCTATGGTCAACTAATCTTCAACAAAGCATGAAAGAATATTCAATGGAAAAAAGACAGTCTCTTCAATAAATGGTGCTGGGAAAATTGGACAGCCACATGCAGAAGAATGAAACTGGACCATTCTATTACACCATGCACAATGATAAACTCAAAATGGACGAAAGACCCCAATGTGAGACAGGAATCCATCAAAATCCTAGAGAAGAACACAGGCAGTAACTTCTTCATCCTCAGCCACAGCAACTTCTTGCAAGACCCATCTCTAAAGGCAAGGGATGCAAAGCAAAAATGAACTATTGGGAATTCATCAAGATAAAAAGCTTCTGCAGAGCAAAAGAAACAGTCAACAGAACTAAAAGGCAAGCTACGGAATGGGAGAAGATATTTGCAAATGATATAACACATGAAGGGGTGGTATCCAAGATCTATAAAGAATTTATCTAACTGGGTGTTATATGCAACTAATGAATCATTGAACTTTACATCAAAAACCAGGGATGTACTGTATGGTGACTAACATAATATAATAAAAAATATTAAAAAAAAGAATTTATCTAAGATAATTTCTAAAAATGTGCAACAGCATTGTACTGCATTGTATGAATTTATCATTAAAATTATTTTTCCATTTTACTAGGATAGAAATTCAGGTTGTTTCCAATTCAGGGAAATTTTGTACATGCTGCAGTGAGCATTTTTGTATATGCACGCTGCAGTGTATGTAGAGAGGTTTGTTCTGGAAATATATCCAGGTTATTTAGGAGTGCGTTTAAAAATTTTCCGTACATATTAGTATTTGCTGGTTATATTTTTCATATTGATTTCTGGCTTAATTATACTGTGGACAGAGAATAAATCCATATTTCCAATCTTTTGAAATTTCTTGAGATTTGCATTCTGGTTCTTGTGATTATAAAAAAAGTCCTGTCTGTTTTTTTGTTTTTTATTTGTTTGTTCTTGGGAAGAAAGTGAATTCTGAATTTGTTGGTTGCAGTGTATTTTCTATATTTTCATTAAGTCCAGATTTTAATCTTGTGCCTTAAATCTGTATATTTTTTGTAGTGCCCTACTATTGATTTTATGACTAAAAAATCCCACTGTGATATTACATTTAACTATCTTTATACGTTTACCAATTTTTACTTTGCTAATTTTGAGGCCTAGCTGTTATGTGCACAAAAAATTATCAAAATCTGTAGTTACTTAGTATCTTTACCCTCCTCTCAGTCATTAAAGGGAATGTAGGGCTTTATCTTCATTTCATATCTCTTAATTAGTATGTCATTTTTATTTTATACCTTTATGCTCTATGCTTTGTTAAAACCCCATAATGTATAACTATTACTGATTTTGCAGATGTTCACTTATATTTACCTGCGTATTTACAGTTTTACTTGTTATCCATTCTTTCTTTCGTGTGATCTCTTCCATTTTAGACTCTAATACAGAGAGATGCCTCAGAGAGATCCTGTGTATCTTTTACCAGTTTCCCAAGATAGTAGCATCTTGCAAAACTATAGTATAACTACGATATTGACATTTTAATCCATTGACATTTTATAACTTGTTATAGCCTGGTTCTTCTCCTGGCAAGTATTTTTAGTTTTTTTTATATATGAAAATCTCTTTATTTCGTCTTATTTTTAAAATAAATCTGATATATAAATTTAACAAGCATAAGAAAAGTACACAAAAAAGAGGTGCATAGATTGAGGAACTATCACATCTAAATAATTAGCACCCCAAAATTGTGATGTGTCTCAGTGTGCATTTCTTTGGCTCTATTTTATTTGAAATCTGATCAGCTACTTGAATCTGCAGGTTTATGTGTTTTTTTCCTCAAATTTAGGAAGTTTTCAGTAATTATTTCTTGGAATCCTTTTCAGCTCTACCCTCTTCTTTCCTTCTGGGACTCCAATTTTATCAATGTTAGCTCTTTTCTAATTGTCCCATGGATGCCTGAGATTTTGTTCATTTTAAAAAAATGTATTTAGTCTCTGTCATTCCAGTTGAGTAAATTCTACTGATCTGTTTTTAAGTTTACTGATTCTGTCTTCAGTCATCTTTATTAATGGGGTCATTCAATGAGTTTTCAAAATTTCTGTTATTGTATTTTTAAGTCTTATAATCTCTTTTTAATTCCTTTTTATAACTTCCTTTGTGAGATTTTCTATTTTTTTCATTTATATAAAGAGAATCCACAGTTGTACTGAAGCATTTTTACGACGGTTGCTTTAAAATCCTTGTGAGATAATCCCAAAATTTGATTCATCCTAATGTTGGCATCTATTGATTGTCTTTTCTCATTGAGGTTTTTGTATTTCTGGCTCTGTATGTGATTAGCAATTTTTTACCATTTTCTTGATATTTTGGAAACTTTATTATAATATTTCGAATCCTGTATAATATATTTCTTTAGCAGGCGGTCTCTCTGTTGAGGCATAGCACAAGGCCAAGTGAGTGTGTATTTTCGGTCTCTTGCTCAGGCCTGCCAACACCATCCTGGCAAAAGTGGAGCAGTCTACCCATGCTGCCCCATTGCAGATCGGTGGGTGCAAGTGCAACTTCCTTCTCGGCCCTGATGACATCTGAAAGTAAGGCACCGATTCACACTGTCTTTTTGCCTTTTAGTAGGGATGTGCACTCAGCAGGGAAGGGCAAGCAGAGATCTGACTCACCCCATCGGGCTTCCCAGTTCCCTGATAGTCTTTGCTGGCCAGGGGAAGTGGGTGAGTGGGGGCCAGCTGGCCCACCTCACTCCACTCTGTACCACATCATGATGACAGGTAGAGGTGGGGGGTCAGTTCTCCGCTGCGCCCTGCTCACACAGGGCAGGGGAGGTGGAATACACACTGCCTCTACTTCACACAGCATCATTTTGCCTTGTTAATGCCAGATGGGAGTGGAGGGTCAGCTCTCCACTGCCCCACTTACACTGCAGAGGACCAGAGTGCTGCCTAGCCCTATTTTGCATTGCCTCATTCAGTCTTGTTGCTCCAGGTGGGTGTGGAGTTTTCGTTCCCCGTTGGACTCCATGACAGTAAGGGTGGAAGAAAGTAGAATGAAGCTCCAAATAACACCACCTCCAGGTGGGAGTGGAGGCTGGCTCATCACTGGATCTGGCTGGTCCTGCCTTGTAGGGGGAATTGAAGCATTGACTGTTTCCACTGGATGAAAATGAAAGATCAGCTCCCTACTCAGCTCACTGATGGTACCCTGGTTGGCAGATCAGAGAGTGAGCTGCTTTCATGGAGCAGGGAATGGAAGACCTGCTCCCCTCTTGGCCCTGCTGACACCACTTGGTGGAGGAATTAGAGAGCCACCTGCTACAACAAGCTATCTCCTCAGGCCCAGCAATATTGCTTCGTGGGGGAAATCAGAGCAGTGCCACTTACTTATGCAGACTCAAAGATAAGCTCCCTATCTGGTTCCCCTGAAGCTGCAGAGGAGGGGGTGTGCATTTTTTCTGTTGATGTTTGGCTGGAGTAGAGCAGCTATTCCCCAAAGATTCTCCACCTTTTTCCTAGTCCTTTGGTTAGGAGAAACAGGCCTTTTTTGGAGTTTTTATATTTTTGTGCCTGTTGGTTCTGGATTGAAAGCTTCTGAAGTTCCCTGTCTGGGATATATGGGAGGTAAGAGAAAACCCAGGGGTTTCACTGTCATGTTCTTCCTCCATTCTTGAGGTCCCTAGGTAGTCTTCTTTTTCTTTCGTCTTTCAGATTCTTCTTATGCTTGTTTGTTGTGTTGTCTCCAGGTTTTCTTAGTTGTAAGATCTGCAAGGAACTCTTCTCCTTCATCTTTGTTGGAAACAGAAGCAAATTTTAGTTTTTAAGGATATCTTAATTGAGTATGGATTCTAAAGTGGCAGTTTATTTGTTTATTCATTTTTGTGTACTTATTTATTTATACTGAGGTATGATGGACATGCAAAAATGCTGTATGTATTTAATGTATCCATCTTGATGAATTTGAAATCTATACTCCTGAAAATGTCATCATAAACCATTCCATAAACTTAACTATTATCTCAAAAAGTATCCTCTTTCCCTCTTTTTCCCCCTTGTGGTAAGAATATTTAACATAAGATCTACTGTCCTAACAAATTTTTAAGTATTGTTAACTATAGGTTGTGTACTCTACAGTAGATCTCTAGGACTCACATCTGAAACCATGTACCGTTTGACAAACACTCTCCCAATTCTCCCTCCTCCAAGCCCCTGGCAACCACCATTCTACTCTCTGTGCCTATGAATTCAGTTTTTTTTAGATTCCACATCTAAGTGAGATCACAGTATTTGTCTTTGTGTGACTTAACATGTATCATATATTTATATAAATACATATACCAATACCAAAATCAGTCATTTATTTCAGCATTACTTTACAGAAATTGCATAAAGACATTATTTTCAGGAGGAATTAGCCTTTTCCCACTTAAAGAACTACCCCTTGCCATATCTAATTTATAAAGGTAAATATTAACATCAACAGAAGCTCTTGTTGGAAGGTTGTCAAGGCGCAGTGCTCGAAAATTCCTGAATTTAATGAATGATGCCAAGCATGCCTATCCTAGAATAATTTGCCAAAAACATTTCTTGGCTCTTGCTCTGCATGAAAATGGTCTCATACTCAGCACAAATTGAACATGTTTCCACAATTTGCTATATTAAATGTTGTGTTGTTTAATTTCCATCTGAGATTTTTTTTTTCCTGCCAGAAATACATCCTTTATTAATGCTTATAATCTGGACTTTCAGGTCTCAAAGTATTTATTTTTTGTCTGAAAAGTCTTTGTTTTGCTTTCATTCTTTTGTTTTTGAAATAAACTTTTAAATTTAATTATGACATATGTAAGAAAAATGCTGAAAATGTAGTTAATTATTGCAAAGTGAACTTGTTTGTATAATTGCCACAGAGATAAATAGAACTTACTAACACCCTGAAAGTTTCCCATTTCCTTAAACAAATGATTACACTCTCTATCTTCCCCAAAGGTAATCCATATCCTGACTTATAACACCATTGATTAATGTTTCCTAAGCACTTTACAAATGGAATTTTATGTATTCGTTTGTTTTTGGTTCCACTCAACATTATATTTGTGAGATTAATGTATGCTTCTGCATGTGGCAGTAATGTACTTATTTTCATTGCTATAGAGTACTCCATTGTATGGATTCATCTATAAGTGTATTAACCATTTGAATATTCTCTTTTGTGAAGAACTGTTCAAATATCCTGCCTGTCGTTTTAGAGTCATCTGTCTTCTTAGTGATTTGTAAACATTTAAAATATATTCTGTCTATGAGACCTTCGTAAGTTGTATATTTTGCATATATTCTCCCTCTGTCTGGGTTGCTTTTTACTCTAACATTTCTTGATGATTGAACTTGTCAAGTTGTAAATTGACATAATTGTAAAGTAGTCCAACTTACCAGGCTTTTCTTTTATAATTTGTGTTTTTTTGTTTTCAGTTTGAAAAATATTCTTTATCCCAAGATCATGAAGATATTCTCCTAGTTCTCATCTAAATGCTTTTCTTTTCTTTTTTTCACATTTTTTACATTCAAGGTTATTTATTAAGGAGACTGCACTGAAGTGTTATAATTAGTTAATTATCATACTCTGTTTTCCGGAGATATAGTCATCAATATCAAAGCAGCAGGTGAGTATATTCTAGAAGGGAATAAGTCAGTGCATACAACTTCAGATATTATTTCTTTTTTCAAAACAATTTTATTGAAGTATAATTGATACATAAAAACTGTACGTATTTAATGTATACAATTTGATGTATTTGGACATAGGCACATATCCATACTATCACCACAACCAAGGTAAAAAACATATCCATCATTTCCAAAAGTTTCCTCATGCCCCTTTCGGTTTTTGAAAAATGTGGTTAAATGCTCACTTAACAGGAAATCTACCCTCTTAATAATTTTTTGTGTGTAATACAGTATTGTTAACTACAGGCATCATGATGTAGGGCAGATCTCTAGAGCTTATTCATTTGCATAAATGAAAATTCATGCCCCCAAGCAACAACTCCCATTTCCCCACCCCCTAAACCCTGGTAAGCACCATTGTATTCTCTACTTCTATGAGTTTGATTATTTAGTTACCTCTAAATGAGATTGCACAGTATTTGTCCTTCTGTGACCGGCTTATTTCACTTAGGGTAATATTCTCCAGGTTCATCCATGTTGTCCCATATGGCAGGATTTCCTTCTTATTATTATTTCAAATTTTTATTTAAATTCGTTAGTTTTTATACAGTGCAATATTGGTTTCAGGAGTAGAATTCATGATTCATCACTTACCTGCAACATCCAGTGCTACGCATAACAAGTTCCCTCCTAATACCTGTCACCCATCTAGCCCATCTCTCACCCACCTCCCTCCATCAACCCTCAATTTGTTCACTATTTTGAAGAGTCTCTTATGGTTTGTTTCCCTCTCTCCCTTTCCCCCCTTCCTATATGTTCAGCTGTTTTGTTCCTTAAATTCCACATATGAGTGAAATCATATGGTATTTGTCTTTTTCTGACTGACTTATTTCTTTTAGCATAATACACTCTAGCTCCACCCACATTGTTGTAAATGGTTAGAGTTCATTCTTTCTGATGGCTGAGTGATAGTCCATTATAGACACACACACATACACACACACACACACACACACACACTACATCTTTATTCATTCATCAGTTGATGGACACTTGGGCTCTTTCCATACTTTGGCTATTGTTGATAATGCTGCTATAAACATTGGGGTGCAAGTGTCCCTTTGAATCAGCATCCTTTGGGTAAATACCTAGTAGTGCAATTGCTGGATTGTAGGATTGTTCTATTTTTAACTTTTCGAGAACCTCCATACTGTTTTCCAATTTCCATTCCCACCAACAGTGTAAGAGGGTTCCACTTTCTCTGCATTCTCACCAACATCTATTGTTTCCTGTGTCATTAATTTTAGCCATTCTGACGGGTGTAATGTGGTATCTCATCATGGTTTTGATTTGTATTTCCTTGATGATAAGTGATGTTGACCATCTTTTCATGTGTCTGTTAGCCCATCTGTATGTCTTCTTTGGAAAAATGTCTAATCATGTCTTCTGCCCATTTCTTAACTGGATGATTGGTTTTTTGGGTGTTGAGTTTGATAAGTTCTTTATAGATCTTGGATACTAACCCTTTATCAGATATGTCATTTGCAAATATCTTCTCCCATTCTGTAGGATGCCTTTTAATTTTTTTGATTGTTACCTTTGCTGTGCAGAAGCTTTCTATCTTGATGAAATCCCAATAGTTCATTTTTGCTTTTGTGTCCTTCCCTTGCCTCTGGAGACATGTCTAGTAAGAAGTTGCTATGGCTATGGCCGAGGTCTAAGAGGTTGTTGCCTGTGTTCTCCTCTAGGATTCTAATGCTTTCCTGTCTCACATTTAGATCTTTCATCCATTTGAATTTATTTTTGTATATGGTGTAAGAAAATGGTCAGTTTTGTTCTTCTGCCCTTTGCTGTCTGGTTTTCCCAACACCATTTGTTGAAGAGACTATCTTTTTCCATTGGATATTCTTTCCTGCTTTGTCGAAGATTAGCTGACCATAGAGTTGTGGGTTCATTTCTGGGTTTTCCATTCTGTTCCATTGATCTGTGTCTGTTTTTGTGCCAGTATCATACTGTCTTGATTACTGCAGCTTTGTAATATAGCTTGAAGTCCAGAATTGTGATGCCTCCTGCTGTGCTTTTCTTTTTCAGGATTGCTTTGGCTTATTGGGGTCTTTTCTGGTTCCATACAAATTTTAGGATTGTTTGTTCTAATTCTGTGAAAATTGCTGGTGTTATTTTGATTGGGATTGTGTTGAATGTGTAGATTGCTTTGGGTAATACAGGCATTTCAACAATATTTGTTCTTCTAATACATAAGCATGGAATGCTTTTCCATTTCTTTGGGTCCTCTTCAATTTCTTTCATCAGCATTTCATAGTTTTCAGAGTACAGGTCTTTTACCTCTTTGGTTAAATTTATTCGTAAGTCTCTTATGGTTTTTGGTGCAATTGTAAATGGGACTGATTTCTTAATTTCTCTTTGGTGTATAGAATTGCAAGAGATATCTGTACATTGATTTGTATCCTGCGACTTTGCTGAATTCATGTATCAGTTCTAGCAATTTTTTGGTGGCGTCTTTCAGTATCATCTCATCTGTGAGCAGTGAAAATTTGACTCCTTCCTTGGATGCCTTTTATTTCTTTTGCTGTCTGATTTTTGAGGCTAGCACTTTCAGTACTATGTTAAACCACAATGGTGAGAGTGGACATTCCTATTTTGTTCGTGACTATAGGGGGAAAACTTCCCCATCGAGGATTGTATTAACTGTGGGTTTTCATAGATGGCCTGTATGATGATGAGGTATGTTCCTTCTATACCTACTTTGTGGAGGCTTTTTATCAAGAGTGGATGCTGTACTATGTCAAATGCTTTTTCTGCATCTGTTGAGATGATTATATAGTTTTTATCCTTTCTTTTATTAATGTGGTGTATCACATTGATTGATTTGAGAATATTGAACCACCCTTGCAACTCAGGAATAAATCCCACTTGATCATGGTGCATGATTCTTTTAATGTACTGCTGGATTAGATTTGCTAGTATATCATTGAGAATTTTTGTATCCATGCTCATCAGGGTTATCAGGAGGCCTATAATTCTCCTTTTTAGTGGGGTCCTTGTCAGGTTTTGGAATCAAGGTAATGCTGGCCTCCTAGAATGAGTTTGGAAGTTTTTCTTCCATTTCTGTTCTTTGTAACACTTTGAAAAGACTAGGCATTCACTTTTCTTTAAATGTTTGGTAGAATTTTCCTGGAAAGCCATCCAGCCCTGGACTTTCATTTGTTGGGAGATTTTTGAATACTGATTCAATCTCTTTGCTGGTTATTGGTCTGTTCAAATTTTCTACTTCTTCCTGTTTCGGTTTTGGTTGTTTATATGTTTCTAGGAATTTATCCATTTCTTCCAGATTGTCAAACTTGGTGACATATAATTTTTCATAACATTCTCTTATAATTGTTTGTGTTTCTGAGGTGTTGGTTATGATCTCTTCCCTTTCACTCATGATTTTACTTATTTGGGTCCTTTTTCTTTTCTTTTTGATAAGTCTGTCTTGGGGTTTATTAATTTTATTAATTCTTTCAAAGAGCCAGCTTATAGCTTTACTGATCTATTCTACTGTTTTTTTTTGTTTCTATATTGTTTATTTCTGCTCTAATTTTATTATTTCCCTTCTTCTGCTGTCTTTAGGCTTTATTTGCTGATCCTTTTCTAGCTCCTTTAGGTATCAGGTTAAGTTGTGTATTTGAAACTTTTCTTGCTTCTCAAGGTAGGCCTGTATTGCTATATACGTCCCTCTTATGACTGCTTTTGTTGCATCCCAAAGCTTTGGGCTTGTCATGTTTTCATTTTCATTTGTTGGCATGTATTTTTTTTATTTCTCCTTTAATTTCTTGGATCTCCATGTATTTGTGGTCTTTTCAATTTTTTGTTGTGGTAGACTTCAAGTTTCATAACATTACATGGTATGATCCAAGTCTTTTTGTACTTGTTGAGGCCTGATTGTGACCTAGTATGTGATCTCTTCTGGAGAATGTCCCTTGTGCACTCACAAAGAATGTGTGTTCTGCTGTTTTAGGATGAAATGTTCTGAATGTATCTGTTAAGTCCATCTGGTCCAGTGTGTACATTCAAAGTCATTGTTTCCTTGTTGATTTTCTGCTTAGATGATGTGTTCATTGCTTTAAGTGGGGTGTTAAAGTCCTCTACTATTATTCTATTGTTATTGGTGCGTTTCTTTATGTTTGTTATTAATTGATTTATATATTTGGGTGGTCCCAAGTTGGAGGCATAAATACTTACAATTGTTAGATATTCTTGTTGTACAGACCCCTTTATTATGATATACAAAGACTTTTGTTACAGTCTTCATTTTAACATCAAGTTTGTCCAATATAAATATGGCTACTCTGGCTTTCTTTTGACATCTGTTATCATGATAGATGGTTCTCCATCCCCTCACTTTCAATCTGCAGGTGACTCTAGGTCAAAAATTAGTCTCTTGTAGGTAGCATATAGATGGGTCTTGTTTTTTATCTGTTCTGATACCCGATTGGAGTATTTAGTCCATTACATTCAGAGTGATTATTGATAAAGATGAGTTTATGCCATTGTTTTACCTATAAAGTTGTTGTTTCTGGAGATTTTCTCTGTTCCTGTCTAGTCTTTGTTGCTTTTGGTCTTTCTTTCCCACTCAAAGAGTCCCTTTTAATATATCTTGCAGGGGTGGTTTAGTTGTTATGAACTCCTTTAGTTTTTGTTTGTCTAGGAAACTATCTCTCCTTCTATTCTGAATGATAGTTTTGCTGGATAATGTATTCTTGGCTGCATATTTTCCCTCTTCAGCACATTGAATATATCATGCCACTGCCTTCTGGCCTACCAACTGTCTGTGGAGAGATCTGCTGCTAATGTTATTTGTCTTCCTTTGTAGGTTAGGGTTTTCATTTCCTTTGCTGCTTTCAGGATTCTTTCCTTATCTCTGTATTTTGCAAGTTTTACTACAGTATATCTTGGTGTTGGCCTGCTTTTCTTGATTTTGATGGGAGTTCTCTGTGCTTCCTGGATTTGGATGTCTTTTTCCTCAGAAATTTGCTCAAATAAAACTTCTGTCACATTTTCCCTGTTTTTTTTTTTTTTTTCCTGGGACTCCTATAAGAATGTTATCATGCTTTATGGAGTCATTGAATTCCCTGGTGGGAATTCATTGGTGGTCCTATATTTTTCTTTCCCTTTTCTTTTTAGCTTCATAATAATGTTCGAAATAATGTTCCATAATTTTATATTCTATATCACTTATTTGTTTCTCCACTTCTTCCATCCTTATTGTCATTACATCCAGTTGGTTTTGCATCTTAGTTATAGCATTTTTTATTTCAGCCTGGCTGGTTTTTAGGGCTTTTATCTCTGCATTAAAGGACTTCCTGGTGTCTCCTATGTTTCTCTTTTGCCTAGCTAGTATTCTTCTGATTGTTGTTTTAGATTCTGATTCAGGCATATTACTTATATCTGTTTTGATTAGATCCCTTGCTGTGACCTCTTCTTGTTCTTCCTTTTGGATGAATTCCTTTGTCATGGCATTTTATCTAGGTTTCTCTTTTCTGAGTGTTAAGAAAGCCTGTTGTATTCCTGCTCCCGAGAGTAATGGCTATATTAAGAAGAGGTCACATACTGTCCAGGGCCTGATGCTTCAGGGAGCGTTTCTGGGGTGTGCTATGTGCAGTCTGTTGTTATGTTTTGGCTGCTATTTCCTGCAGGTCAGTCGTCTGCAAAGTTTCTCCTTGCTTGCAGTGGGGAGTGTTTGGACCTTGTCCACTGTGTGGTGAGTTTTAACTAGGTGTGCTTTGGTCTGCTTGATAAAAGAAGCTAGATTCTATTTTCCCTAGTCCTGAACTTTCAGCACTCTATGGTTAGTAGACTTGATGCGTGCAAGGGTTTTGTGCTGGTCTTCTGGAGGAGTGCCCCACTGCTGCTCTGAGTCTTGGGCACACTTGCAAAGGGAAGGGCTTTGGAGCTTGTATGTAAGTGACTCAAGTCTCCACTGTGGGGTGCTGTGCTGCTCACTGAAGTCTAGCTGTGCTTATGGGCAGTGGTTGGGTGGGGGAATGGCATCATCCAGCTCTCTTTTCCCCAGAGAGGGGAGTCCACACCCACTGCTTTCAATGATGTCTTCACAGAAGAGCAAAAAAATCTCTCTTCATTTGTCCCAGATTTCTCTCAGATCCCTGCCTTCATCTTCCCTGTGTCTAAGCCATCTGCCACCTGACAGCACAGTGCTCCTGTGTTTTATCTTAGGCATGCTGGCTGGGTTTCAAAACTCCAAATTTTAGGGACCTGGCACTGATCCTTTGAGGGAGGGTGTTGCTGGGCTGTGGCTGGTGGCAGTTTGTCTCAGGACAGTCACACGAATGCACAGGGGCTTGGAATTTATGGTAAAGTGCAGCAGAGAGCTGGCATCC
This sequence comes from Ursus maritimus, assembly GCF_017311325.1. Classification (NCBI taxonomy): domain Eukaryota; kingdom Metazoa; phylum Chordata; class Mammalia; order Carnivora; family Ursidae; genus Ursus; species Ursus maritimus. Next base: position 113,872 of record NW_024426641.1, read on the forward strand.
AGGGTTGTGCACTCAGCAGGTGTCTCTGCTCCTATGCTAATGAATGACACAGGGCAATGGAACCCATTGGCCCTTTTGTTCTGAAAGGCAGTGCCCCCTTTCCAAAATGCACTCCAAGAAGGAGAACTGTCTCTCTCAGCGCGACCCAGGGGATCCTCAGACCACAGTGTCTGCTCCCGGGGCTCTACCCTTCTTCACGGAGAACCTCTATGCTACCAGGCTCCACCCCGGTGATGGCACGGACTTCTAAAACTTCAGACTTTGAGTTCCACTGCTTGTAAAAGCTTGCAGTGATCATCCCCTCTCATTTTTCCTGTCAGCAACTTTTGGGATGTGTTTTTCTTGTGCAGTGCCCTGGACCCTGCTCTCTCTCTCTTTCTCTTCTCTCCCTCTCTGTCTTTCTCTCCATCATTAGGGCTCCCTCCGCTGTCTAGTCTAGTGATTCTTTTCTCCCCCAAATCAGTCTCTGCACCTTCTACCATCCATTTTCTCTGTCCTCAGATTGATTTTCTGGGTGTTCAGAATGATTTGATATTTAATTAGCTGTGTTCAAGGGATGAGGCAAGCATAAGGTCCACCTACTACTATGCCATCTTAACTCTCCAAGCCAAATTCACAATTTGGGTATCCAAAATATATGTTTACTTTGGGGAACATGAATCTCTGCCCTCTTTGGGTTAGTATATTTATTAATGTGGTCATCTTTGGATTATGTGTAGTCTACTACATAGTCTAATTGTTAAAACATTCAATACTGGTGAATTGTTGTGGTATATTACCAGGGAGGGACATAAACGAGCAGGTGACATGTATCAGGTATTTGAGAAATGTGATGTAAATAATACCTGTAAGGACAGTGGGATGGGATGATGTAGTGGTTAATTTTATATGTTGGTTGGTTGGACCATGATGCCTAGATATTTGGTGAAACATTATTTTGGATGTTCTGTGAACGTGTTTTTTGGAAGATATTAACAATTAAATTAGTAGACTTTGATTAAAACAGATTATCCTCCATAATGTGGGTGGATTTCATCCAGCCACTTGAAGGCTTTAATAGAACAAAGACTGACCTCTCTGAGCAAGAAGGAATGGTGCTAGAAGACTGCCTTTGGACTTGAACTGCAACTCTACCCTGAGTCTCCAGCTTGCTAGCTTACCCTTTAAAATTTGGACTTACCATACCTGCACAATTTGTGAGCCAATTCCTTATAATCAATCCCTCTCTTTATATACACATTCTATTGCTTCTGTTTCTCTGGAGAACCCTAATGCACATGGTATGGAAAACAGACCCTAGTATGGCACTCAGTAATTTCCACCTCCTGCTGTCCATGCCTTTGTGTAGTTCCCTCTCTTTTGGTACAGAAAGAACCATGTACTTGATTCTAACCAATAGATTTGAAAAATATAATGGGACTGTTACTCCTTTGATTTGGTTGTGTTATATAACAAAAGTAATGGGATGCCACTCTCATGATCATGTTACATCATATTAGACTCCATCTTAGCAGGCTGAAGCAAAATATTCTCCTGCTGGCCTTTAAGAAAGAAGCTTTTATGACATGAACTGCTTATGGAGAGGGCCAAAATGGCAGGGAACTGCAGGTAGCCTCCAGGAGCTAAGGGCCTCAGGCTATACCAGCAGGAACTGAATTCTGCCAATGACCACGGATACTTAGAGGAGGACTCGAATCCCCAGGAGAGAATGCAGCCTGGCTGATGCCTCGATTGCAGCCTTATGGGACTTTAAGCAGAGGGCCGGCTAAGCTGTGTCCAGACTGCTGACCCACAGAAACTGTGAGATAATAAATGTGTGCTGTTTTAAGTTAAAAAAAGTTGTGGTAAACAAAGACTTTACTGGCAATATGGCATCATTAAAATCATATCTCTCAGTACTCAGTCTTAATGTTAATGGCTTAAATGCTCCCATAAAACACCACAGGGTTGCAGATTGGATAAAAAGAAATGACCCATCCATTTGCTGTCTACAAGAGACTCATTTCAAACCCAAAGATGCATTCAGACTGAGAGTAAGGGGATGGAGTACCATCTTTCATGCAAATGGACCTCAAAAGAAAGCTGGGGTAGCAATTCTCATATCAGATAAATTGGATTTTAAACTACAGACTATAATTAGAGATGCAGAAGGGCACTATATTATTCTTAAGGAAGTATTCAACAAGTGGCTATGACAATTATAAATATATATGCCCCCAACAGGGGAGCAGCAAGATACACAAGCCAACTCTTAACCAGAATAAAGAGACATATAAATAAAAATACATTAATAGTAGGGGACCTCAACACTCCACTATCAGAAATAGACAGAACACCCTGGCAAAAACTAAGCAAAGAATCAAAGGCTTTGAATGCCATACTCGACAAGTTGGACCTCATAAATATATATAGAACACTACACCCCAGAACCAAAGAATACTCATTCTATTCTAATGCCCATGGAACATTCTCAAGAATAGACCATGTTCTGGACGCAAAACAGGTCTCAACCGATACCAAAAGATTGAAATTATTCCCTGCATATTCTCAGACCACAATGCTCTGAAATTGGAACTCAACCACAAGGAAAAATTTGGAAGAAACTCAAACACTTGGAGACTAAGAACCATCCTGCTCAGGAATGACTGGATAAACCAGGAAATCAAAAATCAAATTAAACAACTTATGGAGACCAATGAGAATGAAAATACAACAGTCCAAAACCTATGGGATACTGCAAAGGCAGTCCTAAGGGGGAAATACATAGCCATCCAAGCCTCACTCAAAAGAATAGAAAAATCTAAACTGCAGTTTTTATATTCTCACCTCAAGAAGCTGGAACAGCAACAGAGGGACAGGCCTAATCCACACACGAGGAAGCAGTTGACTAAAATTAGAGCTGAAATCAATCAAACAGAAACCAGAAGTACAGCAGAGCAGATCAACAGGACTAGAAGCTGGTTCTTTGAGAGAGTCAATAAAATTGACAGACCACTGGCAAGACTTATCCAAAAGAAAAGAGAAAGGAACCAGATTATTAAAATTATGAATGAAAAAGGAGAGGTCACAATGAACACCACTGAAATTGGAAGGATTATTAGAAATTTTTATCAACAGCTATATGCCAATAAACTAAGCAATCTGGAAAAGATGGAATTCTTCCTGGAAACCTATAAACTACCAAGATTGAAACAGGAAGAAGTTGATTTCTTAAACAGGCCAATTAATTATGAAGAAATTGAGTCAGTGATAAACAACCTTCCAAATAACAAAACTCCAGGCCCGGATGGTTTTCCTGGGGAATTCTAGCAAACATTCAAAGAAGAAATAATACCTATTCTCCTAAAGCTATTTCAAAAAATAGAAACAGAAGGAAAGCTACCAAACTCATTCTATGAGGCCAATATTACCTTGATCCCCAAACCAGGCAAAGACCCCCTCAAAAAGGAGAATCACAGACCGATTTCCCTAATGAATATGGATGCCAAAATCCTCAACAAGATCCTTGCTAATAGAATCCAACAGTACATTAAAAGGATTATCCATCACGATCAAGTGGGATTCATACCTGGGATGCAAGCGTGGTTCAATATTCGCAAATCAATCAGCGTGATACATCATATCAACAAGAAAAGACTCAGGAACCATATGATCCTCTCAATCGATGCCAAAAAAGCATTTGACAAAATACAGCATCCTTTCCTGATTAAAACCCTTCAGAGTGTAGGAATAGAAGGTACATTTCTCAATCTCATAAAAGCCATCTATGAAAAGCTTACTGCAAATATTATTCTCAATGGGGAAAAGCTGGAAGCCTTTCCCTTAAGGTCAGGAACATGACAAGGATGCCCACTCTCACCACTATTATTCAACATAGTACTAGAAGTCCTTGCAACAGCAATCAGACGACAAAAAGGGATCAAAGGTATTCAAATCGGCAAAGAAGAAGTCAAAATCTCTCATCGCAGATGACATGATACTCTATATGGAAAACCCAAAAGAATCCACTCCTAAACTATTAGAAGTTATAGAGCAATTCAGTAACGTGGTGGGATACAAAATCAATGTTCAGAAATCAGTTGCATTTCTATACACGAATAACGAGACTGAAGAAAGAGAAATTAGGGAATCCATCCCATTTACAATAGCACCAAAAACCATACGTTACCTTGGAATTAACTTAACCAGAGAGGTAAAGGACCTATATTCTAGAAACTATAAATCACTCTTGAAAGAAATTGAGGAAGACATAAAAAGATGGAAAGATATTCCATGCTCATGGATCGGAAGAATTAACATAGTTAAAATGTCCATGCTACCCAGAGCAATCCACACTTTCAATGCTATCCCGATCAAAATACTGAGGACATTTTTCAAAGAGCTGGAACAAATAGTCCTTAAATTTGTATGGAAACAGAAAAGGCCCTGAATCTCCAAAGAACTGTTGAAAAGGAAAAACAAAGCTGGGGGCATCACAATGCTGGATTTTGAGCTGTACTACAAAGCTGTGATCAGAAAGACAGCATGGTACTTGCACAAAAACAGACACATAGACTAATGGAACAGAACAGAGAGCCCAGAAATGGACCCTCGGCTCTTTGGGCAACTAATATTTGATAAAGCAGGTAAAAACATCCGGTGGGAAAAAAGACAGTCTCTTCAATAAATGGTGCTGGGAAAATTGGACAGCTACATGCAAAAGAATGAAATATGACCGCTCTCTCACACCATACACAAAGATAAACTCCAAATGGATGAAAGACCTCGATGTGAGACAGGAATCCATCAAAATTCTAGAGGAGAACATAGGCAGCAACCTCTACGATATCGGCCAAAGCAACCTTTTTCATGACACATTCCCAAAGGCAAGAGAAACAAAAGATAAAATGAATTTATGGGACTTCATCAAGATTAAAAGTTTCTGCACAGCCAAGGAAACAGTTAGAAAATCTAAGAGGCAGCCCACGGAATGGGAGAATATATTTGCAAATGACACTACAGAGAAAGGACTGGTATCCAAGATCTACAAAGAACTTCTCAAACTCAATACATGAGAAACAAATAAACAAATCAAAAAATGGGCAGAAGATATGAACTGACACTTTTCCAATGAAGACATACAAATGGCTAACAGACACATGAAAAAAAGTTCAAAATCATTAGCCATCAAGGAAATTCAAATCAAAACCACACTGATATACCACCTTACGCCAGTTAGAGTGGCAAAAATAGACAAGGCAAGAAACAACAATTGTGGGAGAGGATGTGGAGAAAGGGGATCCCTCCTACATTGTTGGTGGGAATGCAAGTTGGTACAGCCACTCTGGAAAACAGTGTGGAGGTCCCTTAAAAGTTAAAAATTGAGCTCCCCTATGATCCAGCCATTGCACTACTGGGTGTTTACCCCAAAGATACAGACGTAGTGAAGAGAAGGGCCATATGCACCCCAATGTTCATAGCAGCAATGTCCACAATAGCTAAATCGTGGAAGGAGCCGAGATGTCCTTCAACAGATGACTGCATTAAGAAATTGTGGTCCATATATACCATGGAATATTACTCAGCTATCAGAAAGAACGAGTTCTCAACATTTGCTACAACATGGATGGCACTGGGGGAGATAATGCTAAGTGAAATAACTCAAGCAGAGAAAGACAACTATCATATGATTTCTCTCATCTATGGAACATAAGAACTAGGATGATCGGTAGGGGAAGAAAGGGATAAAGAAAGGGGAGGTAATCAGAAGGGGAATGAAAATGAGAGACTATGGATTATGAGAAACAAACTGAGGGCCTCAGAGGGAAGGGGGTGGGGGATTCGGATAGACCGGTGATGGGTAGTAAGGAGGGCACGTATTGCATGGTGCACTGGGTGTTATACACAACTAATGAATCATCGAGCCTTACATCGGAAACCGGGGATGTACTGTATGGTGACTAACATAATATAATAAAAAATCATTAAAAAAAATAAAACCTATAAAAGCTCAAGAGGAAAAGTATATAGGTTGCTAGGAAAACTCATTTTTACATGGAAGGAAATAAAGCACCTGAACCATGAAAAAAAAAAGTTGTGGTAATTTGTTAGGCAGGAGAGAAAACTAATACAGATGCTATTGCTAAGTGCTGTTGGCACTCTAGAAAAAAATAATAAGACCTTATGTTGGGTTCAGTGGGAGAATCATAATAAGGGCTTGTTGGTTTCTGAGAGACAAGGCCAAACTATCTTCACTGGAGACTTACACACCTTTTGAAAAAGAACTCTGGTATGCTAATGGGCTTTGGTAGATAAAGAGTATATGACCATGGGATAGCAAGTGGTCATGCTTCTGCGATCACCAATCAAGAGCTGGGTTTGGACAGACCAACCACATTTTGATGTTGAGGAGGCCTGATAGCAATCCATCATAAGGTGCAAGTGCTGCATCTCGGGTTGAGCAAGAGCCTCTCTTACACCAGGGGGGCAGGGAGGACTATATGACACTCATGTGATGCACTTAACTGTCATTAATCAGGAGGGGTCATCTGATCATATGGCAGGAATACAGAAGGAAGGTGTGGACAAATATTTTTTCTCTCTTTCATTTAACCTATTTCATTCCACATGTGGTTTCACCATTTGAAGTACCCAATAAGGTACTTCATAGCAATCTTGAACTATGTTCTTTTCCCCACCTTACTACTGACACATATAAAATCTAATTTAATTACGTCTTAGCAAAGAGAATCACTAATCACTAATACAACATTAATAAAATTTATTTAAAATAAGTAATTGTAATATAATTAACACCAAACTATCAACATTAATATTATATTAATGAATTTATATTAACATTAAATTTATATTAATATAAATATAATTGCCTAGACAAGCTTCTCCATGGCTTTGGTAAGACCATGGGACCTTTGTATTACCTGAGTTGGAGCTAGGGTGACAATGGCAGAGGCTATCTTTAGCTCAGTGGAAAAGGTGCATGCAGTAAAATTTAACTCTATTTGAAATACAGTTGGTAAGTAAAAGTAGACACAGTCTTTGACTTAATGGAGTTTAGTATTTAGTGAAGGACAGACCCTAGTGTCTAGAGAAGGAGAAATCAATTAATAAAATAATAGGAACAAATATGTCATATGGTCAGGGGATTATTCATTCTCAAAGTTAGATGAAAAAGATGAAAATATCATTATCTTCACCTGTACCTTTATTTTTATCTATCCTCAGCAAACTGAATATGTCCTTTAATTGCTCTTTTAGCTTGCTAATCTGACTTAAGAACCAAGCTTTGCTTAGTCCACAGTTCAGAATTCCCACAAATCTTTCTTTCACATTTTATATTAAAAAACATTTTTCTCCATGCGGTGATTTCCAGTGCACAGACTATGAATAGGATTGGGGGAATGAAGGTTCATTCCCCTCATGCAATTTTTAGTGTAAGAAAAGACTCATTAATTCTTTATCTTTGGCACCAGGACTGCTGCTCCATATGGCCTAGTTTTTAGTCTTATAAATCAGCATGGGACAGTACCCCCAAATATCACTGGGATTTCTTGCCTGTTTTCGAGCTACCTTGCTCCCCTACCTTATTCCTTCCTGAAATCAGAAGGGATGAGGAAAGTTAAAAGATTTATCTGAATTGGTGGTAGTAAAAGCCTGGCTGCAACCTGGACTTTCTGATTCCTGGAACAACATATGTCTTTCTGGAGCATCAGATAAACAGAAAATTATGATAGAAGAAGGAGGTAGTGGAGAGAAGGCACTAAGTTGAAAGGCAAAAACTGGACACTTAAAAATTATTCTTTATTCATTGGTTCATTTTGTAAGCTTTTGTGATTGAGCTTGGATTTTTTGTACCCAGAAAAGCCATTATAGTGAATAACTTGGGTAACAGAACAGAATGCAAGTATAAGCTGTCACTTACATTTTATCTGTCCCATTAATCTTTTTAAGCCTGATAAGCTGACATTCCAAATATGGAAACAAATGCACACAGACATACACAGAGACACACAGATGTGAAATTCTACTTAGAAAAAGGTTGGGCTTTTATAAAAAGAACTTGTACAACTTTTAAGCCTATGATATTAGAGGAAAATTTTAGCCTATATTTACATCTCCCTGAAAAGTGGGAGAGATCGAATAATGAGTTTTATCCAATAGAGTGATCGTAGGGCCATTCCTGTAGACATAGATCATCCTCACTGATGTTCCTGGGAAATTCAGGACTCAGATCAGGACATATCAGTGAAAGAGGGGTAGCTGAGTACTAACATGGTGGTAAATTCATACTGTCTAATTTCTTGGTTCTGCAAGTAATAACAGGTATATTGTTATAAGTATTTACTGCATATTTATTCCCATGTATTTCTGGGAATAGATTGAGCTAAAAAATTAATGTGTGCATCAGTAGTGGGCACTGGGTGTAACAGAATGGGGTTGTGATATATGTAAAACTATGAACAATACACAGTTAGGGAAAAATAAAATGGAGATCAGAAATTCTTTTGTAATTTGTCATTCTGCCCTCACTAGTCCTTTAGTTCTTTGAGATAGATGCAGTCCTTTTGATCATGTCTTTGAAAGCTTGTACCACTTGCTTGTTCCTCAGAGTATAAATGAAGGGGTTCATCACTGGGGCAACTGAGGTGGTAAGCACTGGTACCACCTTATTAATAGCAACCCCTTCTTTTGCATGAGGTTTGATATAGATAAAGATGCAGCTTCCATAAGTGATAGAAACCACAATTATATGGGAAGAACACGTAGAAAAAGCCTTTTTCCTTTGCTGGGCAGAAGGGAATCTGAGAATGGTCCTGACGATGTATGTATAAGACAGAATTACACACACCAGGGTGAAAACGAGGGTCAGCACAGCCAGGACCAAGACAAATCGCTCTATAAGCTCTGTGTCTGAGCAGGTAATCTTCAGGATGGGAGCAGCATCACAGCCAAAGTGATCTATGACATTGGAGTCACAAAACTTGAGCTGAAAGCCCATGCCAAATGGCGGGATGACGATGATTAGAGCAATCACGTAACATCCAAATAAGGAACTTGATGCAGACCCCGTTGTTCATGATGGTCATGTAATGCAGGGGTTTGCAGATGGCCACATAGCGGTCATAGGACATGGCTGTCAGGAGAAAAAATTAAGTCACCCCAGGACGATAACCAAAAATAATTGAGCGGCACAAGGATTATAGGTAACTGTGTTATCCCCAGTGGCAAGGGTATACGGTATCTGGGAATACAGACAGTAGTAAAAGAGACATCCAAAAATGAGAAATTCCGGAGAAAGAAGTACGTAGGAGTTTTCAGACAGGAATCTACAAACGTGAGGGTGATGATGGTCAGGTTTCCAATTATATTCAGCAGATAGGTGATGAACAGAAAGACAAAAAGAATCTGTAGATTTGGGTTGTCTATCAGTTGTACCAGGATGAATGTTGTTAACACTGTATAATTTTTCAAAACTGACCTCTGGCTTTTACATGTTCTGTTGGTAGAAATTGGACATGAGTAGAGTTCAAATGGACTGAAAATGTGAGTAGAGTGAGGATGCTGGACAAGCCAGTATTATTTCATTTGATAATATGATTGCATTGGTGGCTTATGCTACTCCAAGATTCAGACAGTAGCATGGCCAGAAAGCTGGTATCAAACATTCTTACCATCATATCAAATATGTCTATGTACAAAGACTTCTAGATTAGACAAATAATCAAACTCTCCCTCCCTCAAAAAAAACCCAAAAAACCCGGGAATGAACCTCTTTTAGGTGAAATCAGCTCTGTAGAAAACAAAAACAAAACACAAACACGATCATATCATGAGTCATATAATGGCAGCAGGGGAACAGCATACTAACAACATTGGTTCGGGCATGGACTCGGGAGATTGTTTGGGTTCAGATTATGATTAATTCAGCATGTGACTTTAGGCAAATCTTTGATCTCTGTGCTTCAGGGCACCTGGGTGACTCAGTTGGCTAAGCATCTGACTCCTGATTTCGGCTCTGGTCATGATCTCAGGGTCATGAATTTGAGCCCCACATCGGGCTCTGTGCTGGATGTGGAGACTGGTTCGGATTCTCTCTGTCCCTCCCCCTCTGCCCCTCCCACCCCAATGCACATTCTCTCTCTCTCTCTCAATAAATAAATAAAACTTAATCTTTGTGCTTCAATTTCTTCATATATAAACTGTGGAAAATAATAGAACGTATTTCATAGGTTGTTTAAAGGAACTAATGAGCTAATGTATTTAAACCACTTGAAAAATTGGCATATAATAAGCACAGTATAAAGGTTTGCTATTGTTTTTGTTTTTATATACAAGGTTTTAGAATTAATGTGATAATCCTTCTGGTCATGAATACTATGAAACTTCTTTCAGTAGAATGTAAATAGAGTTGATTATAATGATAGAAGTGGAATTCCTGAAGCTGCTCTTCAGGCTTCTCTATTAGTCTGTCTTTTCTGAGCTCCATGGCCAAACATTCTCATTTACAATAACTCTGCATGGCTGAGCTCTTCACTCTCAAAACTGGAAAAGAAAACAAATCAAAAGAAAGCATCACCTACACAAGGAGAGTGCTCTCTTTAACAAATGCATTGAATAATGTCATTCCCTATTTCAAACCCTTTGCTGGCTTCTGTCTGAACTTGGAATAAAACTAAAATTCTCTACTGTGGCCTGCAAATTCCCACATGCTGTGGCCCCTGCATATCTTTCCCACCTCAGGTTTTTCTACTCTTTCTCTCTTTAAGCGTGTTCTGTTTATAGTGGCCTTTTTCAGTTCCGCCGACTTCATGTGTCTATATTTTTTTTAGGTCTCACTGAAACTATGCTCTCCCAGAGGAGGTCTTATGCTCTCTAAAACAACATGTGAACTTGGGGTTTTTAGTAGTGCACTCTGTTTTTCTTATGGCACCCCTTTACTCTTCATAATTATTTTCTTTTTAACTTGTTAATCTTCATCCCCTTACTAGACTGCAAAGGCCCATAAAGACAGGTCGTTTGTTTTGTTCACTACGCACAGTGGGGTGTCTAACAACGCGTCTGGCACGCAGTAGGAGTTAAATAAGTGTTTCTTAAGTAACTATGTGGGACCAAGCATTTTATACATGAAAATAATTTGCTGATTACACTTTAACTGAAACATCATTCATCCATTTCTATTTTTTACTTATCTTATTAAAGATATATATGTTTATTTATTTATATATAAATATACTATATATATATAAATTTATATATAAATAAAATTTATATATATTTTAAATTGGAATGTTAGTTTTTTTTCTGCATAGGATGACAGATTTTCTTTTCTTTTTTTAAAAGATTTTATTTATTTATTTGACACACAGAGAGAGTGCACACAACAGGGGGAGCGACAGGCAGAGGAAGAGGCAGGCTCCCCGTTGAGTAGGGAGCCTGATGCAGGGCTATCCCAGGACCCTGGGATCATGACCTGAGCCAAAGGCAGACACCTAACTGACAGAGCTCCTGGGATCATGACCTGAGCTGAAGGCAGACACCCAACTGACAGAGCCACCTAGGCGCCCCAAGTAATAGGTTTCTAAACCTATGGAAACTATTTTTGACATCAGTAAGGTAAAAAGATCACTTTACCAGTATGTCCCCTGAACTGACTCCTGGCCTGTTTGCCTATGCCAAAGAGTAAATCAGACAATATATATATTTTTTACATTATTATGGATTAATATGTAGAATTGTTTTGTGGAAATGAGATGCTAAAAGATTGAATTCCATGGGGTCCATTCAAGTCCTTGACACCTACACCCTTAATTCTCCTCTAGGAGGTAGATAGAAGCTGCTGAAAAATTAATTCCTGGATAAACACAATGTAGTTGGCTGGGTCATTTTGTAAACGGGGTGGTGAAGGTGGGGTTTGGGAACCAGTCAGATCAGGGTGAGAATGGCCCTGCAGTACTCTACTTCCTTCAGTTTCATCACGTATAAAATGCAGATATTCACATCATCTTCTCCATTGAATTATGGCTAAAGAGTAAGTAGGGTTAAACACAAAGTTCTTAGCATAGCTTTAGGAATATTATTAATATTAAATAAAGGGTGAATATTTTTGCTCTTTCTTCTTTTTACTTTGAACAGGAGTTGTTCCTGTCACGGGGCTTGATATCTTTCCCTCCTTGGTTAGATGAACTTTGGGTTCCTTTCTGCTCTTTTCCTCACTGCAACCACAGCTCCATCTTTCTTAATATCTCTCCAAGAGTTCCATAAAGTTTTCTACTCATTTTGATAGTATGACGACTTCTGGAATCTCATGAGTCTATTCATTAATAGAGCCCTTACTGGCTGTAATACACTGTGTGTTCTCTTCTTTCCAAGTGTATCTAGTATTTGTCATCTACTCTTAGCAATTGGTAGAATAGCATGCTGACAATATTTCTTAATTTGTCCACCTCTTTTCTCTTTGAACTCACTTCCCAACTGTACGTAACCTTCATATTCTCTTCTGGGCTGGTCTTGGTGCTCTGACTTTTCAAAACGTTGTGCCATTTCAGAGTATCTCCATTCAAAGTGCCCTACTAATTTAGTTACCTTTTCAACACTCTATTTGTGTTCTCCTAGCTTTTCTTTCTTTTTTTCTTTCTTTTTTTCTTTCTTTCTTTTTCTTTCTTTCTTTCTTTCTTTCTTTCTTTTCTTTCTCTTTCTCTTCTTTCTTTCTTCTTTCTTTCTTTCTTTCTTTCTTTCTTTCTTTCTTTCTTTCTTTCTCTTTTTCTTTCTTTCTCTCTCTCTCCCTCCCTTCCTTCCTCCCTCCCTCTCTTTCTTTCTTTCTTTTTCTTTAAAGAGGGAGAGAGAGAGAGGAGGGGGAGAGGGAGAGAGAGAATCCTAAGCAGGCTCCATGCTCAGCAAGGAGCCCAATGCAGAGCTTGATCCCGCAACCCTGAGATCATGAACCTGAGCTGAAATCAAGAGTTGGATGCTTAACTGACTGAGCCACCCAGGCACCCCACTCTTTCTTTCTCTTTAAAAAATTTTTTCAGTATAGCTGACATACAATGTTACATTAGTTTCAGGTGTACAACACAGTAATTCAACTTTTCTGTATGTTATGTGATGCTCACCACAAGTGTAGCTACCATCTGTCAGCACAGAACATGATTACAATATCATGACTATATTCCCTGTGTTGTGCCGTTTATTCCCATGACTTGTTCATTCCATAACTCGAAGCCTGTATCTCCCACTCCCCTTCACCCATTTTGCTTCCACCCTTCTTCCCTCTATCTTAAGAGGAAAATAATAAAACCTCAGAGTTGATGGATACCAGTGCCTTTAACATATTATTACCTATAGATTATGAAGCTTAAATGCAGCTGATATTGTGCATTTTGTTCAATCTCCTAATTTTGAGGTTAAGAAGTTGGAAGTTATTATTATATCTATAATATACATTATAGATATATTTAATATATATTATTATTGGCTGGCTTATTAGTGACAGGAAAATGAATTTGTCTCCTGAATCCTAATTACATATATCTTCTTAATTATATGGATATAAGAAAAAAATTTCAAGAGTCTGCTTTTCTGATCTCCAGGTTTTCAAACTCGAATGTATTCTCCAGCTTCTTCGATGAGTAGTCCACCCATTTCTGTCCCTTGGTTTCTACAGTTGTTCTGGAAAACCTAGTAAGTGAGCCATTTGCTATATAAAAGGTTAACCACTTAAGTAACCATTTAAGTGTCTTATTATTCAGAAAGCTGCTCTCAGATAGCTTTCTTGTTACTGTAGAATTAGAAAATGGGTCTATGCTAAGCTTTCTAATGCTGGCAATAATTTTGAACAATCAATCCTAGAGATATTTATAATTGAAAAATAGACTTCCGATGATGAAATTCAACCATATAAGAGGTGCTTCTAGATATGGAAATCATTTTTCTATATTCAAATTAGTTTTCAAATTTTGCTAGGATAACAGCTAACATTTCTAGAACATTTACTGTGTGCCAGATACTGTGCTAAACATTTTACATGGTTTGTCTCATCTGATCTTCACAGTGACTCTCTGAGCTATGTCGTATTAAAATTTACATTTTATAGATGAGGAACTTGAGATTTGTAAGTTTTAAGTGTCACCTAAGATACCATCTGGGGTATCCAACCCACCTAGGGTATGGTAGAGCAGGGGTATGGAAACAAGCAGTTTTACTTCAGAGACTTATTCCTAAATATTTCAAAATAATGCCTTTTAATTTGTTTATTTCACCCAAGTATAGGCTTTTCATGATTGGACAAATGGAGAGGACATGAATAATTGACTTCTCCCTGCTCTTGTTCACCCCCCTTTTTTTGAGTAGATAATCACTCTTTTATATGATGCCACCTCTGTTTTCCTGACCAAAGTTAACTATTTCAGCTAGTTAACTATTTGAACTTGAAGTAGAGGCAACAGTAGGCAGACAATTGCTCTTCAATCCAAAAAGAATCACATTGTAGCTATTCAAACATTTCCCATCTGTATTCACTGTCCCTAGAGCTCCTGATTTCTCCCATTATTTAAATGGAACAAGATTCTCCCAGACGACTTCAATTAGTTTTTGCAAGAATGGTTTTCACCTGGTTGTTGGAAGATATTTCCCACAAATAGCCTTGAAGTGTATTTCCCTTGAGTCTAGGGAAACATGGCTTTTCCCTTCTTGGTGAGGGATGGACTATGTCCTGTTGCACTGTATAGCCCTCCCCTGGTTTTCAGATAGTATTACAGCCTCTGGCTCTTGTTACCTGCTACGTGGCACCATCCCAGGTAATACAGAGTCATTTAGAGACTGATCATAGGATACCAAATGTTAAAGATGACAGGTCAGATCTCTGGACCCCAACTATCTTTCCATCCTGTCTACCTAATTCCATCTCTTAATTTTGATCCAGGTTTCAAATGTCATCAGTTGATACCTGGCTGAGTACTCATTACCCTGGACTACGCTTTGGGCCCTAAAATTTTTCTTATTTTTTCTCTCTCAGTATTTAATGTTTCTCCATATCCCAATATCACCCTTGCACAATAGCATATAATAGCAAATAAATGTCTTAATGTGTTCATTGACCAATAACGTAATGTATTTACACATGAGGACAAACGTGTTGTAAAATATAAACCCATTAAAGATGGTTATGTCCTCCGTTTGAGATTAAAACCGTGTAGTAGAGAACATTGGAGGAGACATTTTCAGTGGATTAAAGAGAAACCCTCAGTACCCTTTATAGGTGACTGTATCCTCTATAAGCATCTGTTTCTGTTATTAAACTATATCCCTTCCATGGACGGTATTCAAAGGTCTTGTTGAAAGTCATGTCGCTTATCATAGAACAGGCAATATCTTCGAATTGCTATTGATTCTTCTGGAATACCGTCAACATTACTTAGTACCCAAATTTGATTCTATTAGTTTCCAGGTGGTGAATATCTGTCAAAACCAACTTAATTATATTTACGTCTCTGGTGGTCTTTCATGGCTTCTGAGTGTACTTTAACTACAAAGGTCCTTAGTGTGACTCAAAGCTGCACAGGAATAATGACTAGAAGAAATTAAGTGCAGGCCTTACCACATTATTTTTGTGTACCCCCACATTAGCTCTCACAAAATTCTGTAAATTCTCCTTAGTGACTCACACCCATTAATTCCCAGTCACCTTTCTTCTTAAGAAATTTAAAAGATGAAATATATTGTCCCACTCTATCAGTAGGAAAAGTCTTCATGTATTCTGGTTAAGTGAGATGAAAAGAAAGCTTCTTGTGGGAGGGAAATTGATATTCTAGCTTTTTTGAACAGGGAGACAGGTCTCCCACTAAATCTTACATTTACAAAAACAGCAATAGTTATATCCATTGAGGATGCAACAGGTGTGGCGGGATAACTAAGTGAACAAACAAAAGATTCTCTTGAGAGTTCAGGTTCAAAAGTCACTAATTAATCTACAGCGTAATGAACTAGAATGAACTCTTTCCAATAAAAGCTTTAAGTGTCTATCAGAGGGAAGAGTGTCTTTGGAGACAGGAAGATGCAACAATAGGTCACGTGCAAAACAATGAGTAAAGTCAGAAGGCTAAATTCGAAGGCTAGATTCTCTCCACATGCCTAGGGATATTTCAGTTGAACTCAAGAGAGAAGCTGCTCAGAATTTTCTGAAGGAATCCAGATTTGGGTGAAGTCCTGTCACCCTGTGTCACAGTGGAAATAGTTTCCTCTCTATTTGAAGGAGCTTTTTCCTCTCGTGACCATTCTTTGTTAAGACATCACAAAGAATCAGGGAAATTTGTGTTCAGTTTTCTTATGTTCGACTTAAGTTTCAAGGTCAGCTGCTGTCCATGTTGGTCAAAGGATGCAAACATGGAGTTATGTGGGATGAATAAGTCTAGAGATCTCATATACATTATGAACTATAGTTAGTAATACTGTATTGACTCTTGGAAATTTGCTAAGAGAATAATTTCAGGTGCTCTCCGTGTGTGCACAGACACACACACACCCACCCACATCCACACAGATTTGCTAAGAGATATAGTTTAGACTTGAACGCATGTTTGCCTGATGACAAAGTCCATGCTTTCTAAATACACTATATTGTCTCCCTATGCTTCAAAGAACAAGAGTTTAAAGACAATCTGATTAATGGTGGGCAAAGAGGGGGTCATATTCATTAACATTGTTTTCCCCGAACCCTGGCAGAAATTTACCTCAAAATAAATGTATACTTTTTTTGAGGAATTGAATATATCCCAATGATTGACCTAGAAGGATCAAACTGTTTCTAAATAACTTAATTGTATCATAGAACAAACCTGTAGAATATTTATAGAAACACAAAAATATTGAGGACCCAACAAGGTAAAACTCAAAATGTCTAGAATCTCATAAAAGTTTTCAGACATGCAAAGAAGCAAAATGTGTGTGTGTATATACTATGCACATATATTATATTATATATATATAATTTTACATATGTAAAACATGAAGAAATAAATATTAGTGAGTTGAAAGTAACCCAAACAGATACAAATGTTAGAACTAGCAAACAAGAACATTAAAAAAGCTGTTATAATTTCAATCTATACATTCAAAAAATTAAGTAGAAAAAAGGAAAATATAAAGACCCAAATCAAACTTGAAGATGAAAATTATAGTATGTGAAATAAAAAATGTACTGGATGGGTTTAAACACAGATTATAACTTACAGAAGACAATATTGGTAAACCTGAAGGCATACTAATAGAAATTATCTAAAATGAAACAGAGAGAAAAAAGAATTTTTAGAAAAGAGCATCAGTGAGCTATGTGACCACTTCGAATGACCTAAAACACCTGTAATTGGAGTCCATGCGGGATTGGCTTAAGGGCAGAAAAATGTTTAAAGAAAAAATGGCTGAAAAATTTCTAAATTTTAAGAAAACTATAAAACCCTAACGAAGAATGTCAATGAACATTAAGGAGAAGAAGCGTAAAGAAAACTCCACCAAGACACATCATAATCCAATTTGGGTCCACGGACGCAAAGTGAAGCAACCCAGTACTGATAAGTATGTGGGCAAATATACAACATGTTTTTTGTTCATTTAAAGATCTCCTTAAAGATAATTGCCCATTTAAAATGAAAATGTATTTTTTGGTTTATATAGTATGTAGAGTAAAATGTGTTACAACAATAGCACAAAGTGTGTGACAACAGAAGGGGCAGAATGAAAGTAGACTTCTAAGATTCTGACACTACATTTGAAATGGTGTGACATTATTTGAATGTAAACTGTTATAAGTTAAAGATGTATTAACTGTAAAGATGTGTTGGCCCTGGAGCAATCAATTAACAAGTAAAACAAAAGCCTTGAATGCATATTGGTAAGTGAAAGAAGCCAATCTGAAAAGACTACATACCACATGATTCCAACTAAATGACAATCTGGAAAAGGCAAAACCATGGAGGCAAAAAAATGATCAGCTGTTGCCAGGTATGGGCAGAGGAGTTTTTGGGCGTGAAAGAAGTGATCAGTGCCATAAGGGAGGAAAATACAAAAACCATACGAATTGGACACGAAGCATTAAAATAGATTTTATTTTCAGATGCATGATCATCAATATAGAAAGTCAGAGGGAAATATAAAATTGACGCTAAAACTAATAAGGGAGCTTAGCACAGTAACAAGACACAGATCAATGTATAAACATCAGTTGCATTTCTATATACCAATAATGAACAAGTAGAATTTAAAAATAAAAAGTACAGTTCACATAAGAACATGAATTACTTAGGGATAAATCTAACAAAACTTGTGCGGTTTTTGAATGCTCAGAACCATAAATCATTGTAGGAGGATTACAGAAGGCCCAAATGAATGGAGAGATGGAACTTGTTCATGGATCACAAGACTTAATCGTGTTAAGATTACAGTTCTTCCCAAATTGATATATAGAGTCACCACAGTCCCAATGAAAAGTCAAACAGGCTCTCTTTTCAAGGAGAATTTAACAAGCTGGATTTTAAAATTTATATGAAAAAGCAAAGAACCTAGATAGACAAGACAATTTCGAAGAAGAATGAAACTGGAGGACTTACGATTCTCCACATAGTCTATTTGTGTCAAGAGCAGTGTATTTCCGGTCATTTAGATCGAAACTCTGCAAGCAACCGAGACTTTGCTTTCCTCTCACCTCATATTAGTCAGTAAATACCACTAATTATTTCTAATTTTTATTAGAAATTTGCTTAGGTAGAGGGGCGCCTGGGTGGCTCAGTTGTTAGGCGTCTGCCTTCAGCTCAGGGCGTGATCCCAGCGTTCTGGGATCGAGCCCCACATCAGGCTCCTCCGCTGGGAGCCTGCTCCTTCCTCTCCCACTCCCCCTGCTGTGTTCCCTCTCTCGCTGGCTGTCTCTCTCTCTGTCAAATAAATACATAAAATTAAAAAAAAAGAAATTTGCTTAGGTAGAAAGATTTACCCATGAGTTTTGAAGCATATTCTCATTAATTTGTTTAATTTTTTTTGTGTGTGTGTGGTAAGAAATGTTCTCTGCTTACTTTTTACCTAAGTCTTTTTCTGGACCTAAGGAGAGTTCTGTCATTTCATGGGGCCTGCCAGAATGGGTAGCAGTATTGTGTTTTGGTCGTATACGGACTCTGGATCCAGATTACCTGGGTTCAAATCTCAGCTTTTCTATTAGTTGTGTGCCTGAGTTCCCTTATTTGCAATACAAGACTAATAATGGTAGTTTGTTAATAATAATTAATAATAACAATAATAATATATTGGTGATAATAAGATACAATATATAGGGTTTTGATTCTATTATTACTATACATATTTCTTAGAATGATGCTTGGCACCTAGTAAATAGCATACATGCAATTACTATTTCATGTGACCACAGAGAACTCTCTTCCGTGTTGAAAGCACACGTGATCTGTGCCACTTATGTGGCACTTAAGTTTATGTTGCCTCGTGCAGTTTCTTGTATTGTTAACTTTTCATGGCTGTGTATTTCATATACTGTTTTGCTGTCCTGGGGGCAGATTTACTTTGTTGTATTTTGTGTACTGCATAGAAAAATGTTGGACCTACATTCAAATATTTATTGAATTATATACAAAACATGTGTTGAAGGCCAGAGAATTTCCAGAGCTCTTTCTCTTCTCAGGAGAAATGATGACCTGAGCAAGAGACATTAGCTTTCTGGGGGTAGTTTTCTTTCTTTCTTTTCTTTGTTTTTTTTTTTTTTTTTTAGGTTTTTTAATATCCAAAGTAACAAAAATTTTTCCCTCTTCAGAACAGCCACTTTGGGATCAATTGTGCTGACAAAAAATATGTTCCCTGGGGGTCCTGGTGCTGAGAGACTAATAAAGATCCTTTGTCGCCATCTTCAAGAACAAAAGCAGTTAAAGAGATGTTTAAGGGAAGTCATCCCAGAGAGACTGGTGAGGATGGTGAGGAAGCTGCAATGGGAGATTAAACTCAGGTCATCAGCAGGCTAAAGAAAAGAATGAGAGAAATGAAACAATGGGGTCGAATGGCATCCTTGTGTTCAGAGATCTTTAAATCTTCTTTCAAATCCATCGCTTAAGTAGCCGTACATTTTTTCAGCATGGAGAAAATAGTTGTGATTTAACTTGAGGATGGTTTTTATTTTTTAATAGACCTTATTTTTTTTAGAACAGTTTTAGACTTACAGAAAAATTGAGTAGGTAGTATAGCTGTTTCCCATACCTCATATGCCCAGTTTCCCCTATTTTTAACATCTCCCATTAGTATGATGCATTTGTTACAATTAATGAACCAATATTGATATATTATTAAATAAAATCCATATTTAATAATTATTCAGATTTTCTGAGTTTTCACCTTTCAATATCTTTTTCCTATTCCAGGATCCCATTTAGTATATCATATTTAGTTGTTAAATTATCTTTAGTTATATTACTAATTAGTTGTTCATATTATCTTTAGTTGTTATATTATCTTTAGGCACCTCTTGATTATGACGGTTTCTCAGACTTTCCCGGTCAGATATTTCATAGAATGCCCCACTATTGGAATTTGTCTGATGCTATTGAGAAGAAGACCACAGAAGTAAAGTGGCATTTTAGGATGCATACTGTCAAAATGACTTACAACTGTTGCTGTTGACCTTGATCACCTGACAGAGGTTGTCAGTTTTCCACTGTAAAGTTTTCCTTTTCTTTAGAATGGAGTAGCTACATAAATTATTTGGAATACTTCTGCAGAGAAGATATGTCTCTTCTCCCTCATTTACCAATTTATTCAATCATTTATATCAATATGAATTCTTGGATATTTATTTTATTCTTTGGGTTATTATCTACTACTATTTTATTTATTTTGTTACCAAAATTATTCCAGCTTTGGCCATTGGAAGCTCTTTCAGTTGCTTTCTCTGTTCCTTGGACATACCTCATCAATGTGATTGTATTTATTTTTATTTTCCAAGAAGGCCATATTTAAAGAAGGGTTCTAGAGACCAAGGGAAGGAATGAATCTGGGAGGTCCTGTATACATATAAGCATCACCTTTTTCCTTTTTGAGGGTAGAATACAAGTTCCATGAGGCCAGAAACCTTGTCCTATCTGTTCATAAAGAGTACCTGGCACCTAGTAGTTACTCAGTAATTGTTGAATGAATAAATGAGAGAATGATGACAGGTCTTGGATGGAAGCAGGAGAAATCGTGTGAGCAATTGTAGTGTGAGGTTTAAGTGATACCAAGTCAGATTATGTCTAATCAGGAAGGAAGAATGTGGTTTCATTACAATTGTTGGAGCAGATTTAAGGCAAACAATGAGGAAATAATTTATAAATATTAAAAGCATCCACTGTCATATATTATTGAACTATATGAGACTACTTATAAAAAGGAGTTCAAGTCAGGTAGTCATATCTGTACAATTGACACCTAGGGTAGAGGTAATACACTGGCATTTATTATTTAGAAAAATTTAAAATACTTCCTTTGTCAAAGATATTTGCCCTTGGAGAATTACAGAGACAAGATGAAACATACAGAACAGAAACAATGCAAACCAATTTGGGAATAATGACAAAATATGTGGAATTAACAAGAATTCCTATGGGGTGCATGGAAATAGAAAATCGTTTTGGGAAGAAAGGATGAGGGGAGGGAAATGGAAGATGGATTTGAGCTGGCTCTGAAAAATCACTCACGTTTGAATGGGGTATAAATAGGTTTGAATAGGAGAAAATGAAGGATATTTCAGGTAAGTGACTATCCTGTGAAAAGCTTATTAGATTTTGGATTAGGGTTAATGTTGAGGGATTGCAGAAATATATTTGGATTAGTGAGGTTGAACATAGATGGCAACTATGAACATAGTTTGGCAATTCTGGATTGCTAAGAGAATGAGTTTCAAAATTAAGAACTAGAAGGCTCTAGAAGATTTAAAGCAAGAAGTGGATGAATTAAAATAGTGTTTTAGGAAAATATATATTGTGATATTACTTAGGCTCACTAATCCAGAGAAGAGATTAGAAATAGGAAATCATTAGGCAATTGTCAAGATAATTCTGGTTGAGAGATACAATTTTAGATTAGAAGTATGAGAGGAATATGAGATGTAAACAAGAACTTTTTTTTTTTGAGATGCAAACAAGAAATTTTTGATGGAAGAAACTGGTAACACTGAATGACTGAAATAAAGGATCTAGAAGAAAGAGCTGAGGGAGAGCAGGCTGGTGTAAAAATTTGCCCTTCCATGTCAAGGGAACCTACACATAAAATTAAGCTCAACAAAGTTCTGAATATTTTCATTGTTGAAGCTGGGCAAAGTGAAAAGCCATGATCAATTTCAGTAATATTTGAGTTATATTTAGGAACTGGAGTTGGGTCCGAGCGTGACCTCAGTTATTAGATCCAGCTCCAAAGACCTGACACAAGGCAACCCTTTTCCATTTTCTCTTACTGAGTAAGTGAACAAGAGGAGACTATCTCATTATCCAAATCAGAAGCAGAAGATTACCTTTCATGAACCTACTGAATTAGCAGTATTGGACCTGACCAGATGCACTTGATTCTTGAATGGCAAATTAAGCTGGATTTTTTTTTTTTTGAATCTACAATACTCTTAACTTTCCTGTCGTCATCCAAAGCAAGCAGTGAGATTCCTAGACAAACTCTGCTTGCTAGGGATTCACAATTCAGGTGAAGTAATCAGCCCAACTACTAAGTAAATAATACAACGTATAGATGCATGCTTAAATTAATTATCAGAAGAGAAGCGGGGAGCATGTAGTGGGATTTTGTAGGTTTTTTAGAAATTTTAAATGAAAAAAGAAGAAAAGCCTTGGAGAATAGAGTTCAATTGTCCCTGAATATGTTTAAAGTTTAAAAGAAACTTACATGATGGCCATTGACTTGTATGAACAATTAAAAATAAAGAGTACAAAATAAAAACTACATTTGAGTAACTGGATGATGTTTAATAAGGATAGATAATGGTTGTATAAGTACTATGAAAGCACACAACTTTCACAACTATTGTTTCTACCATTTAATAGAAAAAATTCCAATTATTTGGTCCAAGGTTCCTGAATGACTGTTACTTCCCCCCCCCCATGTCTCTCCCTTTTTTCTAAGTCTATTATTTTTTTTCACACTATACTTGGATTTTATCTTCAGTAGTCAGTCTGTGCTAACTGGATTCCCCTTCTCAAGTTAGTAACATTGTTGATGTTTCGATTGAGCCTCCTAATCTCTAACATTCTTCTTTTTTAAACATTGAGGTAAAATAGGTATGTAACATTATGTAAGTTTCGGGTGACTTGTATATGTTTCACATCTGTCAAGATTACAAAGGATCACCATCACAAGTCTAGTTACCATCTGCCACCATACACTTGACCCCCTTCACCTATTTTGCCCATCCCTCACTAACATTCTTCTTAAATTAAGGGATAATTAAGTCTGGATATTGAAGAAGTTATCTATCCAGGTTAGTTATTCTACTCCTAAATTCAGTCTTGTTCTCCTTGAGTCTCTGTTTAAACATCATCAATGGCGATGTCGGTAGAACACATTCAGTACTTGGAAGTCTTGTTCTTTCTCTTCTGTAGTTATCAGTACACTCAAAAAATTTCCAGAATGGGCAGTAGAAACATTTCTGTGGGTAAATTGGCTTAAAGGAAAGAATATAGTTAACTTAAACCACTTATTTTGCAAATTCATGAATGTTTCTCATGGGTTATTCAAATTTAAATTTAATTTAACTTAGCCTCAAAAAACATCAATGGTCTCTTACTTCTTTGCGAGAAATACAATGCGTTTTACTGTGTCTTTGAAGGCATCTTTCACTTGTTTGTTTCGAAGTGTATAAATGAATGGATTAAGCAAAGGGGCAACTGAAGTAGTGAGCACAGACACTACTTTATTAATAGCTACTCCTTCCTTTGCTGAAGGTTTGACGTAGATGAAGATACAGCTGCCATAAGTGATGGAAACCACAATCATATGGGAAGAGCAGGTGGAAAAGGCCTTTTTCCTCTGCTGGGCAGAAGGGAATCTTAGAATGGCCTTGATGATGTAGGTATAGGAGAGGACTACACACACTAAGGTAATAATGAGCGTCAGGCCTGCAAAACTCAAAACTATCCTCTCTATTAACACTGTGTCTGAGCAGGTTATCTGTAAAATAGGAGATGTATCACAGCCAAAATGATCAATCACATTGGAGTCACAGAATCCCAGCTGGAGGCCCATGCCAAGAGGTGGGAGGATGATTAACAGGCTGGCAAACCCACAGCAGAGAACAAGGGTAGTGCAGACTCTGCTGCTCATGATGGTTGTGCAGTGCAGGGGCTTACAAATGGCCACATAGCGGTCATAGGACATGGCGGCAAGGAGAAAAAATTCTGTTGCTCCAAAGAGGACAACAAAAAATAATTGGGTGGCACAAGCATTATAGGTAATGGTATTATCTCCAGTTGTCATAGTATACAGGAACCTGGGAATACAGACAGTGGTGAATGAGACTTCTAAGAAAGAGAAATTCCGGAGGAAAAAATACATGGGAGTTTTCAGATGGGAATCCAAAAGTGTGAGGGTGATAATGATGAGGTTTCCAGTCACACTCAAAGTGTAGGTGAGAAACAAAGATACAAAAAGCAGAACTTGTATTTTTGGGTCATCTGTCAATCCCAGCAGGATGAATGTTGTTACTGCTGTATGATTTCTCATCACTGCCTTGCACCAAGTCAAGAGGGATTCTGCCTGGAGAGAGAAGTGTCATAAGAAGCTAGTATTGGGACCTGAAGGAAAACATCCTGGCAAGCCTGCTCACATGCACTTTCTCCTTTTACGTAATTCCATTGGTTAACCTAGAGACATCTGTAGGATATATCTAGTACGGATCTTGTGCTTATAACTCTCTAACTAGAAAGCATATTTACAAAGATGTCAAATAAAAGCAAAACAAAACATAAATCATATGTCTGATTTGCAGTTTCTCAGCAATATTGCCTTGTTGTGCAGATTTGATTCGTCCTTATCCTGGAGACAGTTGTGTCAGTTTTCAATTTTTCCCCCCACCCTTATTTTCCTTGGTTTTTCCACACCATACTGAAATGGTCCATTTTCAAAACCAAGAAGGATCTGTTAATTAGTATTTTTGGTGTGTTTTAAAATTAAGACTTATTTTTTTTAGAGCAATCTTAGGATTACAGCAAAATTGAGGGGCAGGTACAGAGATATCCCATATACCTCCTGCCTTTACAAATGCATAGCCTCCTGTGTTATCAGCATCCCCCCCCAGAGTGTTACCTTTGACATTGACACATCAGAGTCCATAACTTATATCACAGTTCACTCTTGTACATTCTAAGGGTTTGGACAGATGTTTAACTAGTATTTTATATTGATCATCTTCTGTTACGCTGAATTTTAACAGTAGCGCATTCATTTATAGTTAGTTCTGCTCTTTTCACTTTGAATTATTTCTAAATAGGGGGATAAAAAATTTAAAATACAAAGATATAGTTTTGGTTTTCACCCTGTGTGTAGGCAAGTGGAAGCATTTTTGAGCCAGTACGGGAGGCTTAGGCAGAGGTTTCCTAAAGTGGTTTAAAGAACTTTTTTCTGGAACTTGAATATAAGCCCAATTTATTCATACTTTATACATAAGTCCTGTTGTGGTGCTTTGGGCCATGGATGGAGTCCAGAGGCTGTGATCTGTGGTATTCTTTCTTTGCCAGTCTGCTCAGTCTGACCAACCCTGTGTTCTTCACAGCACTTAGCCTTTGGAATCTGTCTTAGGGTTTATCTCAGGGACCTCTTCGAACAACTTCTGCTACTTCCCACTTCAACTTTCCTCACTAATAAACCAGCTCCCTAACCCTGCTACTTGTTTTCTGGCTTTTGATATACGTGACTTGGCCAAGCAACATCCAGAAACAAATGGACACGTGGGAGCCAGTCTTCACAAGCACATTGTAAAGTGCCTTACCTTTCTCAGTGACATTGGTCACTATCTACTTCTGCGCCTCCCATGAATGTTAAGACTCCCTGTGCTCCCAATTTACATTTTCCCCCAGAAATCCCATTAGATAGGTGCTCAGGAATTTCGCCTGCTCCTTCATGTCAAAACAGCCTCATTGAGATTCGTATTTCAAGCAGCTGCTCTTAGGTATCCATTCTGTAAAAGAAGATTCAGTAAATGCATTCTCACTGGAGATATCAATAGTTAATAATAACTTAACATATTAGCCTATAATATGTCTTGGGGTTTTATTGGGGGAATTGATTGTTATATGAGCAAATTTAGCCATAACTCTAGTGTTTGTAGGGAAATCCTATACTTCTACACGTGTGAGAGTAAAAACAAATTTCTTATGTTTTAAACAACTGTTCCTGTTTTATCCAGTGTATGTTTTCTGAATAGAGAATCAAAATTACATTAGGTTACTCTTGTATTGCTCAAGTAAATAATCAACATTTATTCGTTCAACTAAATATCTAATAAGCCTGTTATTTAAAGAACACAATATCAGAGCCTGGAGCGCCAGTCATTAACAAGTTGCTCCCTCAAGCAGCTTTCAGGCTACTGCAATGTTTAAAATGCTTAATATAATACGTGTTAACCTTCAGCGGCACTGCTTTTAATTCAGGAGGCTCGTTAAATAAACCCTACTTTTGGTAATGCAGTTAAGCCTGTGGGGCAGATCCTTCGTTTTGGCTTTCACCAGCAATCATACTGACATTCTCTGTCATATTGGGAAAATTTCTCTGGGAGACTAAAACTTATTTATTTAAGTTTGAATTCGGATCAATTAAAATTTGAAACAATTTCATCAAATAAATCATAAAATTTGCCACCCTCTTCCTATAAGTAGTGTTTTCAATTAATGTTCACAGGTAGGCCTTGAAGACTTATCTATGCAAAACTACCTACCCCACTGGCACTTTGGGGGTTCGATGAGTGACTGTGAGTCAGTTTATTCTTTCATCGACTCCCTATGTGGTGGATATATTTGAGATACTTTGACCCTCCCTGTGTTTGGAACAAACCTCATTCGGTCTTCATTCGGGACAGAGGGTGCCCGTGGACTGGATAGAAGAGACGCAAGAGGAGTAAATGCTGCTACCACCACCACCCCTACCCCCTCCAAGGAAAAGTGTTGAAAAGCACCTAAATAACAGAGAATAAGGGGAGGTTCCCTGAAAGGTAATTTATCATTCTGATATTATTTGATTTCTGTGACACTAATGGATATTATTGGGTGGCAGTGTCTTTTCTCTTGCCCTTTATTTTTCTATCTCTTTTTTTTTTTAAGAGTTTATTTATTTATTTGAGGCAGCTTTCAATTATATACGGTAGGGAATTTATGACATTTACAAATACTCCTTTAAAAAGATAAATATATGAACGCAGAAGTGCAAAAGGTGCTCAGGAGTGTTGAATATGTTGTTATAAAATGGACCATTAACAGGAATTAATAAAAAGCAACAGAACATTTTTTTAAAAAGGGATCTTGAAGTAGAGTCTGTAATAAAGGACAGCAACTGAGGCAGAGGGGACTTTGATAACCAGGTGGCCGCTGCTTGCATTGGTGAGGTCCAGCTCAAGCATAAGGACAGCAGTGAGAGCAAGAGGCCTGTAGGCTTATAAACGTGCTACGTGCACCCAGCACGCCAGGGTGATGTCATCACCGGAGGAATCAACCACACTTTCATTCGCTGCGGCCAATTTGGGGAAAAAAAACAAACAACCCAGTGCTGTGTTCTTCTGTAGTGCCCCGTTCCTATGGAGAAAGCTGTGTGCAAAACCAGCCTGGGTAAGCCGCAGGTCTAAGACATCATTGTGGCAGGCTGCTCTCTGCACGTCCGCAGATCCCGAAACTTCTGCAGTGCGTCTTCAGTGGCAAAAAAATAAATAGTAGCATGAACCCGCGTCATGTGTGATGCGGCTTTGTGGGCATCTGTGCCATCCAGAGCTAAATGTGAAATACCAGGAGCTGCTGCTCTTGGATGTCAGTTCTTCTCTCTTAATGTTAGAACTGCCCCTGAATTCTGGCTGGTGATCAGGCTTGAAACCACCATTCTCAACCAAGAGAAACAGACGCTGCTCTGAGCCCGGAGTCCGTGTTTGGGTTTTGGTTAAAAACTAAATGTGCTCACCCCTGCCTGTGTTTGGAGAATTCGGAAAAATAAGTCATGACAATTACTTACTTTTCTGACAGTTCTTTGTCAGGGGCCCTTGAGGGAACTACAATCTGAGCAGCATTCAGTTGGTGAGGAGCTGTGTGTATACTTCTGTTCCCACTCTCATATTCCATCCATCACAGCCCCCGGCCTCACCCTCCACACAAGCGCATGTGTGTACACACACACCCTCTCACAGGCAGGCCTGACAGCTGACAGACCTTTCCTACACGTCCATGGCTCCCGATATAATGAGCCCTGGTTCAGTCTCTGCTTCTCTCACCAAGGCCATAAAATGGCACCAATACTAGATTTCACATTTGCTCTGTTCATTTAAAGGAAGAAAAGATGCAGAGGTAAGGAAGCTTCTCTCTGGTTTTGTCAGAGTGGCACATCTGATCTTTCTGGGCAGGGAGGCAGGCTTCCCTGCAAATTCTATAATAACAACATTCCTTTTATATGTTTAGTTTGTTAGCAGTGCACAGGGAACACCTGAGTGAACAACAAAACAGTCCTTGGTGACCCAGTTTCAGAAGTTACTAATGAATCAGTGGCAGTCTAATCAGCAATGTAAAAACACATGTAGCAGTGGGAACAATGTCTTCAGAGACACTGAGGATGGTCTGATGCCATCTGAATTCCGTTTGGATTTCTCAGTTGAATGTCTATATTTCTCCTAGAATTAGACATTCTGGCACTTTGGATATATTATGAATTATTTATCTTTGACATAAATCTTAAATTAAAAATACCCCAAACTATCCTCATTTTACAGAAGAAGTAACTGAGGAGCAGAGGAATGACTGGTCAGAATGACCCACAGCCGTGGTGCATGTTTGGATGAGAAGATGCTGCTTCTTCCTCCATGCTACTCTAGCTATTTGTTCCCATATTTAAGAGACTTACCCACATTTAATTTTCAAACTTGATGTTCTTTTAGTGCTACCTGGCCTCTATTTTCATCGTTTCTCCTTCTACTTAAGACTTTTCAGGTAGGCAATGAAACTACTTTTGGTATTTGAAGCAATGGAGTTTTGCATCCCAAATACTGAGTAAACAATTGCCTGGTTCCGGGATATGTTTCTGGTTTTGCTATGGTTTCTTACTGCCCAGTGAACTTGAATAGAGATTTGCCTTTGACTCTCTCTGCTGTCATTTCTGGACACTCTTACTCTTGCTGCTCATATTGTTCCCGGTGTCAAATGATGGAGCAGAGATGTGTTCCTCCTGCCCCCACTGAAGCAGGTGTCTTTGGTGTCCTTGTACTCAGTCCAGCTGGTGCTCCTGTGCTGAGGTTTCTCACACTGTCAAGCCACGTCTCATCACACTTCTGTCATCCCACTGTTGCTAGAGAGTGATTGAAAACCTTCCCTGGCAGAGGGGGTAGGCTGGGGAGAAAGGAGATCTCTCTCTCCATTTAGAGTAAATTTTTGAAGGATGTCCTGATGGGCTATGGCAGGGACTGGTAATGCCCTGTCTGGTATTTCTCTTCCCTTTTCCATCAACTGAACCTCTATTTTATACAGGGTGCAAAGTGCCCAGAAAACATACTACTCAGCCTCTCTTATACTTGGTATGGCTATGTGACTAAGATTATGGCCAATGATACACATTATGATTATTTTAATCACTTTTGTTGCTACAGAGCCATTAATTTCCCTACAAATAGTGTTTTAGCTGCATCCCACAAATTTTGATATTTGTTTCCCAGTCATAGGTGTTTCTCAGGAAAATTTGTCACTGATTTTTTTTTAAAGATTTTATTTATTTATTCGACAGAGATAGAGACAGCCAGCTAGAGAGGGAACACAAGCAGGAGGAGTGGGAGATGAAGAAGCAGGCTCATAGCAGAGGAGCCTGATGTGGGGCTCGATCCCATGACGCCCGGATCATGCCCTGAGCCGAAGGCAGATGCTTAAGCGCTGTGTCACCCAGGCGCCCCTTGTCACTGATTTCTAATTTAATTCCTTTTGGCCAGATAACATACTTTGTATACTTTGAATCATTTAAAATTTAACAAGGCTTGTTTCAGAGCCCTGAATATTACCTAATTTGGCAAATATTACTTGTGAATCTTAGAACAGTTCTGCTCTTTGTTTTTGTTCTGTAAATGTCAGATCATGGTGATAGATAATGTTGTCTTCTGTATACTTTATGGATTTCTGGGTAATGATTCAGTTAATTATTGAGACAGTCATGTTGACATTTCTTACTATAATTGTGTTTTTTTTCTTTTTTCTCCTGGCTGTTTTATCAGCTTTTGTGGCATGTATTTTGAAGCTCTTTATTATGTGCATAAGCATTTACAGTAGTTAAATTTTCTTGTTTTCTTTTTTTAAAAAAGATTTTATTTATTTATTTATTAGAGACAGTGAGAGAAAGAGAGAGAAGGATCATGGGGCAAACGGAGAGGGAGAAGCAGATTCCCCAGTGAACAGGGAGACTGATGTGGGACTCGAACCCAGGACTCTGGGATCATGACCTGAGCTGAAGGCAGATGCTTAACCAACTGAGCCACCCAGGTACCCAGCAGTTAAGATTCCTTGAAAGAGCTCATTCCCTTCAGAGGAGATGGGACCCAGGGCTGTGTCACCACAGAACTTCCCCAGTGCTTTGGTGTCATTGCTCATGGCTCCGTGGACCAAATTGTAGCTGCAGTACGTGTCAGGCTCCAGGGCAAACTTCCTAATTTGGCAAATATTACTTGTGAATCTTAGAACAGTTCTGCTCAGTGAGATCACCTCACTTTCAATAAGACTCATCACAGGTGTAATTTTATATTTTTTGTTTGAGTGCAAGCAGTTCTGGGTCCGTTTTTGCTCCCACCAGGTTGAGTTCCATGCTTGGGACACAGCAGTTGGTCAATAAATATTTGCTGGCTGCATACTGGAGGACATTGCCTAGGTTCCTGAGGGCATCCCTGGCAGGGATTGGTACCTGGTCCCAGGGCTCAGTGATGTCCCATTGTGACAATTTCTGCCTTTTAAGTTTAGTGTTGAAATAATTTACATTTGATATGATTGTTGATATGCTTAGATTTGAATCTAATATACTATCTGTTCCCTATTATTTGTATTTTTTCTTTGTTTCTTTTTCTTCTTTTTCTACTTTCTTTGAGATTAATTCTCTTTGATTCCCTTTGGTGACCTATTTGCTATAAACATTTATGTTATTTTTGGATTTCTTTATAATATACATACTGAACTTATCACAGTCTACCTTCAATTGATGATATATCACTTCATATATGTAATTAAGAACCATACAAGTGTGACTTCTATGTTTACCCTCCTGGGCTTTGCCCTCATACATTTAATTTTTATGTATGTTATAAACCCCACAAAATAGTGGAGAAATTTAATCTGCCTTTCTGGGTAGAATGTAAAGTGTTGCAACCACTGTGAAAAACAACACAGAGATTCCTGAAAAAATTAAGCATTGAATTGACCATACAATCCAATAATTCCACTTCTTAGCATACACTTAAAACAATTGAAAGCTTCAGATTGAACTAATATTTGTACCCCAGTACTCATAGCAGCTTTCTTTGCCATAACCAAAAGATAGAAGCACCAAAATGTCCACTGATCAATGAGCGGATAAAGAAAATGTAGCAGATACATGGAAAGGAATATTATTCAGCCTTAAACAAGAATGGAATTCTGACACATCCTACAACATGGATGAAACTTGAAGATGTTATGCTAAATGAAATAAGCTGGACACAAAACTAAAATACTGTATGATTCCACTTATGTGAATTACCTAGAATAGTCAAATTCATAGATATAAAAAGTAGAATAGTGGTTGCCAGAGGCTGGGTGTAGGGGTGAATGGGGTATTATTGTTTAATGGGCATAGACTTTAAGTTTGGGCAGATGAAAAACTTCTGGAGAAAAATGTTGCCATGGCTGATGTCAGAGACATTACTCCCTGTGCTCTCATTTAGGACTTTTATTGTTTCAGGTCTTACATTTAGGTCTTCAGTCCATTTTGAGTTTATTTTTGTGTATGGTGTTAGCGAGTTTCATTCTTTTACAGGTAGCTGTCCAGTTTTCTGAGCACCATTTGTTGAAGAGACTGTCTTTCCCCCCATTGGATATTTTTGCTTCCTTTGTCATACGTTAATTGACTTGTAATGTGAGTTTATTTCTGAGCTCTTTATTCTGCTCTATTGATCTGTGTGTCTATTTTTGTATCAGTACTATACTCTCTTGATTACTACAGCCTTGTAGTATATCCAGCTTTGTTTTTCTTTCTCAAGATTGCTTGGGCTATTTGGGTTCTTTTGTGGTTCCATACAAATTTTTGTTTTGTTTATTCTAGTAAAAAATACTGTTGGTATTTTGATAAAGATTGAATTGAATCTGTACATTGGTTTGGGTAATATGGATATTTTAACAATGTTCATTCTCCCAGTCCATGAGAATGGAATATCTTGAATATCTTTCCATTTGTCTCATTTTCAATTTCTTTCATCAATGTTTTATAGTTTTCAGAGTACAGATCTTTCACTTCTTTTTTTTAAAGATTTTTATTTATCTTTTTGAAAGAGGGTGAGAGTGAGAGAGCTCACTGAGGGAGAGGGAGAAACAGACTCCCCCCTGAGCAGGGAGCCTGATGTGGGGCTCGATCTCAGGACCCTGAGATCATGATCTGAGCTGAAGGCAGACGCTTAACTCACTGGGCCACCCAGGCACTCTGGATCTTTCACTACTTTAGTTAAGTTTATTCTGAGGAATTTTATTATTTTGGTGCAATTGTAAATGAAATTGTCTTCTTAATTCTCTTTCTGCTACTTCCTTATTAGTGTATAGAAACATTGCCTCTTTCTGGGTATTAATTTTGTGTCCTGTCACCTTACTGAATTCATTTATTACCTGTAGTAGTTTTTTGGTGGAGTCTTTAGGATTTTCTGTGTATAGTATCATTTTGTCTATGATGAGTGACAGTTTAGCTTCTTCTTTACCAATGTGGATGCCTCTTATTTCTTTTTCTTGTCTGATTGCTGTGGATAGGATTTCTAGTACTATGTTGAATAAAAGTGGTGAGAATGAACATCCTTGTCTTCTTCCTGATCCTAGCTGAAAGCTCCCAGCTTTTCACCACTGAGGATGATATTAGCTGTGGGTTTTCATACATGGCCTTTATTATGTTGAGGTATGTTCCCAAAACCCATTTTGTCGAGATGTTTTACCATGAATGGATGTTGAATTTTGTCAAATGCTTTTTCTGCATCTATTGAGATGATCATATGATTTTTATCCTTCATTTTGCTGATGTGGTGTATCATGTTGATTTGTGAATATTGAACCATCCTTGCATCCCAGGAATAGATCCCTCGTGATTGTGGTGAATGATCCTTTTAATATTGTTGAATGTGGCTCGCTAACATTTTGTTGAGAATTTTTGGATCTATGTTCATCAGAGAGATTGGCTTGTACTGTTTTTTGTTTTTGTTTTTGTTTTTTTTTTTTTTTTGATGGTGTCTTTGGTTTTGGTATCAGGGTAATGCTAGCCTCATAAAATGTATTTGGAAGCTTTTCTTTCTCTTCTTCTTTTTTTTTTTTTTTGTTGAATAGTTTGAGGAGAATAGGTACTATCTCTTTAGATGTTTGGGAGACTTTTAGATATTTCTCCTAACACAAGGGAAATAAACTAGTGGAACTCCATCAGAATAAAAAGGTTTTGCACAGTGAAGGAAACCATCAACAAAACAAAAAGGTAAGCTACTGAATGGGAGAAGATACTTGCAAATGATAGATTTGATAAGGGGTTAATATCCAAAATATATAAAGAACTTATACAACTCAACAAAAACTCCCAGACAATCCAATTAAAAAACGTCCAGAGGACTGGAATAGATATTTTTTCAAAGAAGGCATACAGATATCCAACTGACACCTGAAAAGATGCTCAGCATCACTAATCATCAGGGAAATGCAAATAAAAATCCGATGAAATAGCACATTACACCTGTCAGAATGGCTAAAAAAACACACAGGAAATAGCAAGTGTTGGTGAGGATGTGGAGAAAAAGGAGCCCTCATACAGTGTTGGGAATGCAAATTGGTGCAGCCACTGTGGAAAACAGTATGGTGGTTCTTCAAAAACTTAAGAATAGAAAAGCCATATGACGTAGTAATTCCACTGCTGGGTATTCACCCAAAGTAAACAAAAACACGAATTAAAAAAGATATACACACCCCTGTGCTTGTTGCAGCATTATTTACAATAGCCAAGGTATGGAAAAAACCTGTCTCCATCAATAGATGAATGGATACGGAAGAGGTGGTGTATATAGAAACAATAAAATATTATGCAGTCATAAAAAAGGATGAGATTGTGCCATTTGAGATAACATAGATGGACATAGAGGGTAAGTAAGACTGAGAAAGACAAATACCATATGATTTCACTCATAATTGGAAATCTAAAACAAACAAATGAATACACAAAGCAGAATCAGATCTATAAATACAGAAAACAAACTAATGGTTGCCAGAAAGGAGGGAAGTGGGGGGGCTGGGCAAAATGGATGAAGGGGAGTGGGAGATACAGGCTTCCAGTTATGGAATGAATACGTCATGAGAATAAAAGATGCAGCATAAGCAATATAGTCAATGATATTGTAATAGTGTTAAATGGTGATGAATGGTAGTATACTTGTGGTGAGCATAGCATAGTGTGTAAACTTGTCAAATCACTACATTGTACCTCTGAAACTAATGTACCATTGTGTGTCAAAGTAGTCTCAAACATTTTTTTAAAAAAGTTCTGGAGATAGATGGTGGTAATGATGGTGATGTGGATGTTCCTAATGCCAACAATGAACTGTATACTTAAAAATAGTAAAAATGGTGAATTTTACATTATATATATTTTTCCACAATATAAAAATGAATGTTAAAAAACAGAATGATAAAGCACTCCACAGAACATTTTATTTTGGCTGTAAACTCTCAATTATAATTTTGGTTAATTTAAATAATAAGGGAAGACCTCATATATTTACCCAAGTTGTTATCTTTCCTAGTGCTCTTTATTACTTTTGGCAGGTGCATGTTTCTGTCTGGCATCAATTTCTATGAGAAATTTCCTTAACATTTCTTGAAAACAGGTCTGCTGGTGATGAATTCTTTTAGGTTTCCTATTTCTGAAAATTCTCTATCTCACCTTCAATTCTGGAAAATATTTTTGCTGATTATAGACTTCTAGGTTGCCACTTTATTCCTACTTTAAAGCTTCTGCTCTACAGTCTTCTGTCCTACATTTTATCCATCAAGAAGTAAGCTGTCATTCTTTTATTTTCTCTATTTTATGTAGTAAGATTTTATTCTTTGCTTTTAAGTAATTTTAGATATTTTTGTGCCTTCATGTTTGTTATGGTTAGGTTTTGCTGAGCATGTCTGGTCAGTGGATTTATATTTTCTCTTTTTTTGAATTTACAGTATTTCAAAATGTTTTCACTAATTTCTTCAAATACTTTTTGTGTCCTTCCTTTCTCCTTTCTTGAGGAGACTCTAATTATATGATTTATTAGGCCTCTTGAATTTGTGTCACAATTCCCTACTGTTCTGTTAAAAAATTTTGTTTCTTTTCTTTGTATATTTTTTTGTTTTTTTTTTTAATGATTTTTTATTATATTATATTAGTCACCATACAGTACATCCCCGGTATCCAATGTAAGGATCGATGATTCATTGGTTGTGTATAACACCCAGTGCACCATGCAATATGTGCCCTCCTTACTACCCATCACCGGTCTATCCCATTCCCCCACCCCCCTCCCCTCTGAGGCTCTCAGTTTGTTTCTCATAGTCCATAGTCTCTCATGTTTCATTCCCCCTTCTGATTACCCCCCCTTTCTTTATCCCTTTCTTCCCCTACCAATCATCCTAGTTCTTATGTTCCATAGATGAGAGAAATCATATGATAGTTGTCTTTCTCTGCTTGACTTATTTCACTTAGCATTATCTCCTCCAGTGCCGTCCATGTTGTAGCAAATGTTGAGAACTCGTTCTTTCTGATAGCTGAGTAATATTCCATTTCATTCCATTGTATATATGGACCACATCTCTTAATCCAGTCATTCTGTTGAAGGGATCTCGTCTTCCACGATTTAGCTATTGTGGACATGCTGCTATGAACATTGGGGTGCATATGGCCCTTCTCTTCACTACCCTGTATCTTTGGGGTAAACACCCAGTAGTGCAATGGCTGGGTATAGGGTAGCTCAATTTTTAACTTTTAAGGGACCTCCACACGTTTTCCAAAGTGGCTGTAAACTTGTATTCCCACCAACAATGTAGGAGGGATCCCCTTTCTCCACATCCTCTCCAACAATTGTTGTTTCTTGCCTTGTCATTTTTGCCATTCTAACTGGCAAGGTGGTATCTCAGTGTGGTTTGATTTGAATTTCCCTGATGGCTAATGATTTTGAACATTTTTTCATGTGTCTGTTAGCCATTTGTATGTCTATCATTGAAAAGTGTCTGTTCATATCTTCTGCCCATTTTTTGATTTGTTTATTTGTTTTCTCGTGTATTGAGTTTGAGAGTTCTTTGTAGATCTTGGATACCAGTCCTTTCTCTGTAGTGTCATTTGCAAATATATTCTCCCATTCCGTGGTGCCTCTTAGTTTTTCTGACTGTTTCCTTGATGTGCAGAACTTTTAATCTTGATGAAGTCCCATAAATTCATTTTATCTTTTGTTTCTCTTGCCTTTGGGGATGTGACATGAAAAAGGTTGCTTTGGCCAATCTCGTAGAGATTGCTGCCTATGTTCTCCTCTAGAATTTTGATGGATTCCTGTCTCACATTGAGGTCTTTCATCCATTTGGAGTTTATTTTTGTGTATGGTGTGAGAGAGTGGTCAAGTTTCATTCTTTTGCATGTAGCTGTCCAATTTTCCCAGCACCATTTATTGAAGAGACTGTCTTTTTCCCACCGGATGTTTTTTCCTGCTTTATCAAATATTAGTTGCTCAAAGAGCCGAGGGTCCATTTCTGGGTTCTCTATTCTGTTCCATAGGTCTATGTGTCTGTTTTTGTGCCAGTACCATGCTGTCTTTGTGATCACAGCTTTGTAGTACAGTTAAAATCCGGCATTGTGATGCCCCCAGCTTTGTTTTTCTTTTCAATCAGATTCCTTGAGATTTGGGCCTTTTCTGTTTCCATACAAATTTAAGGACTTTTGTTCCAGTTCTTTGAAAAATGTCCTTGGTATTTTGATCGGGATAGCATTGAAAGAGTAGATTGCTCTGGGTAACATGGACATTTTAACTATGTTAATTCTTCTGATCCATGAGCATGGAATATCTTTCCATCTTTTTATGTCTTCCTCAATGTCTTTCAAGAGTGTTTATAGTTTTAGAATATAGGTCCTTTACGCCTCCTGGTTAAGTAATTCCAAGGTAATGTATGGTTTTTGTTATTGTAAATGGGATGGATTCTAATTTCTTTTCTTCTCGGTTCGTTATTCGTGTATAGAAATGCAACTGATTTCTGCGCATTGATTTTGTATCCCGCCACTACTGAATTGCTCTATAACTTCTAATAGTTTGGGAGTGGCTTCTTTGGGTTTTCCATATAGAGTATCATGTCATCTGTGAAAGAGACATTTTGACTTTTCTTGCCGATTTGAATACTTTTGATCCCTTTTTGTCATCTGATTGCTGTTGCAAGGACTTCTAGTACTATGTCGAATAATAGTGGTGAGAGTGGGCATCCTTGTCGTGTTCCTGATCTTAAGGGAAAGGCTTCCAGCTTTTCCTCATTGAGAATAATATTTGCAATAGGCTTTTCATAGATGGCTTTTATGAGATTGAGAAATGTACCTTCTATTCCTACACTCTGAAGGGTTTTAATCAGAAAGGATGCTTGTATTTTGTCAAATGCTTTTTTGGCATCGATTGAGAAGATCATATCGTCTGAGTCTTTTCTGTTGATATGATGTATCACGCTGATTGATTTTGCAATATTGAACCACGCTTGCATCCCAGGTATGAATCCCACTTGATCGTGATGGATAATCCTTTTAATGTACTGTTGGATTCTATTAGCAAGTATATTGTTGAGGATTTTGGCATCCATATTCATTAGGGAAATCGGTCTGTAATTCTCCTTTTTGAGGGGGTGTTTGCCTGGTTTGGGGATCAAGGTAATATTGACCTCATAGAATGAGTTTGGTAGCTTTCCTTCTGTTTCTCTTTTTTGAAATACCTTTAGGAGAATAGGTATTATTTCTTCTTTGAATGTTTGGTAGAATTCCCTAGGAAACCATCCGGCTTGGAGTTTTGTTATTTGGAAGGTTGTTTATCACTGACTCAATTTCTTCATAATTAATTGGCCTGTTTAAGAAATCAGTTTCTTCCTGTTTCAATCTTGGTAGTTTATAGGTTTCCAGGAAGGATTCCATCTCTTCCAGATTGCTTAGTTTTTGGCATATAGCTGTTGAAAAAAATTTCTAATAATCCTTCCAATTTCAATGGTGTTGGTCGTGACCTCTCCTTTTTCATTCATAATTTTAATAATCTGGGTCCTTTCTCTTCTGTTTTGGATAAGTCTTGCCAGTGGTCTGTCAATTTTATTGATTCTCTCAAAGAACCAGCTTCTAGTCCTGTTGATCTGCTCTACTGTACTTCTGGTTTCTGCTTGATTGATTTCAGCTCTAATTTTGGTCAACTGCTTCCTCGTGCATGGTTCTTTGTATATTTTATCCAGAGTTTTACTGTTATTTTTTTCAGTTAACTAAATTTTTATTTGACAGTATCTAACTGATAATAAAACTATTCAACCTATAGTTTCTTATAAAGTATAGTTTTCATCTCTGTAATTTTGACTTGGGTCTTTTAAATAATTTTTATGTTCCTACTTAACACGTTCAATCTTTCTTCTCTCTTCTTCAGCATATGAAGTATAGTTATAATTACTGTTTAACTGTGGTTTGTTTTAATAATATTATCTGTCCCATTTTGGTATCTATTTGTACTGATTGCTCTCATAGATTGCATTTTCTTGCTTTTTTGCATCCTTGGTGAATTTTAGTTGTGTCAGGCCTTATGAATTTTACTTTCTTGGAGGTTGGATATATTTGTATCTCTATGAAGATTTTAGCAGTTTGAACTGGGAGAGCATATATGCTCCCAGTTACTCCATTTTATCTTGAGCCTGTTATCGTTTTTTGTTCTTTTCCTCAATATAAAACATTTTCTAAGGTTCCTCAGATTTTTGAAAATCTAGAATGATTAATAATCATAACTTGCTTCTTTGCTTATTCTAAATATTCCTGTAAACATTTATTTTCTTTAGTTATGATTAAATTTTATCTTCTCTTAAAACTCTTTTTTATTTGGTTGCATTATATGTTTGGTCCTTCACCTTACAAAATGAGCAGTACTCTTTGTTACCCAATAGAAGCTTATTTATCAA
>NW_024426641.1:162823-185410 GCF_017311325.1 Ursus maritimus
TATTACGTATTATGGATACTGCACAACAATAAAAATGTACTTAACACTACTGAACTGTACTCTTAAAGTAGTTGAGATGGTAAATTCTGTTATGTATATTTTGCTAAAATTATAAAAATAAAATAAGGAAGTATAAACAAAACAAAAATAAAAATATTGAGGGTAACCACAAATAACACAAAAACAGGTAAGTTTCTGAGAAGTCAAACAAAATGAGCAATTTGAAAGAAAACTATTGAAGTTACTATAGCAATATTAAAATCTGTTATTAAACAAATTTGAAAAATAGAACAGCATGGCTCATTTTAAAAGTATAGAGTATGAAGAATAGATATGAAAAATATGCAAGAACTATTCAGATAAATATAATTTTTTTTCTGAAATATATCATGAGTTTCTATGTCAAAAAAAATAGCATGACATACAAATGGCTAACAGACACATGAAAAAATGTTCAAAATCATTAGCCATCAGGGAAATTCAAATCAAACCACACTGAGATACCACCTTATGCCAGTTAGAATGGCAAAAATTGACAAGGCAAGAAACAACAATTGTTGGAGAGGATGTGGAGAAAGGGGATCCCTCCTACATTGTTGGTGGGAATACAAGTTGGTACAGCCACTCTGGAAAACCGTGTGGAGGTCCCTTAAAAAGTTAAAAATTGAGCTACCCTATAACCCAGCCATTGCACTACTGGGTGTTTACCCCAAAGATACAGATGTAGTGAAGAGAAGGGCCATATGCACCCCAATGTTCATAGCAGCATTGTCCACAATAGCTAAATCGTGGAAGGAGCCGAGATCCCTTCAACAGATGACTGGATTAAGGAGATGTGGTCCATATATATAATGGAATATTACTCAGCTATCAGAAAGAACGAGTTCTCAACATTTGCTGCAACATGGATGGCACTGGAGGAGATAATGCTAAGTGAAATAAGTCAAGCAGAGAAAGACAATTATCATATGGTTTCACTCATTTATGGAACATAAGAAATAGGAAGATCGGTAGGAGAAGGAAGGGAAGAATGAAGGGGGGGTAAACAGAAGGGGGAATGAACCATGAGAGACTGTGGACTCTGGGAAACAAACTGAGGGCTTCAGAGGGGAGGGGGATGGGGGAATGGGATAGACTGGTGATGGGTAGTAAGGAGGGCACGTATTGCATGGTGTACTGGGTGTTATACACAACTAATGAATCATCTAACTTTACATCAAAAACCAGGGATGTACTGTATGGTGACTAACATAATATAGTAAAAAAACATTTAAAAAATCCTATTTCCAACTTTTTTTTTACATCATCTATTAAGCATAGAGTGTAACAAAACACATTGAAGGGTCATAATGTGGCTTGTCATAATTTGGGAAGACTTCTTTAAACATCTAAGCAGAAGACAGGAACGAGTCACTAAAAACCAGGCATACGTCAAAATCAGCAAGCAAATGGAGTAATTGGGAGGGGAAAGCCATAGATGATTAGAGGACAATTTTTCCAGACAGGTAGTTCATGTAAGATGACCACCACATACCTGTCTCTCACTACAGTGTATTTTTAGAGTCACTTTTCATAGCTCTATCCAACCAACCAGACAAACAAAACTTCCACTTGTTAGAGTCAGGGAAACACCAAATTAAGTGAAAGTGCTGGCAATGTCAATAGAATTTCAAGATAGGCCTAGGTGTGCCTGGGTGGCTCAGTCGGGTCATAATCGGACTCTTGATTTAGGTTCGGGTCAGGATCGCAGTATTGTAACATCAAGCCCTGTGGGGCTCTGTGCTCAGCAGGGAGTCTGCTTGAGATTCTTTCTCTCCCTCTGCCCATCCCCCCCCAAAATAAGTGAGTGAATAAAATCTTAAAAAAAAAGAAATTTCAAGATAGGGCTAAACTAAGAAACAATAAAGTTTGATATCAGTTGTTAATACCAGGCAATAAATGTTGGGTTTAGTTTTAGTACCGCAAACAAGAAGTAAGGCAAGGATCAATAGAGATGCAGAAGATGGGGCAAACCATTTATAACAAATTCATTTAGAAGGAATGTAAAATTGCCAGGGGCATATGTTTAACATTCAAAGAGATCATATCAAAAATGCACATTTTGAAATATCAAATTTTACATG
Organism: Ursus maritimus; assembly: GCF_017311325.1. NCBI lineage: Eukaryota > Metazoa > Chordata > Mammalia > Carnivora > Ursidae > Ursus > Ursus maritimus. The sequence continues at coordinate 164,947 of NW_024426641.1, forward strand.
CTAAATTGAAGTCATGGGATTTAATAAGAACCCAGGAAAAACACATAGAGAAGCAGAGAAGAGGATTTAAGGATGAAGTGTGAGAAATACCAGTGGAATAAAAGTGAGTAGGGGAAGAGGTAATTATAAAGGAGAAAACAGAAGGGCAAAACAAAAACCAGGAGTGTGGATTTTGTGCAAACAATGTGTCAAGAGAAAAGAAAGAAGTGAGTGACAGTGCCAGATGCAACAAAAAGTGCAAATAAAATTATACTTCACTGATACTTAAAGAAACAACAGGTAAACTTGCCAAGAATAGTTTCAGTGGAGTGGTGGGTCCAGAAGCCATATCGTAAGCAGTTGAGTAGGTTGGAAGTGAGGAATTAGAGAAAATTATTAGAAGCTAAGGATAGAAGTCAGATTGGTGAATGCACTTAATACTTAGAGAGCTGATGATAACATCAGTGACTTGATAAGAAGGTTGTCTAAATGTGTCGGTCAGACAAATATCAGACTGGATTACAAAACATTAAGGATGATATTCTTCGGTTGTGTATAGAACGTTTTCTCACTTATTAGTGAATTTGGTGTGTATTAACATGCTTGCCGTTCTGCACCAAAGTGGGCAGTCAGTACAAGTCAGATTAAGGCAACAACAATTTGAGAAATTCATGGGAAGGATGTAGGGAAGGATTTTTCATATGGAAAAGGTCTTTTGTAGATTAATTATAGATTTGGTCATGGCAGTGGAATAGTGACTCTACTGCTTTGGTAGATGGTTATAGAAACACCTTGTGCCACAACCACTCCTCATGTGCCTCCAGTTTATCCAGGAAAAAAAGCTTCAAGCAGATAATGAAACAGTAAAATTTCAGTTAGTGATAAGGGAAATATTCTTAGAAAAAAAAGGATACCCTAAAGTTTATTATTTCATTGCCCCCAAGAGTGGAAGTGTGCTATGAATAAATCTGTTCCAAAGTGTAAAGGAAAAGGATAGTGTACACTTAAAAATCATAGAAAATTATGTTTTACTTGAACTATATTATTTAAAGAATCCCTAAAAAAATTATTTTTTTCTCAAATACAGTCAGACCACTTAGAAGAGTAAAAAGTCAATTTGGTGATATTTGCATTTATTTTTAGTGAGTTAAGTTAGAATAGAAAGCATCAGAGAGCAAGGTGGATAAGTATTTTTTTGGAAAGTTTTTGTTTCACTGATATGCAAGTGTGTATTTGTGTGTGTGTGTTTTGTGTGTGTGCATGTACATTAGACTGCAATATAAAATGTGTATCTTGCCGTATATCGTGGTCAAAATATTTGAAAGCTAAGTTTCAAACCTACCAGATGACATGTCAGCAGAGCTGAAAGCATGAACTATTTAAGAATATTCATTATCAAGGAAAACAAAATATATGTTAAATACATTGCTTAACTTTTCTAAACAAATCCGGTGTAACACATTTTTTCCACCTTCTTCTCAGATCTTGAGTCCCTTAGGTTTACATGCAGATTGGGCAGAAGTCAGGACCCAGGAATGAGAAACCATACGTCACTAACCAGTTTCATTCTTCTGGGACTGACAGATGACCCTCAACGACAGATTCTGATTTTTATATTTCTACTTATCACCTACATGTTGGGTGTAACTGGAAACCTGACCATCATCATTCTCATATTAATGGATTCTCACCTTAAAACTGCAATGTACTTTTTTCTCCAAAAATTTTCCTCCTTAGCAATCTCACTCACTTCTGCCTGCATTCCTAGATCCTTGTACAGTGTGGCAACAGGTGATAGGACTATTACCTGTAATGCTTGTGCATGCCAACTGGTTTTTCATATCTTTTCGGAGCAACAGAATTTTTTCTCCTTGCCGCCATGTCCTTTGATCGATACACGGCCATCTGCAAACCCCTGCATTACATGACCATCATGAACCACAGGATCTGCAAAAGGCCAATCTTCTGCTGTTGGATGACTACTTTGTTGGTCATACTCCCACCACTTAGCTTGGAACTGGACCTGGAATTCTGTGACTCTAATGCCATTGACCACTTTGCCTGTGATGCTAATCCTATCCTGAAGATCTCATGCTCAGATACATGGTTCATTGAGCAGATGGTTCTTGTCTGCTGTGTTAATCTTCATTAGGACTCTTGTGTGTGTGATTTTGTCCTACCTATATATCATCGAATGATTCTAAGATTCCCCTCTGCCCAGCAAAGGACTAAAGCTTTTCCTACCTGTTCTTCCCACGATTGTAGTTTCTATCACCGATGGCAGCTGTATCTTTGTCTATATCAAACCTTCGGCAAAAGATGAAATGGCTATTAATAAGGGAGTATTTATGCTTACTACTTCCATTTCCCCCATGTTAAATCCATTTATTTATAGCGCGGTCGGGGGGGGGGGGGGGCAGGGAGGAGCCTTAACTTAAGAGGCATTTTATAGAAAACCAACTCAAATGGATCATGCATTTAAATATGAAGTGTAAAGCTATAAACTCTTATGAAAAAAGAAACAAAAGAAAATCTTCAGAATTTAGGCCTAAGCAAAGAGTTCTGAGACTTGGTATCAAAACACAGCTCAAAAAAGGAAAAATTGATAAATTACATTATCAAAATTAAATAACTTTGTTTTGCAGAAGACCCTAAGAGGATGAAAAATAAGTTACAGAGTGGGAAAAAAATATTTACAAACTACATATGCAACAAAGGAATGCTGTCTAAAACATATAAAGAACCCTCAAAACTCAGTAAAAAAAAAAAAAAAAAATTCAAAAACTCAAAATATATTTTAAAACAAGGAATAAAATTTCAAAAGAGCATTTACAGATGAAGCTTTAAAACCACAAGATTCACATATTTTATTGAATGAATCCAATCCAATATCAAAGTTATGTAAAAATTGCCAAAAGGGATATGAATTAAATTAAGATGAAAGAAGAAATGTATTGGTACCTCCCATTAAAGAATTAAAAGCCTGCATTGAAATTACATAAAACAGATTGATACTGATGTACTAAATGAAATGTTAAAGTCTTGAACGTAGGGTACTTAAATTAAGCAAACAGATGGCAGCAGGAGCTAGGGAACTATTGGGCTAGAAGAACGTTAAGTAAATGACCAGCAAGCCAGATATACTAGGAATAGAGAAAAGAGAAACAGAATGTAATATGAATATTAATATCAATGAAATGATTTGCTTTTAAAAACGAAATCTTTAGACATTTCAAGAGTCCAAAATATGCATCTAATGATAACTCTCAAAGAACTATCAGCGTTTAATTACTCGTTCAATTCTTCACCAACTTCCACTTGTACAGTCCAACATATTAAAACTTCTTTGATCCTTGTTCTTTTACTTCAGGCCATTGCTCATATTGTGGCGTTTGTAAGCAGGAATTCCCTCTACCTTCCCGCCCCGCCTTTTTCAACTACCCAATCCCCGGAGTCTTCCAATTGAAATGCCATTTCCACAAGGAATCTTGCTTACTTTGTCTTACTGTTCCACCACCACCACTACACCAAGCCTGGTCAGTCCTACCGATTAGACTCCTATCACCACCTAGCTCCTGCACTCAGAACTCACCAAACTACAATGTCATATTTACTTGTCTTTATTCTACTCTAAATGGTAAATGCCTCGGAGAATGTCTGTCTGTACGAGAAATTCTAGAATGGTTTATGCCTGGCATCTAGACAAATATTAGTTAACATAACAGATAATCTCCCAATATGGTGATTTGGTACTTCTGACAATGCAAAGACAGAATTTTTATGTGAAGATAAAAAATACAAACATAGGGGCACTTGGGTGGCTCAGTCGTTAAGCGTCTGCCTTCGGCTCAGGGCGTGATCCTGGCGTTCTGGGATTGAGCCCCGCATCAGGCTCCTCTGCTGAGAGCCTGCTTCTCCCTCTCCCACTCCCCCTGCTTGTGTTCCCTCTCTCGCTGGCTGTCTCTCTGTCAAAATAAATAAATAAAATCTTTAAAAAAATACAAACGTAGCATTTAACATGAATCTGTGAACAAAGGATGAAAGAAAGGCATGGCTATCCTGTTAAAATGTTTACTTTTAAATTTCTGAATGAAGTAGAATGAAAGCCAAAATTTTTTGACAATTTATAATACTGATAAACCTGAAAATATCCCTACATGTTATATTTATAGTTATAATTTATACTGGAGAATTGTAGACGAATCAAAGTTAGAGAAATGAATTATTGCTAACAAGTGATAGAACTAGGATTCAAAGCTAGTTTTATTGATTTTTGAAAGACCCTTTTTGTTCAAGTAAACTTGAACAAACCTTCTCCAGAGGCAGCAAGATGATTTCAAGGGACATCCCAAGAAATAGCTTCTAGTACTAAAACGGAGAAAGGTATACATCATAGATAATGTACAAGGATAAAAGTAACATGTAATGCATTTTGTATATATACACACATACCTTATTAATACTGTTAATAATAAATGATATTAATTATTATAATTGGATAATATACTATAAAAACTATAAGATTAAATTAAAAAATCAAATTACCAATATATAGGCATAAAGAGCAAGTGAGAATAGAAAAAGAAGTAATAGCAAGAGCAGAGGGAAAAAGGAAAAATGGCCTTGTAATCTGGGTCTTCAGCTTCACTGAGGAAAGCCTGGTTCTGGGCATTTTTCTTGGTGGTAATCATCTGTTCCACGACAGAGCCTCCTACTGTGAGTCCGTGAAGAGACTCAAGGGCCCTGCATGGATATCTCAAGATTTTAGAGTGCTTAAGAGAGAGATTCTCTAAGTTCAGTCCCCAAAGTGGACCAAAAATGTTTGGCGGCTTTCCAAATTTCAACCAGGCAGAAGTATTTGAGCAGCTATCCTCACCCTATAGTTATGGTTTTACTTCAGATTTCTAAAATATTTATCTTCTCTGATTTTTCTGTAAGAACTTATGCTACTAATTCATCAGCTTAAATCTAGGAGGTATATATGCTTCAGTTAAGATTTAATCTTTGCTTTTTTCTCCATGTGGAAGTTTCTTTAGCCTACCTACACCACTTAGATGGGGGGAATAGAGTTTAACTTCTGATTATCAAGTGCTCAGTGATCTCAATTTATATAACTGTTATCACACCATGATTTCTGACTTCTTTAACCAGAGGTGAAAAATCATTTTCTATACAAGTCTGTTTTATCCTCTGGGCTCACAGCTTGGTGACATATGTAAATGGTATCCATGATACTGGTTTTCCAAACCATATTATTTAACCACACATTTCCTCAATATGTGTTCCAAACAAATTGAGAAATAGGCACGGCAGTCAGATGAGTGTAAATATTTGCGTCATTCATGATAAAGGTAGATTGAAGAATAAGGCTAAGATGAGTTTCCTTAAACTGGCTTGATATACCTGCCAAATTAGAACCTGACCTTTCTGAAATCACTAGGTGAGGACATGCTACCCTCCTGAGCTAACTCAGTGGCAAATGCAGAAACAGGGCAGCATGTTTGCCTTACGGGTAGCCAGTCATGAACAATGATTTTTTTTTTTTTTGGAGATTACTTTTCAACTTTATTGAGGTATAATTAACATATAAAATTATAAAATATTTAAAATGTACATTGTGATTATATTATATACAAGTACATTATAAGAGGCATGTATATATAATATATATTATATTATATATATTTTTCTCATCTAGTTAATTGAAACACCTATCACTTCACATATTTATCTTGTGTGTGTGTGAGAACATTTAAATTCAACTCTCTGAACAAAATTCAATTATAAAGTGTTATCAACTATAGTCATCATGTTATACAATAGATTCTCAGACCTATTCATCTTATAGCTGAATGTTTGTACATTTTTACCAATCTCTCCTAATCCCCTCACCTCCCAGCCCCCCACAACCACTTTCTACTCTGTTTCTAAGTGGGTTTGACTTTCTTTTGGATTCCACATCTAAGTGATACAATGCAGTATTTGTCTTTATCTATCTGGCTTATTTTACTTACCATAATGCTCTCAAGGTCTGTTCACGTTGTCACAGATGGCATGATTTTTATCCCAATCTCAACAAGCAGATAAATTTTGTAGAAAATGATCCAGTAATCTAGGTACTCAAGCCATTCTCAAATGGGAATTGAGACAAAAGGAGATGAGATGCAATAATTGACAGGTTCCATAATTATCAACATTTAGAAGTATTTTTCTCTATCACCCCCACACTCTTATATGCTTTTTTTTTAAAGATTTTATTTATTTATTTGACAGACAGAGCAAGAGAGCACATGCAGCAGGAACAGCAGAGGGAGAGGGAGAAGCAGGCTCCCCAGCAAGCAGGGAGCCCACTGTGGGGCTCGATCCCAGGATCTTGGGATCATGACCTGAGTCAAAGGCAGATACTTAACCATCTGAGCCACCCAGGCACCCCCACTCTTTTATGTTTTGAGCAGCATTGCATCTTATACCGTTTCACCTATAAATTCGTTGCATTTTACCCACAAGTTTATCAGTAAGTATATCTAACTGCAAATAAAATTTTCTTTTACCTACCGTCATGCCAATATCAGCATCAATAAATCATAATAGACTTTCATATTCCATATGTATTCACATTTCACCTTTTCACATAAAGATGTCTTGTTTTGTGTGTTTGTTTTCACAGTTAAGATGTTGGAATCAAAATCCAAACAAAATCCACACATTGTATTTGGTTGTTATGTTACAACTTTTTAAAATTCCCTTACAGTCCTTTCATTTTTACCCCTTGCATTGATGGAGAAATGACATCATTCGTAGTGTACAATGTCCTTGATTACTCAAATGATTGCTTCCTGATGGTATCACTTAACTTGTTTTTATTTCACCCAATTACTTCTTATATGCTAATTGTATTTAATTATTGATTAGATTTAGATTCATATTTTTAGGAAAAAGTTGATAGGTGAGGCTGTATGCTTTCTATTGCATTACGTTATGAGCCTTATAGTCTGCTTGACCTACTCTTAGTAATACTTAGATTGATCAGTGTGTCGGTATTGTCAGTCTAATATCTCTATTATAAATACCACCATCCATATTTCACAAATGATTTTTAGCACATACTAATGCATTGTCTAGATCCATTATTACAGTAAGATGTCCAAACCATTGTACCCTTCAGTAACTCAGTGGTAGAGTGGAGGACTGTAGGTTTAAAGAGGTCCAAACCATCGTTTTCTTTTGTATTTTTGTGAATCCACAACTTTTTTGATAAGCTATTTGATTACCTGAAGTACAGGCAGACCGGATAAACATTTGGTTCCTCCCCTCCTTCATCAATGTTTTGGGGTAGTAATTTGATGTTCTAGCAACTTCCACTGATGATCAACTTCCTTTTGTAATGTATACATACATGGGTTTTTATTTGATATGTTTTGGGTAGTAATTTGATGTTCTAGCAACTTCCACTGATGATCAATTTCCTTTTGTAATGTATACATACATAGGCTTTTATTTGATATGTTTCAATACGTTACATTCATTATTATATTTTTATGGTCAGATTTTTCCATTTTAGGCTTGTAGGTATGATCCAAATTGGTTCCTGTGTCCTTATGATTTTTTCGCTTCCTTTCCTTCTGGCACAAAAAAAATGTTCCAGGCTTAGTTCATATGATTCCTACCCCTAAGCTGGAAACAACTCTTTCTCCAAGAAGTCCTAGTTCCTTTCAGTGGGAAATAGTATCTAGAAACTACACAGTGCTACCAGAATTGCTTACAATCTAACATGAATAATTGGCCCCAATTAGGGTGAAAGAATTTACATCATTTAATTCAACAGGTTTAGTTTCTGTCTTAAAATGCTCAGAGAATGGACTCTATCTTCATAGTTCTATCTATTAATAAGTGGCTCAGTATAATGGATATATTTGCAAAACTTAGTAGCTGCTGTATTTTCTGTAATTAAGAATATGCTCATTATTATTATTAAATAACTATATAAGGCTCAGACTGCCTTAGGCGTAAGTATTCTACTTCTATACAGTGTTTATATCACATTTTTATATGCAGAATTAATTATTTGACTGCAAATACAGGTGATCTTGGAATCAATCCTAGATCATAAATACTTCTTCATATCTTGCATTGTAAAACTATCCCCACTCTTACTGTATGTGGAAATGTTCATTTGACTAACATTCAGATCTATTTGCTATAAAATGCACATTTGTCTTCTTTCTTTTAAACATATGGTGACTCAGGTCATCATATATGCTTTCATTTTTGTTCTACTAACAGAGCTAAATTTGTTAATAGCCTTGGATAGCTAGTTTTTAATCAAATTGTGTCTTCATCTCTAGAAAAACATGAATATAAGTTTTTCCTCTATTCTCATGATGATTTTAGTAATCAATCTTGAAATAATTTTAGAAAGTAACTAAGTATTTTAGCTATTTCTTTACAGAGCAGCTAGGTATAAATACACTAAAATTTAGAGCTTTAATTTTCATAGGCATTCTACAATATGTCAAATTTGTAAACTCTCGGGAGAAATATTTTGCACCTTATCTTTATTACTGACTAAATATCGGGTTATAGTATGGAATGTATTTTCAAACCCAGATCATCATATATACTTTCATTTTTGTTCTACTAACAGAGCTAAATTTGTTAACCTCACATAATAAGTTTCCAAGAGAGTAGGATCTAAGAAATATTTTTCCCTACTCTCAAATACTCTTACAGACGAATTCAAAATTACAAAGAACTATATAGGAGATTATACTATAAAGGACAAAATAGAAATTAAAATGCAAGTATTAATATGCTTTGTATAAGCCAACTCTCAACTAGATTTTAAAGGAAATATAATGATCTTTTGCAGAGACTCTGAATTTGACCTCTGACATTCATTTAATTTTTCCTTCAATAAGTTATAAACATTGGTCTTTATCTTAGGGAATTGGCATTAATGTTTTCAAATTTTCATTCTCACATTTCCTTCATTCAAAGTATAGTGATGCTTGACATTAAAATCAACTTGGTTAACAAGAAGAAAAATTTCCTACTGACTCCACTGACTTCGGAGAATTTATCCTGTATTGCTATTATTACCAGTAACATCACCAAAGCCTCAATTAGCTGGAATAGAATATTAAAATGCAATTTAGCATTATATGGGAAAATGATTATTGCATTCAAATAAGAAATGTTTTAGATAAAGAACATAGATTTATTTAATCAGGAAAATCCTGTGGAAGAGTTAGAATATACTTTAAGCTTTGAAGTAAGGCAATGAAATAATTTCTTACATAGCAATTCATTTCAGTGGCATAGGTAGACATTATCTCTTTCAGGAATTTAAAATTTTAGAATTTTAATTAAAAACTTTTTAATTAAAAATTTTCATTTGGGGTTATGTAGAATTTGATTATTATTATTGATTATTATTCATTTTTCTCATTCATGACATATATAAGGATCAAAATTTATTCTTACTGAAAGAAAAGTATTTTGTAAAATAAATTATAAATTATACTTTGACTTACTTTATAATTTCTGCAATCTGCCCACACATTAAAAAATGACACGAAATAGAATATTCTTCATAACATAAAGCTATTATCACTGAGCTATTTTCTTGACTAAATGGTTGATTTTGTAATCTCTTTCAAACATTCATTTTTGTTCTAAAAATATGATTCTGACTACAAACATTCTATTTACATGCCAAGTTCCACAGGCATCTAACATGTACAGGCATCTAACTCATACAGAACCTCATTGAAAACATTTGTTTCATACAATATGATCTGTGAAAAATATCACATTTAAAATTCTGCATTTCTGAAATCAAGAAAGGAACAGATTTGTGGATAGAATTCCTAGCCAGAAATAATTGCATTGAAGGAGTCCCCAAGTGGGCTGAAATTGCTAACTTGAAAATATGCACAAAGTAAGAGAAAGTAAACCAAGGTTAACAGAGCAACATTTTTTTGGCACCTGGGGGGCTCAGTTAAGTGTCTGACTCTTGATTTTGGCTCAGGTTATGATTTCAGGGTCCTGGGCTGGAGCCCTGTGTTGGGCTCTGCCGTCAGCGGGAGTCTGCTTGAGATTCTCTCTCTCCCTCTCCCTCTGCCCCTTCCCCCCTGCTCTCTCTCTCTTTCAAATAAATAAATAAATCTTTAAAAAAATAAAAGGGCAACATGTTAATTCATTTTCTCCCTTTGTACTTTTTAGAACTTTCTCATTTGTTTGAAGCAAATAAAACTTTCTGGACCATGTCCTTAAAGGCCTGTTTCACTTGCTGGTTCCTTAGTGTATAAATAAAGGGATTCAATAAGGGGGCAACTGAGGTATTGAGCACAGCTACTCCTTTGCTTAAAGTCACTCTGTCATTTGCTGATGGTTTTATGTACATGAAGATGCAGCTACCATAAGAGATGGAAACTACAATCATGTGGGAAGAACAGGTAGAAAAGGCTTTAGTCCTTTGCTGAGCAGAAGGGAATTTGAGAATTGTCTTGATAATGTAGCCATAGGAGAGAATCACTAACATCAATGTGACCATTAGTGTCACCACAGCCAAGAAAAAGGACATTAGCTCTAGAAAATGTGTATCTGAACAAGAGATCTGCAGGATGGGAGAAGAATCACAAATAAAATGATCAATGACATTGGAAGCACAGAATTCCAGCTTGAGTCCCAAGATGATTGGAGGAAAGGTGATCAGGAATCCAGTTACCCAAGAGCTGAGTACAAGTTGGTAGCAAACTTTGTTGCTCATGACGGTGGTATAGTGCAGAGGTTTACATAGAGCCACGTAACGGTCATAGGACATAGCAGCCAGAAGGTAAAATTCAGTTACTCCCAGAAAGATAAAAAAAAATAACTGAGTCATACAACTCATATAGGAAATAGTTCTGTCCTTTGTCACAAGGCTCACCAGGAACCGTGGAATACAAACAGTTGTGAATGAAATTTCTAAAAAGGAGAAATTCCTTAGGAAGAAATACATGGGTGTCTTCAGGTGGAAATCCAGCAGAGTGAGAATGATGATGGTTAAGTTTCCTGTCACACTCAACAAGTAGGTAAAAAATAGAAAGAGGAAAATTACAACCTGCAATTCAGGGTCATCTGTCAGACCCAAAAGAATGAACTCTGTCTTCATTGAATGGTTCCTCATTTCTCTCTTGTGGGTTTTAACAAAGCTAGATAAAAAGAGTTTAAAAAATCGTCAAGATTCGCTAGTAGAGTCAATAAAAAGGAAAAAGGAGAGAGAGAAGCTAACATTCATTGATCACCAGCAACGTACCATGCACTGTATTTGGAGATTTACATAAATTTTCTTACTAATATCTCCAACAACCTTCTTTGACCAGAGTATGACAATCCTCATTTCTTAGAGAAGGAAACTGAGGCTCAGATTAGAGTCTGTCTACGGTGTATATCTAAATGTTGGGCTTTCTAAAGTTGGAAAATCTTTAACAAAGATAAAAGCCCAACACACAACCCAGACAATTCATTTGAATACCTTGGGTAAGATCTAGGCATTTATATTTCTACAACGTTTACAGGTTCATAGCCAACTTGGGAAGTATTGTGTTAGTAATTCAATTGGGAACTGAATCCTGAGTCATTTAAATACTACACCTTTGTTCTTTTTAATTTTATCATACTGAATATCCATTATAGTCTTTAGTACATGAATTGATTTCAGAATATTCATTAATTCACTTAAATTCTATGGAAATTGTGTGGAAGAGGGCACACAATTTTTGTTAGAAAGGTCACATGACATGTTTAAGACTCATTTACAGTATATTGTATTGCTTCATGAATGGCAGCAGTAAGAACATAATTCAAAATCTATGCCAATTGGGTGTGAAATCAGAAAATTGCAGATGGGCCTGAAAAGCATAGAAGACAGTCACAGCATCTTCGAGTTAAAAGAGATTTTATAGATCATTTGTCCAGTCTTGACATAAAACTGAAATCCTCTCTTCAAAAGTAAGGAAGGGATCTACTTATTCAGGTTTTACTTTTAAGACTGCGATTATGATTATGATAGCTTTTAAGTGTAAGAAAAACTTTAGATCGTAAATAAATATAAACAAAGGGAGAAATAGTCCTGTAAATTAAAAAACGTACAAACTCTTGCAACCACAGTTTAGATAGCAGTTTTCAACACCCTTTAACATTTTAGAAATTAGCTATATTGTTTGTACGATCTATACTGAGAGTTGTCTTCCTCCTCCTCCTCCTTCAGAATGTTTTGTAGATCCTTTGCATTATTTCCTTATGGGGTTTCCCATTAACATGATCCCTAAGGGACAAAACCAAAATACAAATAAGCAAAAACAAAGTGCATTTTTTTTTCTTTAGAATTACCTTTATCTGTGAAACTTTGGACTGCTGGTAATGACTTTCTTTCTTAATATGGTCAACTATTCAGCTGTCTTTTAAAATTACCATATCCCTAAAATTTTCTCCCATTTTGTTTATTACTTTTTTGCAGTTCTCATGTCAAAATTTATGCCTGCCCAGAAAAATTATGTATTGCTTCTTTAATAGTTTTCTTCTAGTTTGATTTAAAAAAATAAAATTTGACCTAGTCCAGAGAGTTGTCTGAATATCACAGTGATTTCCTGAATCAAGTGAGAAAGTATTTAAATTAGTTCATGGTATCTTCTGTCTAAAGCTGCTTTGTGTTTATTGGCTGATAAATGGAAATAATGTATTCCTTTTCACAACTATTGTCTTGTAATCACCGTCTTCATAATTACTATATTTTATATTAATAAATGGAAAAATAGCTAAGAAGGTATAATCAGACAAAAATAAGTTGATAACTAAAATGTGGCAAAATAATGATCATAGAGTGAAGATTTCTCTTTCTAGAGATCATTTCATTAGTCTTTTTTTCTCAATTTATGCATTGCTATCTTAAGCTTAAATAATTAATAAAAAAAGCAATGGACAGATTTAGGTGCATTTTGTAAATAGGTACCATTTATACATTTTGTATTTCTATACTAAAAAAGATGAAAACTGATTAACCAAAAAGAAAAAAAATCAAGCTACATATACATATCTGCCTTTGATTTCCACAAAATTACCTTAATTTACAATTAAAAATAAAAGATCCCAACTCTAAAACGTTTACCTTAATTCCTGTGTTTTCTCATATTTTCTTCTAGGATGTGAAAAGGCAAAAAAAAAACAAAAACAAAACCCAAAACCAAAATAAAACTAGTAATGGATTATGAATGTACTCAAAGCCTAGACAATATTATTTCAGTAAGAAATTGAAAGAAAAATAACTTTTAAGTTGCAACTTAATGCAAAAAGATGGAATATATGCTGTGCTTTTGTAAATTTTCTACGTCCACCTCACCCTTGTATGTAAGTTTGAAGTTAGACCAGTTGTGGACTTGGGTAATACTATATTTAATTTTATTTTAGATAAGATAAATTCTTAGGCTTTACTGTGAATATGTCCGAATTATATAATATCTATTATTAATGCAAGTGAAATTCATTTCTATATTCTTTACATTTGGAAGTGGAAAAAATCCTGGAAGATCTGATAAAAGTGTTATTATATCCACCAGGTAGGGGGATGGTTCATTGTTAATTTTACATGCTAAAAATGTGAGTGTTCTTATATCATTTAATTAATTACATACCCAAGGGATTCTATTGAGAAGGGAAAAGAAACAAAACAATACAAAGAAAACTTTCCCCTGGGATTAATGATCAGAAGACACTGATACATGATAAAACTAACTTGTATAGCACATTGTAATAGAATGTGAAGGGTCAATATACCTAAGGAGAACTGAGGTTAAAAGAAATCTGTGACAAAGTAAATGAGCAATTAATGGGTCATGATCACATTCATTTTATTATTCAATAATTAATATTTCAGGTTAGAGGTATATAATCCCATTAGATTTACCACATTTAACAAAATCTTTTTTCAGAAAGTCCTTGTAAAAATGGTTGCAAAGTTACTCATTTTATCATTTTACACAATAATTTCCAGAGCATAGAGGCACCAGGGTGGTTCAACAGGTTAAGCATCTGCCTTTGGCTCAGCTCATGATCTCGGAGTCCTGTGATCAAGCCCCATGTCTGGCTCCCTGCTCAGTGGGGAGTCTGCTTCTCCCTCTGCCTCTGCTCCTCCTCCTGTGCTCTCTCTCTCTTTCTCAAATAAATAAGTCTTTTAAAAAAATTTTCCAGAGCATAGATAAGGAGGAAAAGCTCCTTTTGTCCTTTTATGGAACCAACATAACATTGACATCAGTCACTGTCAAGTTAAAGAAAATAAATTAAAATTATAAACTAATCTCTCTTTGGCCTAGGGAAAATTTTTAAAAAGTATTAACAAATTAAGTCCAGTGATATATAAAATTGGAGCTACATCAAGACCAATTTGAATTAATTACAGGTTTTTTGAGATTGGTATTAGAAAACAGATTAATGATTCATTACACAGATGAAAATTGTATGTTAATCTCAATAGATTAAAAGCAGTATTTGATAAAATTCAATACTCATTTATCATAAAATTCTTGACAACTTTGGAGTACAGGTAATTTCTTTAATTTGATGCAGAAAACCTAAAAAATAAAAGTAAACTCTTTAGCAGATATATTTAGTGGTAAAATATTAAGAGCTATCCCTCTGAGACAAAAAAAAAAAACCTACTTTAATTTATATTTAACATTGTATTCATATTTTTGGCCAGTTTAAAGAGGCCAAATAGAGGAAAAAAAGATGGCGGGGGAGTAGGGGACCTTTTTTCAGCTGGTCCCATGAATTGAGCTGGATATCTACCAGATCATCCTGAACACCCATGAAATCAGCCCGAGAGGTAGGAAGATATAACTGGATCTCTACAAATAAACATCTCCGGCGCTGAGTATTGAGGTATGAAGTGGGGAGCCATGAATCTGCACACAGATATCGATAGATAAATGGAAGGGGGAGGGAGCCACCCCTTTCAGGTGCCAGGAAGTAGTAGCCTCCTGCACTGGGGAGGGGGCCGGACTCACGGACCAGTAGCCTCCAAGAAACTAGATTGCTACTGGTAGCTTGGGAGCACACACACGACCAGACTGAAAACTGGAGCTCTGGAGCGCGCGCAAGCCACACTGAAACAGGGAGCTCGGGAGCACACCCGGGAACCGGGGGCGGCTGGCGGTGTTAGAAGCACAAAGGACAGAGATGTGCCAGCCCTGGGAGTGAGGACTGGGAGAGCAGCTGTGGGGCACACAACCCAGGACGCTGTGGGGTTTTTAGCAGCACTAACAGAAACAGAGTTAAAATGGCCAGGAGAGCTCAGGGGAGGGCAGACTGCAATCTCTCTGTTCTGAGACAGAGGATAGGATTCGGCCATTGCTGCTCTGACTCTCAGAAGAGGCACAGAAAACCACCAGGGAAAGCAGCCAGAGAACAAAAGCCCAGAAATACTGGTTCTCATTGTGCCCATCCCGACCCCTCCTCACAGGGGATGAGTAACTCTACCCAAACAAGGTTGCCTGAGGATCAGGGCAGCAGGCCCCTCCACCAGAAAGCAGGCTGAAAAAACAAGAAGCCCACATTCCTAAGGTCCCTATAAAACATTGCTTGGGTCTTGGTCAATAATCTGGGCTCTGTACATCACCACAACCACTCCTCATTAGAATGACCAGGAGGAGGAACCCCCAACAAAGGAAAGAGACAGAGACTGTGGCCTCTGCCACAGAACTAATGGATATGGATATAATCAAAGTGTCAGAAATGGAGTTCAGAGTAACAACGGTCAAGATGATGTGCAGGCTTGAAAAAATATTAACAAATAATGAGAATATAGAATCTCTAAGGGTAGAAATGAGAGTGAATCTGGCAGAAATTAAAAATGCTATTAATCAAATGCAGCCTAAACTGGATGCTGTGTGACAGGGTAAATGAGGCAGAATGAATTAGTGAATTGGAAGATGGGATGATAGAAAAGAAGGAAAAAATGGGAACTTGGTTAAAAAAAAATCCAATCTCAAGAATGTAGATTATGGGAGATTACTGACTCAATGAAACATTCCAATGTCAGAGTCATTGGCATCCCCAAGGGGGTGGAGAATGAGAGAGGTCTAGAAGAGATATTTGGACAAATTGTAACTGAGAACTTCCCTAATCTGGTGAAGAAAACAAACATTCCTGTCCAAGAGGCAGAGAGGACCCCTCCCAAGATCAATGAGAACAGACCAACTCCACGTCATATAATAGTACAATTCGCAAATCTTAGATCCAAGGATAAAATCTTGGAGGTGGACAGGGGGAAGAGAATCCTCACCTACAGAGGGAGGAACATCAGAATAACGTCAGACCTGTCTACAGAGACCTGGCAAGCCAGAAAAAGCTGACAAGACATATTCAGAGCACTAAGTGAGAAGAACATGCAGCCAAGGATCCTTTATCCAGCAAGGCTGTCATTCAGAATGGATGGAGAGACAAGGACCTTTCAAAACCGGCAGAAACTGAAAGAATATGTGACCACCAAGCCAGCCCTAGAAGAAATATTAAGGGGGGTTCTATAAAAGTAAAAAGACCCCAAGAGTGATACAGAACAGAAATTTACAATCTATAGAAACAAAGACTTCACAGGCAGCATGACATCATTAAAATCATATCTCTCAATAATCACTCTCAATATGAATGGCCTAAATGCTCCCATAAAGAGCCACAGGGTTGCAGATTGGATAAAAAGACATGACCCAGCCATTTGCTGTCTACAAGAGACTCATTTTGAACCTAAAGATACATCCAAACTGAAAGTGAAGGGATTGAGAACCATGTTTCATGCCAGTGGACCTCAAAAGAAAGCTGGGGTAGCAATTCTCATATCAGACAGATTAGATTTTAAACTAAACACTGTAATAAGAGATACAAGAGGACACTATATTATTCTTAAACGTATGTATCCCACAAGAGAATATAACAATTATAAATATCTATCCCCCCAAGAGGGGAGCAGCTAGATACACAAGCCAACTCTTAACCAGAATAAAGAGACATACAGATAATAATACATTAATAGTAAGGGACCTCAACACTCTGCTCTCAGCAATAGACAGATCACCTAAGTAGAAAATCAACAAAGAAACAAGAACTTTAAGTAACGTACTGGACCAGATGGACCTTCTAAATATATACAGAGCACTACACCTCAGAAAAACAGAATACTCATTCTTTTCGAATGCATATGGAACTTTCTCCAGAATAGACCATGTTCTGGGTCACAAAACAGGTCTCAAATGATACCAAATGACTGAGATTATTCCCTGCATATTCTCAGACCACAATGCTTTGAACCTGGAACTAAATCACAAGGAAAAATTTGGAAGAAACTCAAACACTTGGAAACTGAGAACCATCCTGCTTAAGAATGATTAGGTAAACCAAAAAATTAAGGATGAGCTTAAGCAATTTATGGAAACCAATGAGAATGAAAACACATCGGTTCAAATCCTGTGGGACATGGCAAAGGCGGTCCTAAGGGAAAAATACATAGCCATCCAAGCCTCACTCAAAAGAATAGAAAAATCTAAAATGCAGTTTTTATATTCTCACCTCAAGAAGCTGGAGTTGGAACAGAACAGGCCTAACCCACGCACGAGAAGGTAGGTGAACAAGATTAGAGCATAGATCAATGAATTAGAAACCAGGAGCACAGTAGAGCAGATCAACAAACCTCGTAGCTGTTCCTTGAGAGAATAAATAAGATTGATAAGCCACTGTCCAGACTTATTCAAAAGAATAGAGAAAGGACCCAAATTAATAAAACTGTGAATGAAAAGGGAGAGATCACAAACAACACCAAGGAAATAGAAACAATTATTAGAAACTATATAATCAGAGAGGAGTTAAGATGGCAGAGGAATAGGGGTCCCCTTTTTCAGCTGGTCCTCTGAGTCAAGCTGGATAGGTAACAGACCATCCTGAACATCCAAGGAATCAGCCTGAGATGCAGGAAGATACATCTGGATCTCTACAAATGAACATCTTCAGCGATGAGTATTGAGGTACTAAGCGGGAAGCCATGAAGCTGTGCACAAATATCAGAAGATAAACGGAAGGGGGAAGGAGCCTCTGGGTTTGGGCACCAGGAAGCTGTAGCCACCTGCACGGGAGAGTGGGTGGACTCACGGACCAGCACCAGCAAGAGAGCAGACTGAGACGTGAGCCAGGGAACATGCACGACCAGTCTGAAAACCAGAGCTCCAGACTGCGCGCGAACCATACTGAAACGGAGCTCCAGAGCACGTGGGGGCGGCTGGCGGCTGGTGGCTGGCAGCTGGTGGTGTTAGAAACACAAAGGACAGAGATGTGCCGGCCCGGGAAGTGAGGGCTGGGACACTGACTGTGGGGCACACAACCAGGGACGCTGCAGGGTTGAGTAGCACCAACAGAAACAGAGTTAAAGTGGCCAGAACATCAGTGGAGAACCATCTGCGATCCCTCTGTTCTGAGACAGAGGCTGAGATTCGGCTACTGCTGCTCTGACTCTCAGAAGAGACACAGCAAACCACCAGGGAAAGCCACCAGAGAACAAAAGCCTGGAAATACTGGCTCACAGTGTTCCCATCCCCATTCCCCCCCCTTGCAGGGGACACGGAGACTCTACCCAAACAGGTTTTCCTGAGTATCAGCGTGGCAGGCCCCTCCCCTAGAAGGCAGGCTGAAAAATCAAGAAGCCCACATCCCTAAGGTCCCTATAAAACAAGGGCGCACGGCCTGGGTCCTGGTCAATAATTTGGGCTCTGGACAACCCTACAACCTCTCCTAATCAAAATGACGAGGAGGACAAATCCCCCCCAACAAGGAAAAGACAACGAGTCTGTGGCCTCTGCCACAGAACTAATGGGTATGGATATAACCAAATTATCAGAAATGGAATTCAGAGTAACAATGGTCAAGGTGATGTGTAGACTTGAAAAAAGTATTAACGAA
Organism: Ursus maritimus; assembly: GCF_017311325.1. Taxonomy (NCBI): domain Eukaryota; kingdom Metazoa; phylum Chordata; class Mammalia; order Carnivora; family Ursidae; genus Ursus; species Ursus maritimus. Next base: position 183,904 of record NW_024426641.1, read on the forward strand.
AATGTTAATGAGAATATAGAATCTCTAAGGGCAGAAATGAGAGTGAATCTGGCAGAAATTAAAAATTCTATGAGCCAATGCAGTAAAAACTAGATGCTCTGACAGCCAGGTTGAATGAGGCAGATAAACGTATCAGCGATTTGGAGGATGGGTTAGTAGAAGAGAAAGCTAAAATAGGAACTTGGCTTAAAAAAATCCATTCTTATGAATGTAGGTTACAGGAGATTACTGACTCAATGAAACGTTCCAATGTCAGAATCATTGGCTTCCCCGAGGGGTGGAGAAAAACAGAGGTCTAGAAGAGATATTTGAACAAATTGTAGCTGAAAACTTCCCTAATCAAGAAAAGGAAACAAGCTTTCATGTCTAAGAGACAGAGAGGACCCCTCCCAAGCTCAACCACAACAAACCTATGCCACATCAGGTCATAGTGAAATTCACAAATATTAGATCCAAGGATACAGTATTGAAAGCAGCCAGGGCAAAGATATTTCTCTCGTACCAAGGCAAAGATATCAGAATTACGTCAGACCTGTCTACACAGACCTGGAATGAGAGAAAGGATTGGGGGGGCATTTTTAAAGCTCTTTCAGAGAAAAACATGCAGCCAAGGATCCTTTATCCAGCAAGGCTGTCATTCAGAATTGATGGAGAGATAAAGACCTTCCAGAATCGCCAGTCATTGACCAATTTCATACCACAAAACCAGCCCTGCAGGAGATATTAAGGGGGGGTTCTATAAAAGTAAAAAGGCCCCCAGAGTGATATAGAACAGAAAGTCACAACCAATACAAACAAAGACTTTACAGGCAACATGGCATCATTAAAATCATATCTCTCAATAATTACTCGAACTATAAATCACCTAAATGCTCCCATAAAATGCCACAGGGTTGCAGATTGGATAAAAGACATGATCTATCTTTGCTGTCTACAAGAGACTCATTTGGAACCTAAAGATACATTCAGACTGAAAGTTAAGGGATGGAATACCATCTTTCATGCCAATGGACCCAAAGAAAGCTGGGGTAGCAATTCTCATATCAGACAGATTGGATTTTAAACTAAAGACTATAGTTAGAGATACAGAAGGGCAATATATTATTCTTAAAGGATGTGTCCAACAAGTGGATATGACAATTATAAATGTATATGCCCCCAACAGGGGAACAGCAAGATACACAAGCTGCTTTATACTGTTACGAGTATAAAGTATAAAGAGACATATAGATAAAAATACTTTAAGAGTAGGGGACCTCAACACTCCACTATCAGCAATACACAGAGCAAAACCTTCCAAAAAACAAAACACCAGGGCCTGATGGTTTTCCCAGGGAATTCTACCAAACATTCAAAGAAGAAATAATACCTATTCTCCTAAAGGTATTTCAGAAAATAGAAACAGAAGGAAAGCTACCAAACTCATTCTATGAGGCCAGTATTACCTTGATCCCCAAACCAGGCAAACACCCCATTAAAAAAGACAATTACAGACCGATTTCCCTAA
>NW_024426641.1:186978-197716 GCF_017311325.1 Ursus maritimus
GTACTGGCACAAAAACAGACACATAGACCAATGGAAAAGAATAGAGAACCCAGAAATGGACCCTTGGCTCTTTGGGCAACTGATCTTTGACAAAACAGGAAAAAACACCTGGTGGAAAAAAGGCAGTCCCTTCAATCAATGGTGCTGGAAAATTGGACAGCTACATGCAAAAGAATGAAACTTGACCACTCTCTCACACCATGCACAAAGATAAACTCCAAATGGATGAAATTCCTCGATGTGAGACAGGAATCCATCAAAATCCTAGAGGACAACATAGGCAACAACCTCTACGACATCGGCCACAGCAACCTTTTTCATGACACATCTCCAAAGGCAAGAGAAACAAAAGACAAAATGAATTTATGGGACTTCATCAAGATAAATAGATTCTGCACAGCAAAGGAAACAGTCATCAAAACAAAGAGGCCACCCACAGAATGGGAGAAGATATTTGCAAATGACACTACAGATAAAAGACTGGTATCCAAGATATACAAAGAACTTCTCAAACTCAATACATGAGAAACAAACGATCAAATCAAAAAATGGGCAGAAGATATGAACAGACACTTTTCTAATGATGACATACAAATGGCTAACAGACACATGAAAAAATGTTCAAAATCATTAGCCATCAGGGAAATTGAAATGAAACTACATTGAGATACCACCTTACGCCAGTGAGAATGGCAAAATTGACAAGCCAAGAAACAACGAATGTTGGAGAGGATGTGGAGAAAGGGGAACCCTCTTACACTGTTGGTGGGAATGCAAGTTGGTACAGCCACTTTGGAAAACAGTGTGGAGATCCCTCAAAAAGTTAAAAATAGAGCTACCTTATGACTCAGCAATTGCACTACTGGGTATTTACCCCAAATATGTGGATGTAGTGAAGACAAGGGCTATATAGACAAGGCACCTCAATGTTCATAGCAGCATTGTCCACAATAGCTAAATTGTGGAAGGAGCTGAGATGCCCTTCAACAGACGAATGGATAAAGAAGGTGTGGTGCATATACACAATGGAATATTACTCGGCCATCAGAAAGAACGATTCCTGAATATTTGTAGCAACATGAATGGGACTGGAGGAGATTATGCTAAGTGAAATAAGTCAAGCAGAGAAAGACAATTATCATATGGTTTCACTTCTTATGGAACATAAGAAACAGCAGGGAGACTGGTAGGAGAAGGAACGAAGAATGAAGGGGGGGTAAACAGAAGGGGAATGAACCAGGAAAGACTATGGACTCTGGGAAACAAACTGAGGGTTTCAGAGGATTGTGGGATTGGGATAGGCCAGTGATGGGTATTAAGGAGGGCATGTATTGCATGGAGCACTGGGTGTTATACGCAAACAATGAATCATGGAATACTACATCAAAAACTAAGTATACTGTATGGTGACTAACATAAGATAATAAAAAATTAGAAAAAAATAGAGAGGCCAAATAAGAAAGAAGAAAGAAAATGTAGGTTAATCGAAAAAGGGAAAATAAGTGTTACTGATCGTAGATAACAGGTTATGTATATAGGAAATCCAAATGAATCTGGAGAAAACATTAAAATTAAATACTGATTTTAGCAAAGTCACTCAGGTCATTTATAACTAAATTGTGGGGTGCCTGGGTGGCTCATTTGGTTAAGCCTCTGGGTTTGGCTCAGGTAAGGATCCCAAGGTCCTGGGATTATGTCCTTTATAGGGCTCCCTCCTCAGCAGAGAGTCTACTTCTCCCTCTCCCTCCACCCCTCCCCCTGCTCATTCTCTCTCTCTCAAATAAATAAATAAATAAATAAATAAATAAAATCTTTAAAAAATATATATTTCAGATATAAATAGTGTATTTATCCTTGCAAGAAAGAATCAGGAAATGAAAATAAAATAAATTAAAATACTGATACTGTTTATAGTGACATAAAAATATTAAATATCAAGGAAGAAATCTGTTAAAATATGTGCAAAACTGCTGCCCTGGAAACAAAAAACCACTTTACTGTAGGAAACTAGAATGACTTAAATAAATGGAAGGCTAAATCTGAAATCAGGCATTTAAAACACTATGAAAACACCAGTAGTTGATGAAATAATAAAGGGTGATTCTGTTCCTTCTTGTTATTCACATTCTTCCTGTAAAGAGGAAATGCTTACGTATAGACGGTACCCTCTCCACAGAAGATCATAGTCTGTCATTGTGACCTCACAACACATATAGGTAGTTCATTTGGGGTAAATGGATTATCCAGCTTTATTTTGTAAATGGTGGATGCTTCTCATAATTCTTTCTTTCCTTTTTTTGTTTTTTGTTTTGAAGTTTTTATTTCTTCAAGAGAGTGCGTGAATGAGAGAGCATAAGCAGGGGGAGCAGCAGAGGGAGAGGGAGAAGCTGACTCCTTATGGAGCAGGAAGCCCCACGTGGGGCTCCATCTCAGGACCCTGGGATCATGACCCCAGCCAAAGGCAGTTGCTTAACTGGCGCCCCTCTCATAAGTCTTTCTGAGAACACTTGGAAAATTAAAGTTTACTGAATCTATTTGTCTTTGAGTTAAAAATTTCAGAGGATTATGGATTGCACGTGGCAGTTTGCTTGACAGCATCTGACTTGCAGGCTTAAAAATAGTTGAATTCAGGGGCGCCTGAGTGGCACAGCGGTTAAGCGTCTGCCTTCGGCTCAGGGTGTGATCCCGGCATTACGGGATCGAGCCCCACGTCAGGCTCCTCCACTGTGAGCCTGCTTCTCCCTCTCGCACTCCCCCTGCTTGTGTTCCCTCTCTCTCTGGCTGTCTCTATCTCTGTCAAATAAATAAATAAAATCTTTAAAAAAAATAGTTGAATTCATAATTATATATTGTTTATGATAAAGGATACAGACATATCATTGAATACTTATGTATCTTAACTTTTTAGCATTTAGTTTTTTTTTTAATTTCAAACTATATCAAGTACCCCAAAATTGAATTTTTTGATCTAGCCCTTACATATAAAATCAATATCCCACACCAAGGAGCTTTAACTATGATCTTGCAGAGGCCAATACTTGTAAACCAATACTGATAAGAATTGAGAATAAATAGAAGCATCCTTTGCTGAAAAAAAGTGGAGGACTATCCCATAGTCATGTATTAGAAAGTTCAATATTATAAGAATGTCAGTTCTCTCTAAATTTATCTATTGAGTAAATGCAATGCAATAAAACTGTAGCATTTTAATTTCAAGAAATTGCACAAGCTGATTCTAAATTTAGATGGAGATGCAAAGGACAAAACATAGCTAGACAATCTTGAAGTACAAGAAAGTTGGAAGACTTACTGCAAATATCAAGACTTATTATAGTTGATAAGTAAAAGTAATAATTATAGTAATTAAGATGTTGTGGTATTGGTACAAGAAAAACTAAAAATGAAATTGGCCAGCAAAATGAAATAAAAATTCTAGTAACAGATCCAGACTTCTTTGATCACCTGAATCACAGCAAATTCACACCTGCAAGGAGAAAGGAAAGATTCAATAAATAATGCCATGTCAATTGGATATTCCTATGAGAAGAATAAATGGAATTTAAACCCTACACCATAGCATACAGTGAAGGTTTACCATGGTGGTTATATTGTTTTTTTCTCCAGCTGGCAGGTTATGAGCCACATGGGCAAATAATGATTACTTTTGCCTATTTTAGCAAAACTTGTATGCATAGATCAGAGATGAGTGAAAGGGATCCGACAGTTACTAATTTGTCTGTCCTGATTTTTAGATACTCTGGATCCAGAGACATGATTACTAAGTGGGATTGTGAGCCACTGCAAATAGTTAGATAGGATTCCATCACCCGGCCTTGAAACACACAAGCTCTATTTGCATTTGTGTCGTGTGGTGTCAGAGTTAGTTCCAACAGAAACGGAAAGGTCAATTTTAACAGACCTTGAAAGAATTTGGAAGTCCCCTTATTCCAGGTCTAGAATTACTCTGATAAGTGACCTCACCTCTTCTTGGGAAAGGACTGACTGAAAAACCTTTGTCTGTATTTTTTGTGGCATTGCGGTGTCCTTCCACAAGAAGACATGGCCTCTTCTTCAAAGATGGGTTTTACAGTTGGAAAGTGGCTCATCTGTGGCAATTGGGAAGGGAATTTCCATTGGGTTGGCTTCCCTCAGCCTTCTTCTTGACACTTCTTGATCATATAGCTCAAATAATACTCTCTTTCACTGCCCATCTCAGTCCTATTCTACTAGATACTGTCACAGACCTCTGCAGGTCAGTGACCCTGTGTTTCCATTCCTAGGTAAATGAAAATTAGACCACCTTGCCCTTAACAGGAAGTGTTGCAGCCTGGCTGTTGATACTCTGAATCTTGTCCTTGAGAAATAGCGTCCAATCTTTGATTTACAAAGAACAGTTATCACTAAGGTCTCAGTGATGCTTGTGTTGCTTCTACTAGAACATTGCTTCTTTGTTTTGAGAACAGAATTTCCTTTGGCTTCTCACAGCTCATGTGTTCTCTGGTTTTAGTTGATAAATCCAATCCAGCATTCCTAACTTTTTGAAACTTTTGCATCATTTATAAACACCGTATAAAGCTGTCCTGGCACCTCTACCTCATTTATTGTAGGGTCCAATGTGTCCAGGCTTCAAGGAGTCAAACTAGCAGTACGTTAGGACTGGCTCCAGGTGTTTTTGCCAGGACGTCAAAGTATGAGCCACTGAAGAGTGGCCCTATATCAGTAATCTCTCCCTTATTTAACATTTTATTTAACTCTTATTCAAGTATAGTAACCTCTTGGTCCATTCTTAGGTCTGTTATCTTGATTCCTGCATTACACATTAGCTATCTTGATGAATAATTATTTCCCTTCTTTAGAAGGGAAAGTACTTCCTTAGGAAGGCCATGTTGAAACTTGATCCTAGACATTGTTATAGAAGCCATGATTCGAGGTGAGGGCAGATTTAAGGAAAATAAGTGCCAACTTCTAATGCATTTGCTTCAGATGAAGACTGTGTATTTTCCAAGTAGGAGGAGGCTGTTATTTTCCAGCAAGGAAGAGTGGACCTTCTTCAAGTCAGAGAGTGTAGGAGAATCTGAGGGTTCAAGATTCTCAGAACATTTACTCTGATATCTCCATTCTACTTTGGAAACTGAGGACAAGGGTAGAACAGCTTCAGAATGCTTCAGAATTCTTCCACTTGAGGGTCAAGGGAGAATGGGTATTTATACACTAATTCATCTCAGTCAATGAATGAGTCCTCTTGAGGCATTTTGATTTTATACACTTCTAGTCTGCCCCAAAGATGGGCACAATAGACCTCTGTGGCCCTATGTCCCTTCTGGTAGTTGGAAGTCAGGAAGTCAGATGGTGCACATCACAGCAGGAAGTCTGAGAAGATATGGATGGGGCACTGCAGCATCTCCTATCGGCCTCACCTAAGTACAAATGTTCTGAGAATGTATAGGTGTACATTCAAGAGGGGGACAGATAGTGTAAGCTACAATGAAACTCTGTCCAGAAATTCCATTGGCTTTTAACTTCTATCATTTGCATATTAATTTGAGCAGGAATGCAACTGCCTCCTAAGAGTTTATCTTGGAGAAATTTCTAAAATCTTTTCCAGAAACTATTGACTTCTATTTTATTCATATATTGTAAGGCTGGATATGATGTGGTGTTTTGGTCCCTCATAGAAAACTGTTAATAAAACATCAATTAAAGACATTTGCAAGAAGTGACCTTACTAAGTAAGGGGAGTGTTGGAGACAAGAAACATTTTGAGAAATTTTATTTGAATGGACTTCAGATTAGGAAGGAACAAATCATTTTAAGAACTCAATGATATATGCTTTGGGAAGCCAATCTCTTATGAAAACTTGAATCATCAACTTTAGCATTCCTTTATTTCTTGGAAGATAAGACAATTCTTTTGATTGAGTTATTGAAGGCTTGTTTTACTTGTCTGTTTCTCAAAGTGTAAATGAAGGGGTTCAACATAGGAGCGACGGAAGTAGTTAGCATTATTACACCCTTATTAATGGCCACTGATTCCTTTGCTGAAGGTTTGACATAGATGAAGATACAGCTGCCATAAGTGATAGAAACTACAATCATATGGGAAGAGCAGGTAGAAAAGGCTTTTTTCCTTTGCTGGGCTGAAGGGAATCTTACAATAGTCTTGCTTATGTATATGTAGGAAAGAACCACAAAAAGAGGTGTTGTGATGAAGGTCAACACAGAACAAATGATAACCATCTGCTCAATGACCCATGTGTCTGAGCATGAAATCTTCAGGAAGGGAGATACCTCACAGAGAAAGCTATCAATGACATTTGAGTCACAGAATTCCAGACTTTGGCTCAAGCTAAATGGTGGGAGTATGATTAACAAGCCAGCTATCCAACAGCAAAGGATGAGTCTTTTACAGACTCTGCTGCTCATGATGGTGGTGTAATGCAGGGGTTTGCAGAGGGCCACATAGTGGTCATAAGACATGGTACCCAGGAGAAAAAATTCCGTTACTCCAAAAAGATCAGTGAAAAATGCTTGAATGGCTCAAGCACAGTAGGTAATAGTCTTGTCACCTGTTGCTAGGTTATATAAGTATCTAGGAATACAAACGGATGTGAATAAAATCTCTAAGAAGGAAAAATTTTGTAGGAAAATGTACATTGGTGTTTTAAGGTGAGAATCCACTAGTGTAAGTGAAATTATAGCCAGGTTCCCAGTTACACTTAGTAAGTAGGTAAAAAATAGAAAAATTTAATGTAGACCCTGAAGTTGTGGATCATCCGTTAGTTCCAGAAGAATGAATGTTGTTATTGTATAGTTTTTCATCTCTGACTTCTGATTTTTGTCCAATCTGCATGAGAAAGATAAGTTATTGTATTAGAATATAGAAATGTCAACGTTAAGTAGTGACAAACAATGACAGAGTCAAAGACGTAACTGGGTCACATGAAATTTATTTTTTAATTTGGTGATTAATATTGTTAATATACTGGTGGACTTAGTTTGTGAATATCCTTCTTGTAGGTTTTTTTTTTTCAAGTTTTAATTTAAATTCTAGTTAGTTAACGTATAGAGCGATATTAGTTTCAGGAGTAGAATTTAGTGATTCATCACTTACAACGGCCAGTGCTCATCACAAGTGCCCTCCTTAATACCCATCACCCATTTAGTCCATTCCCTCCGCCCACTTCCCTCCAGCAACCCTCAGTTTGTTCTCTATAATTAACAGTAACTTATGGTTTGCCTCCCTCTCTTTTTTTCTTTCCGCTACGTTCATCTGTTTTATTTCTTAAATTCCACAAGTGAAATTATATGGTATTTGTCTTTCTCTGACTGACTTATTTTGCTTAGCATAATAAATGAAATTTCTTATAGATCAACTTACTTGGGCCACAATCCAATAATTTATGGATTCTGTGTCTCCATTGCATTTTTCCAAATTTATTTAAAAATTTTGTCTATATTCTGGATTGGTTTTATTGATAGTGCATTGCGATGTCATCAGTGTTAAAATTTTCTTTTACTCCCATCCATTCTTCTCTATGTTTTTAAGTAATTTAAAAAATTTTGAGCATAATTGACCCAGTAATTTCACTACTGGGTATTTACCCAAAGGAAATAAAAATACTAATTCAAAAAGATATATGCACTTCTATGTTTATTACAGCTTTATTTACAATAGCTAAGATATGGAAGCAACCTAGGTGTCCATTGATAAGTGAATGGATAAGGAAGATGTGAGATTATATATATATATATATATATAAATTTATATAAAATATATAACATGAACATTACACAACCATTTCTCTGTGTTTTGAAGCTGAAATCTTGAAGTTCACTACCAGTATCATATCTTTGCTTGTAGGTTGGTTCTTGTTAAAACACATTTACAGAATAAATAATTTGGACTGCTTAAGAGGCTCTCCAAAATCCATTAATCAATTATAATTTTATGTTCAACCCCTATAACAAAATAATGGTTTTGTTGCTTTCTTCTTTTTAATGTTTTTTTATTATATTATGTTAGTCACCGTACAGTACATCCCTGGTTTCTGATGTAAAGTTCGATGATTCATTAGTTGCTTATAACACCCAGTGCACCATGCAATACGTGCCCTCCTTACTACCCATCAGCAGCCTATCCCATTCCCCCACCCCCTCCCCTCTGAAGCCCTCAGTTTGTTACTCAGAGTCCATAGTCTTTCATGCTTCATTCCCCCTTCTGATTACTCCCCCTTTCTTTATCCCTTTCTTCCCCTACCAATCTTCCTAGTTCTTATGTTCCATAGATGAGAGAAATCATATGATAATTGTCTTTCTCTGCTTGACTTATTTCACTTAGCATTATCTCCTCCAGTGCCGTCCATGTTGCAGCAAATGTTGAGAACTTGTTCTTTCTGATAGCTGAATAATATTTCATTGTATATAGGGACTACAACTTCTTCTGTATAAACTATGTATACACTTTGGGGAGTATATGAATCAAGTCCTCTGATTTTGAATAGAACCCATACGTAATAATTCTTTTATCTGTATATCCAGTGGTGATTTTGTTTCTGAAATCCAGGTGTATGTAGCCACACATACCTCATATTGATTGAACACATGCAAAGTTGGTTTCATGGACTCTGCATCGCTATCCTTTTCATCCAATGTATTTCCTCTAATAAGGCTAATTGGTTACAATAACTGAACTCACACACTATGCCATGTGTTATGTAATAACTTCCTAGGAAGCACTTCTCTGGACCAACTGGACTTTTAATCCTTTCCCTTCTTCTATTATATCTTTCTTTAACATTTCTTGAATTCACCTTGAGGACACTGATTTCTCTTTGATTCTCAGCCTACACATTATTTCTTTTGGGAAGCCTTTAGAAACCTGGTGGCTGTGTTGGATCCTCCAGTCCCCATTAATGCATCATTGCTAAGCAATGCTTATTTCCATCATAGTATTTACCCTAAGAAGGTAAGTCTGTTGAGATTTGGAACTGTGGTTTTTGTTATTTTATTTTATTTTTCTTTAACTGGGATAACCAAGGAAACCAACACAGCCCAATTCCTAACCAATGTTACTGGTTGAATGCCAAAATCAATATTTTTCTCCAGATACATACAAAGCTTTCTTCCTTCCTATTTGGACTTCTTCTTGATATTGTTCTATCACTGAATTTACTTTTTAAAAAATTTCTATGCCCATGGTTCTCATATTTTGTATTTTATTTCTTTGTGGGATTTATTTATTTATTTATTTATTTATTTATTTGCATTGAAGTGGAATGTTGGCTACTGAATTAAGTCATACCACAAAGTTGCCCCATTCTCTGCTAATATTTATTACTAAAGAAACAACTGGCTTTTCTTTATTGCCTAATCTTGCAAATGAGTATTTGAAACTCCATTTTGCTTCTTTGAGGTATCTGTCATTGAGATAATCAAATAATAGGTCAACTTTGCAATACTATGTTTGAGTCAATAACTTTTCCATAGCTTTTCCCTGTTATCACAAATTAATTACAATAGCAACCAATGAAATATTTTCATGTCTTTAGGGTTTGTTGTTTGTCCTATGCCAATGAATGAAAATGAATTTTTCCGAGAGACTCTAATAGTTACAAGACTGGATTCAATGCACTGGTTAAAATATTCTCTTCTTACCGGGGCGCTTAGAGGGTCAACTCCATCTATGTGTCCCATTCTCACATTTATGCCACTCACTATCTTGGAGAAATGTCATTAGCCAGGCTCTAGCTTTTCTTGAGAACTGGAACTCTGAAAGGTACTAGGGTCACACAAAGAATGCCCTCTGCAGATCACATTAAGATACAGCGAAGGGCCTCTTCAGGAACCCACCTACTCCCTTTGAATCCCATTTCTTCAGCTCACAGATACCAAATGCTTCATTATGGCATTAAACTAAGCCATGCACATCTTGAGAAATGGAGGCTCTAGGAATATAAATATTTTACTGCAATTATAAATAACATTATTCCATGGAAAACCTATCTATCCTATATAGCGAGAGTCAAATTTTGATAAAATAATTGACTCTGAAGTGTGACTGGTATATTTTTATTTTATCTTTCAAATATTTTACATTTATAATGCCTGTAGGGATCACAAATAAAATGGTATCACCTAAGACTCTTTAGTTTGAAAGTGTAGCGCATGATGGTCTTGCATGACAATAATATGACATTTTGATGACCTTTCTTAGTTACTGCTACTAATGACCCAATGTACCCAATGGTAGTGCTTTCATGCTTAACAGTTACTCATAGCTTCTGTTCACTGTGAAACCACAAAATTTTTAAAGATACAAAATTGAAAATGAATGTGGAGTTGAGATTTGTGTATGAACTTATGGTCACTTGTGCTAAGCACAGGTAGCCCCGGGAATTTATGGTGTTTGCTCTCTGCAATGTAGTGCAAAAACACACCCCTAATGGCTTTTCTGTCTAGGCAATATTTTCTGGTGATATTTGCTTCAGTATTCTCCAGTATTCATCATTATTGGAATGAAAAACTTTTCAAAGTGAGTAATGTTGGGAATAATCTCTTTGGAGGAAAATCTAATGTTTGAAATCCTCTGGGCTGAGAGGTTTTTACACTATCAGTTTGACATTTGTGATTTATCATTAAGTTGAAAGATGAGAAGGTCTTTTGTAACATACACTCAAAAGGTACTAATGCATCTTCTCTGTATTGAAGTGGTAAAAACAAAAAACCCCTAACAATAATC
>NW_024426642.1:0-713 GCF_017311325.1 Ursus maritimus
GGCCCCTGAAGGTCCCTTCCTAAGGGGCCTGGCGCCACAACGCCAGGGATTGGGGACCCCCAAGCCCCAGTGCCGGATGCACGCTGCCGCACCGCCCCACACGGGCCGCTAGGGGCGCCACCATTCATTCAGGGTGGGAGAACTGGAGGGCCCTCTGAACCCCTGCCGACATTCGAAGGTGCACCGAACCAAAACGCTTGGGCCCAGGCTCATGTTCACCAGCACCCTCACTTCGGCCCAACTGTCCTCTCGATGCACAGGTGGTGTATCGGGCCTGCGTGGCTCCTGGGGGCTAACCCTAACCATAGGTCGGCCCCCGAGGGGCCCTTCCCCAGGGGCCTGGCGTCGCAACGCTGGGAATGGGGACCCCGTGCCCAAGTGCCGGACTCACCCTGCTGCCCTTCAGCCACCCAAGCTGCTAGGGGACCATGGGTCAATCAAGATAGGAGAATGGGCAGGGACCTCTGAGCCCGCGCTGACCTTCGAAGGCCCCGTGCGCAAAAACGTTGGCTCCCATGCTCCTGCTCCCCGCGCCCTCACCTAGGCCTGCCCCTCCGCTTGATTCAGAGCTGGTGGATCGGGCCTGCCAGGCTCCTGGGGGCTAACCAAAACCCTAGGTCGGCCCGTGGGGCACATCCCAAGGGGCCTGGCTCTGCAACACTGGGGATTGGTGACTCAGAGCCCCAGAGCCGGACTCACCCTGCCGCACTATC
>NW_024426642.1:10066-10287 GCF_017311325.1 Ursus maritimus
CGCAGGACTCAGCTTGCCACCCGACAGGAAACCGTGCCCCTTGGGGCTCTACGGAGCCTACAGGGCAGGAGAACTTGGGGAGGCCCCCGGAGCCCGTCCCTACTTTTGGCAGCCCCCTGTTCCCCAACCCTGAGGCCCATTCTCACCCCCCCCATGGCCTCCTCTCACCCGTCCACAGAACTCGCCGCACAGCCTGCAGATTGTCCCTGCCAGGCTCCTGG
>NW_024426643.1:0-2210 GCF_017311325.1 Ursus maritimus
CATTAATGTCCTGTAGTTTTCAATACACAGGTCTTTCACCTACTTGTTTAAATTTATTACTGGGTCTTTTATTCTTTTGGATACAGTTGTAAATGAGATTGCTTTCTTAACTTCTCTTTCTCGTTCATTATTAGTGTGTAGAAATGCAACAGACTTTTGTGTATTGATTTTGCATCCTGAAACTTTACTGACTCGTTTATTCATTCTAACAGTTTTCTCATGGAGGGTTTTCTATGAATATCATGTCATTTGCAAGTAAAGACAGTTTAACTTTTTCCTTTCTGATCTGGATGACTTTTATTTCTTTTTTTTTGCCTAATTGCTCTGCCTAGGACTTCTAGGACTATATTGCCTTGTTCCTGATCTCAGAGGAAAGGCTTACATCTTTTCACCATTGAATATGATGTTAACTGTGGACTTTGTCATACACGGCCTTTGTTATGTTGAGGTATGGTCCCTCCATACCCACTTTGTTAAGAGTTTTATCATAAATGGATGTTGAACTTTGTCAAATTCTTTTTCTGCATCTATTGAGATGATCGTATGATTTTTTTTTCATTTTGGTAATGTAGTGCATCACACTGATTTGCAGATGTTGAACCACCCTTGCATCCCTGGAATAAATTCCATTTGATCATGGTGTATGATCCTTTTAATGTATTGTTGAGTTTGGCTTCCTAATATTTTGCTGAGGATTTCTGAATCCATGTTCACCAGGGGTACTGGTCTGTAATTTCCTTGTCTTGTGGCTTCCTTGTTTGATTTTGGTATCAGAGTAATGCTGGCCTCATAAAATGAGTTTGGAAGAGTTACTGCCTTTATTATTTTTTTGAAGAGTTTGTAAAGAATTGGTAATAATCCATCTTTGAATGTTTGGTAGAATTCCTCAAAGATGCTGTCTGGTCTGGACTTTTGTTTGCTTGAAGGTTTTTTAATTTGATTAAATCTCTATACTAGCAATTGGTCTGTTCAGATTTTAGTCTTGATAGGTTTGTATGTCTCTAGGAATGTATCCATTTATTTTAGATGTCCAATGTTAGCATGTAATTGTTCATAGTAGACTCTTATGATCCTTTCTGCTTCCTGTGGTATCCGTTGTAAATCTCTTTCATTTCTGATTTTACTTGAGTCAACTCTTTTTTTTTTTGGTGAGTCTCGCTAAAGGTTTGTCAATTTTGCTTATCTTTTCAAAGAACCAGCTCTTAGCTTCATTGATCTTCTCTATTTCGTTCATTTCTGCTCTAATCTTTGTTATTTCCTTCCTTCTACTAACTTTGGGTCTCGTTTATTCTTTTTCTAGTTCCTTGAGAATACCTCAAGTTAGGTTGTTTGAGAATTCTCTTGTTCCTTGAGGTAGATATTTATTGCTATGAACATCCCTCTTAAAACTGCTTTTGGTGCATCCCATAAATTTTGATATATTGTATTTACATTTTTATTTGTCTCAAGGTATACTTTTCTTTCTTTTTTGACTTCGTCTTTGACCCATCAGTTGTCCAATAGCATGTTGTTTAACCTCCACATATTTGTGAACTTTCCAGTTTAATCTCTAGTTTAGTTTCGTAACATTGTGGTTGGAAAAAATGTTTCATATTATTTCAATCCTCTTAAATTTATTATTATCCATTTTGGAAATGTTCCTTGTGCACTTAAGAAGAATGTGTATTTTGTCGCTTTTGGATGGAATGTTCTGTATATATCTAAGTCCATCTGGTCTAATGTGCCATTTAAGGCTGATGTTTCCTTATTTATTTTCTGTCTGAATTGATGTAAGTAAGGTATTTGAGGTTCCCTACTATTGTTGTATTGTTGTCCATCTCTCTCTTTAGATCTGTTCATATTTGCTTCATCTCTTCAGGGGCTCCTATGTTTGATGTGTAAATATTTACAAATGTTATGTCACCTTTTTGGATTGATCCCCTTATCATGATGTAATTCCCTTCATTGTCTCTTAGTACAGTCTTTATTTTCAAGTCCTTTTTGTCTAAGGATAGCTACTCCAGCTTTCTTTTGGTTTCCATTTGCATGGAATATCTTTTCCCATCCCTTCACTTTAAGAGTGTGAGTCCTTACATCGAAAGTGGGGCTCTTGTAGGTAGCACATAGATGGGTCTTTTTTTTTTTTAATCCATTTAGCCATGCTATGTCTTTTGATTGGAGAATTTAGCCCATCTACATTTAAATTAATTATTGATAGGTATGTATTTATT
>NW_024426643.1:8827-10283 GCF_017311325.1 Ursus maritimus
TGATGCAGGGCTCGATCCCAGGACCCCGGGATCACGCCCTGAGCTGAAGGCAGATGCTTAACAACTGAGCCACCCAGGCCCCCCTGCCTTTTAGTTTTGTTGTTTATACGTTTGCCATGCAGAAGCTTTTTATTTTGATGAAGTGCCAGTAGTTAATTTTTGCTTTTGTTTCCCTTGCCTCTGCAGACGTATCTAGAAAGAAGTTGCTATGGCTGATGTCAAAGAACTTACGGCCTGTGTTCTCTTCTAGGATTTTTATGGTTTCAGGTCTCATATTTAGGTCTTTAATCCATTTTGAGTTTATTTTTATGTATGGTGAAAGAAAGTGGTCCAGTTTCATTCTTTTGCATGTTGCTGTCCAGCTTTCCAACACCATTTGTTGAAGAGACAGTCTTTTTCCCATTGGATATTCTTTCCTGCTTTGTCAAAGATGGATTGACAATTTAGTTGTGGGTTCACTTCTGGGTTTTCTCTTCTGTTCTATGGATCTATGCGTCCCTTTTTGTGCCAGTACCATAGTGTTTGGATCACTACAACTCTGTCATATAACTTGAAATCCAGAATTGTGATGCCTTCAGCTTTGCTTTTCTTTTTCAAGATTGCTTAGGCTCTTTGGGGTCTTCTGTGGTTCCATACAAATTTTATGATTGTTTAACAAATACATTTTAAATTCAACCTTTTTAGTGGCCAAAAAGTAAAAGACTAATAAGTTTTTTGCCATATTAGCCGGTATTCAAACAATTAATAATATCCAGAGCTGATGAGAATCTGTTCAAATACACTATACTGTTGGCACCACTGATGAGCATGGAAAGTATACGAGCTTCCTGGAAAGAGTTCTGGCAATGTACAAAAAGAGCCTTTAGAATGGTCATTTCCTTTTGCCTAATATGCAGGTGAAGATTTATGTAGTTGGCTACTAGGCAATTTGCCATTACTACTAGCAAAAAAATGGAAATGATCTACACACATGGACAAGCACAGACATACATAGATTAAAAGGAAATACACACACAAAAAAACAGTATTTATTGCTGAGTGGTGACATTATGAGTAAATTTTGCTTTCTTCCTTTTACTTCTCTAAATTCCTAATCTCTCTAGTAGCATCTATTATATAATTTTATTTTCTTTATATTTTTCTCTGTTCTCTAAAATTTCTCTAATTTTTCTTATAATTAGGACAGGGACACAAATTTTTACACTGAGAAAACAGTGAATGTAATACACAAAGGAATATAAGAAATGTTTAAATGCATTAAGATTTTTAAGTATTTAAAATTTAAAAGAAGCAAAACAGATGAACATAGGGGGAAAAGTGAGAGAGAGAGAGAGAGAGAGAGAGAGAGAGACAAACCAAAGAGCAGACTCTTAACTATAGAGAACAAACTGAGAGTTGCCAGAGGGGAGATCGATGGTGGGGGAGTGGGTTATATAGGTGATGGGGATTAAGGAGG
>NW_024426644.1:0-1813 GCF_017311325.1 Ursus maritimus
GCTTGCCTCCGAGGCCTCGGCGTCAGCTTCTATCAAAGGCGTGGCCGAGGACGGGGAGCTGGATGGGGTGAGCTGCCCCCAGGAAGACACCTGTCGCCTGGATATCAGCCTGCCTCTCAGCCTTTTTTTTTTTTTTATGACCGATGATGTTGAGCATCTTTTCAAGTGCTTATTGGCTATGGAGAAATTTCTATTCAGATCCTTCTCCCGTTTTAAAAATTGGGTTATTTGTCTCTTTATTATTGAATTGTAAGAATTCTTTACATATTCTGTGTAGTAGAACCGTGTCAGATCTGTGTTTGCAAATGCATTTTGTATTCTGTGGCTTGTCTTTTCACTTTCTTTTTTTGTTTTCTTTTTAAGATTTATTTATTTATTTATTTATTTATTTNGCAGGCTCCCTGCTGAGCAGGGGGCCCGATGTCGGGCTCAATCCCAGGACCCTGAGATCATGAACCAAAGGCAGACGCTTAACCGACTGAACCACCCAGATGTGTGTGGCTGCCCGGAACCACACCACCCAGGAGACTTCTGCCCTGCACCGCACACCCCATTGTCAGCGATCTTCCTCATAAAACTCTAGAAGTACCTTACAGTGGGACCCCAGATTCCATTCGTAGTATACGGACCTGACCAAGTCCTAGGACTTGAGTCTTGCTTTCCTAACCAGACTTCAGTAATTTTCACAAACGTGTGCTAAGCACCCTTACGTGTGAGCGTCGCTCCTGGCTGCGGGGCTAGCATGGGGCTCTGTGACCTGCCTCCCTCTGCAGCCTCGGCTGGGCACAGGGGACGCCACGCAGACAGGGCCCTGGGTGCCACCCACTCAGCTTCCACCCAGAGCCACACTGCCTTTCTCCCCACTCAGATATTGGGATTCAAAAACAGGGTTCCACAGATTTGAAAAAAGAACGATTTGAGAGGAACTATATTGTCATATTCAGTCCCTAGAGGAGACAGATGTTCAGAGAGGGTGAAGAACCCGCCCAAAGCCAGGGCCGTCGTAATATAAAACCAAGACCGTTTTTCTGCTCTGACCATATGGATAGGCAAATGCGTGTACCCTCCCCTGCAAAAGTCGACCGAGAACAAGAAATGTCCCTTGTCCTCTTCTTACGTACTTGAAGAATATCTGCTGATTTTAGGAAAGCTTGCAGCGGGCAATTCAGCTTTCAGGAACAGAATTCATTTTTAGAGAAAGATCTGATGGGGAGGGTGGGGACATAAGAGTTAGCGACCTCCTTGGTTATACAAGAGGGAGGCTCCTGGACTTAGGGGATGTGGAGGTGACATGGAGCACTTTTTACCTTCTCAGCATGTAGGCGGGGCAAGGGGGAGGGGCTCCCTGCAGGTGAGAGCCCGGGTGGTGGGGGAGCCCAAGGAGGAGGATGGAGCCCGGGGGGTGAGGGCCTTTGGTCTCAGTGCCCTTTGTCAGGGTCATCCTGAGTGGGCAGTACTCACACAGGATACAATATTGAAAAGGCATCAGACCATAAGCAGTGGTATCCCCCAGCCTCCCCTTCTCCCAGCGCCTCCCAGTCCCTTCGAATGAGGAGACTCCTGTGACTCACTGTGTCTCCTGTTCTATCTTCTACCATCACCCCGTTCTCCCATCAAATCTCCACTAAATTTTAACTAGCCACCAGTTGAATCTCAGCCTTGTGTTAGGCAACCTTGAGCAATGAAAGGAAGGCTGTGTCCACGCTGAGGCGGGAGCAGCCTGGGACAGGCAGAAAGAGCAGGGAGATGAGCCAGGGAGGACGTGCCCAAGCCATCAGGAAGCCGGGAGCCGCATTTGGGGGCCATCGGAACA
>NW_024426644.1:9876-10278 GCF_017311325.1 Ursus maritimus
GTATTTTCTTCCAGGTCATGGTTTGTCTTTTCACTTTCTTTATGGAGTCTCCCAATAAAGAGAAGCTATTAACTTTAATGAAGTAGAGCTTATCAGTCCCCTTTTTTGTAGCTAGCACTCTGTGTCTTGCCATGAAGTTCTTTCTTGCTCTGAAGTCAGAAAACTATTCTTCTATCTTTTCTTGTAGAAGTTTTAAACTTTTGTCTTGTTCATTTAAACTACCTGGAATTGATTTTTCCCCATATGAATAATCCCCATATGATTTATGTCAGCCTGGCATATTCATAGTTTCTTCTTCCCCCAGGAATGAGCAAGACCACCTCTGTCATGTGTCAGGCTTTAGTGAATGAGCAAGAAAATTGTTGGCTATATTCTACTCCATTGGTAAATGTGTCTGTCTTT
>NW_024426645.1:0-493 GCF_017311325.1 Ursus maritimus
GTCGCCACGCCAGGGATTGGGGATGCCCGAGCCCTAGCGCCGGACTCACCCTGCAGCCCCGCCTCCACCCTGGCCGCTAGGGGTGCCTCCGGTCATTCAGTGCGGGAGAACGTGCAGTGCCCTCCGAGCCCCCAGCGAACTTCGAAGGCCCCCTTGCCAAAACTCTTGGGCCCACGCTCCCGCTTGCCAGCGCCCTCACCTCGGCCCACCCCTCCGTTTGCCGCACAGCTGGCAGATCTCGCCTGCCGGCCCCCTTGGGGCTAACTCTACACCTAGGTCGGCCCCCGTGGGCCCCCCTCCCAAGGTGCCTGGCGCCGCCTCGCCTGGGAATGGGGACCCCCAAGCCCCAGCTCCGGACTCACCCGGCCGCCCTGCCGCCACCCGCGACGGCCCCTAGGGGGGCCGCCGGTTATTCAGGTTGGGAGAACGGGTAGGGCCCTCCGAAACATCGGCGACATTCGAAGGCCCCCCGCACCAAAAGGCTTAGGCCCAC
>NW_024426645.1:9712-10265 GCF_017311325.1 Ursus maritimus
AACACAGGAGGCACAGGTCATAGTATCTGGAGATGCAAGGGTTGAAGGCTGCTCTGAACTACCTCTGGGAGGAAGGGAGGGAAGGAATGAGAAGGAGACACTGCCTGCCCCTGGCCCATGTCAGCTGCCCACCGCTCCGACATGCATCAGTCTATGAGCTGACACAGCCTGGGCTCAGGAAGGGCTGGCTCGGGTCCTTCAATCCTCAGTGGGACAGCTGGCCCCAGGGCTCAGAAACATGCTGAGGGAGATGAGACGGAAAGCTGCCCCACCCAGGTTATCCCCTCCTTGAGCAGACAGCCTTTCAGAACTGCTAAAAAAAAAATCACTAACGGGGTTGAAAGACATGCCATAGATGAAATAAGGCATAGAGATATGTAAAATAACATTCATTTTTAAGTTCAGAGCTGTTGTCTCAGGAATTGGGAGAGTTTCCCTGAAGAAGACTGAGGGGAGGGGAGGCCATGCTGAAAAGGGAGACATGGCTCTCCTGATTGGGAAACTGCAGCCCTCTTCCAGGGCAGGGCATCAACCTCGCATCACACGAGATCCA
>NW_024426646.1:0-6874 GCF_017311325.1 Ursus maritimus
TAAAAATAACTATAATTAACATGTTAAAAAAGCTAATGGAAAAATTAGACAACATGCAAGAACAGATGGGCAATATAAGCCAAAAGATGGAAACTCTAAGATTGAGTAAAATAAATTCTAGGTATAAAAAATACTATAATGGTAACAGAATGACTTTGATGAGCTCGTCAGTAGACTGGACAAGGCAGAAGAAAGAGTCAGTGAGCTTGAAGGTAGGTTAATAGAAAATTTAAAAACTGAATGCAAAGAGAACAGAGAATGGAGGAGCAGAGGACAAAAAAAGAATATTCAAGAACTGTGGGACAATTTTAAAAGTAGTACTGTGTAATTTAGAGAAGTAGAGTACGGAGAATACAAATTTGAAATAATAATGATGAAGTCTTTCCAGAATTAATGACAGGCAGCAAATCACAGATCCTGAAAGTTCAAAGAACACCAGTCAGGAGATATGTAAAAAATAGACACAGAAAATTAGAAGTATCATGTCCAAATGTGAAAGCTCAAAGAACACCAGTCAGGAGATAAGTAAAAAATAGACACAGAAAATTAGAAGTATCATGTCCAAATGTGAAACAAAACAAAACAAAAGCAAAAATATGAAGTAAAATTCTTAAAGAAGCCAGAGAAAAGGTATAGAAGATTAAAGGCAAGAATGATAGCCACCTTCTCATCCAAAAGCATGAAAGCAGATGAGCAGAGTGAAATAAAGTGTGAAAAAAGAAAAACCACATCAGCCTAGAATTCTATATCCAGCAGAATAATCTACCAATATTTAAAGAGAAATACTTTCTCTGTTAAACAAAAACTGAGGGCATTCGCTGACAGCAGACCTTTCCCACAAGAAATGTTAAAAGCTCCTCAGATATAAGGAAAATGATATATGTCTGAAACTTGGATCTACATAAATAAAGGAGGAGCATCAGGGAAGGAATAAAAGAAGGTAAAATAAAAATTGTTATGTCTTAATCATAAATGATCTAAAAGATAACTGTTGAAAGTAGCAACAATATATTGGGTAAATACACCATGTGGATAAGTGGAATGAGTGAAAACAATGTCGTAATGGACAAAAGAGAGGAATTGGGAGTACTCAGATATGAGGTACCTAGAGTACACTTGAAGTGCTGTAATGGTATTTGAAGGTCGACTTAGATGAGTTAAAAATGCATATTTAAATACTGTATCAATTGATACAGAAAAAAAATCAGTTGACAAACAGTTTAAGTGCTCACAAACTATAAGGAACATCCTCAACCTAATAAAAGGCAGCAACAAAAAACACACAGCTAACATTAATGAAATATCACATGCTTCCACTGAATTCAGGAACAAGGCAAGGATGTCTGTTCTCATCACTTTGATTTATCATTGAGCTGGAAAGTACAGCCAGTGAAATTAGATAAGAAAAAAAGTAATGAAAGGCAGCAAGATTGGGAAGGAAAAAAATATAAACTGTTTCTATTCATAGGTGACATGATCATGTATATAGAATATCCTAAGGAATTCAGTAAAAGAAGTTATCAGAATTAATAAAAACTTAAGCAAATTTACAGGATACAAAACCAATTGTACAAAAATCAGTAGCATTGTATATACTAGTGATGAACATTCCCAAATGAAATTAAGAAAATCATTTCATTATTATGGCACCGAAAAGAATAAGATACTTACCTAGGTATAAATTCCAAAATAAGCTTAAGACAAAAATAATAAAGAAAAGAATCTAAATTTTAAAACCCTATGTTCATGGATCAGAAGAATGTTTAAAAGGCAATGCTATCAAGTTGATGTATAGATTGAGCATAATCCCTATCAAAATCTTAATTGTATTTTTGAAGAGATTAACAAGGTGACCCCCACATTCATATGAAATGCAAGGAACATTGAAGAGCCAAAGCAATCATGGAAACAAAAACAAAATTGGAGAATTTACACTTCCAAATTTCAAAATTTACAGTAATCAAGACACCATAGTACAATGGCATAAAGATAGATATATAGACCAATTGACTAAAATTAAGAGTGTAGAAATATATCCTTATATTTACGGTCAACTGACCATAACTCAACGTGAGTGCTAAGACAATTCAATGGTGGAAAACTATCTTTTCAACAAATTGTGCTAGGACAATTAGATTTCCACATGTGAAAGAGTGAAGTAGGATCCCTGCTACCTCTCACCATACATAAAAATTAACTCCAAGTGGATCAGAGTTTAAATTTAAAGGCTATTATTATAGAACTCATAGAAGAACACAGAGAAGTCTTCATATGTTAGTTTAAGCAATGTTTTATTAGATATAACACCAGAAGCACAAACAACAAAAGAAAATGAATAGATAAATCCAACTACACCAAAATTAAAATATTTTGTGTTGTAAATAATGCCATCAAGAAAATGAAAAGACAGCCCATAGAATGTGAAAAAAAATATTGCAAATCATTTATTTGAAAAAGAGCTTACATCAAGAATATAAAAATAACTTTTAAGACACAGTGATAAAAAGACAAATAAAGACAGTCAAAAGATTTGAATCGACATTCCTTAAATGAAGATATGCAAATGGACAGTAAATGGACAAGAAAATGTTCCACGTCATTAGTAATTAGCAAAATGAAAATAAAACCACAAATGAATCCTCATATATTATTGGTGGAAATACACTTTGGCAATTCCACACAATGATAAATACTGCTTTACCTTATGACCCAGCAATCCCACTTCTAGATTGTATTAGTTTCCTAGGGCTACTATTAAAAAATTACCACAAATTGGATGACTTACAACAATAGAAATGTATTGTTTCACAGCGTGGCAGACAGAAGTCTGGAATCAAGGTTTCAGTAGGTCACAGTTCCTCTGAAGTCTTGATGGGAGATTCCTTCCTTGCCTCTGACAGCTATACTTGTCTTCAGGCATTCCTCAGCATGACTTCAATCTCTTCCTCCTTCTTCATGGCTTTTTCCTCTACATCTGAAATCTTCCTCTACCTTTGTCTCATAAGCCACCTGTTTTTGAACTTAAGACCCACCAGAATTTCCTGATTTTTTTTAATCTCATGATCCTTAACTAATTCTATCTACAAAGACTCTTTTCCCAAACAAAATGCTATTTGCAGGTTAGGACATGGATGTATCATTTTGGGGGTCACCATAAGGACACTTGTCATGGCATTTAGCGGTCAGACAAATAATCCCAGATAACCTCATCTCAGGATCTTTAACCTAATTACATCTGCAAAATCCATTTTACAAATAAGATCCTATTTACAGTTTCCACATGGTAAGGCACAGACATATCATTTTAAGAACCACAATTTAATCTACTACATATTTATATATGTAAGAGACATGAAAACACACTAAAACAAAAACTTATGAAATGTTTGAAATAACCAAATATTAGAAACAACCCAAATGTCCATCAACTGATGAACGGGTAAATAAAATATGGTAGATCCATACAATGAAATATTATTCAATAATTAAAAGGATTGGAGTACTGATAAAATGCTGTTACATGGATGAACCTTGAAAATATGCTAATTGAAATAACAGGATTCCATATATTATATGATTCTATTTATATGAAAAAATCCAAAATATGCAAATATATAAAGATAGAAAGTAGATTAGTGGCTTCCTAGGGCCGGCCCTTGACAATTGGCATGGGATAACTGCTAATGGATATGAGGTTTCTTTTTAGGGTTATCTAAAATTAGATTGTGAGGAGAGTATTACATAATCCTGTGGCTACACAATACAAATTGAATTGTATAATTTAAATGGACAAGGTATATTTCAGTAAAGCTGTTAAAAAATAGAATGGATGCTCTAGAGTCAGAATAGTGTGGCCAAATTATTATACCTCTCTAGAAATCTTTAGTATCATCTGTATAATTGGATTTATACTCTTATTCATATGAACTCTACAAATAACACATGATAAAGATCTATAGAGAGCACTGAGAGAAGTGGCTAGTATATAACACACAATCGTTATTAGTGATCATAGATATCTCTCAACTTGGTGTATATGGTCTCATATTTGAAATTGTCCATAAAAAGAAAAAAAACTGAGAAATATCAGATTCATATTTTAATGAACTTGTGGAAAAGTGTAACATAACACTGGCAAACATGAGGATGTTAGGGTTTCTACTTACAAATCCATTGTGTTATGCATTAGTATCTATTTGTTCACTTAAATTAAAAAAGTCAATTAAAGATTAAAGAAGATGAGTATGAGGGAATCACAGAAAAACAAAAGATCAGTGGGAAAGTGCATTGGAATGACACTGGGTAGAAGTGCAGAGACTAGAGTCAACCATATCCAAGACTTTAAATGTTATCCTAAGGGTAAAAATTATCTGCGAAGGAGCATATTTCAGAGAAATATTTTCTGTCATCAAGATCTGCTGAAAACATTCTTTGATTAATTAAATAAGGCATAGAAAATGGGGTCATTGACCTTGATATAAATAAATCTGAGTTGATAAGGGGATATAGAAAATGTTTTATAAGAGGAAGAAACCCATTCAGAGTTTTTTAAAAAAAGTGTAGAACACATGCATATATGTGTATTGTATATTTATTTCTAAAAAGTAAATATAGTCAAATTGATTTGGTATACCATATGTTTTAAAGGATTTGTAAAAAAGATCCTAAGAGAATTAACTAGGAGATGTTTTTGATGATGCGTACGGTTGAGATGATGGTTTAACTCAGTGTTGTCCAACACTGGCTAAACTGTAAATCTTTTCTGGCTCTTTCAAAAGCATAAAGCCATGCCAAATTTATTAAATCAAAATTTCTGGAGGTTGGTCATAGACTTAGGAATTTTAAGGTTTTTTTTTTAAGTGTTTGTTTGTTTTAAAGTTCTCCAAATGACTCTAAAATCCATCAGATTTGAGAACTACTGATTTTAAGTAATCCAAATGGTAGAGGGATTATATAAAGGTGAGTTAACCAAAATTGATAAAAGTGGAATTATAATAGCTTACATAGCACATATTTTAAGATATTTTCATTTGTATAAAGTAATATTTCAGAGTTAGAATGAGTGTAAATAAATGAATAAATATTCAGTGTGTCTTTTTCTAAGTGTTCAAAATATTTTGTTTCTTTGGTAGATGCAAAGAAATCAATAGCAGAAATACTATTTCTTTTTTTTAATTAATTAATTAATTTGTTTTTTATGTTTTTTTAAATTATATTATGTTAGTCACCATACAGTACATCCCTGGTTTTTGATGCAAAGTTCGATACTATTTCTGCTCAGAAATCTAGGAAGTGATTTTTCTGGAATTGACTCTAAAATATTTGCAACTCAACAGTGTATCTTTATTTTACGCCAATTCATTAAGAAAATTCAGATTAATTATTTTTTATTTTATTTCATTTCACTTTTTTAGAGAGAGAGAGAGCACATGGTGGGGGGCAGAGGGAGAGAGAGAATCTTAAGTAGGCTCCATGCCCAGCATGGAGTCCAACTCAGGGCTCAATCTCCAGACCCTGAGATCATGACTGTAGCCAAAATCAAGAATCAGGCACTTAACCTACTAAACCACCCAGGCACCTCCAAATTAATTTAAATATTATAATTCCTTAATGACTGGGAAGAAAAATTGGGATCTTTTGAAATGTCCTCATCATTTTGATATTGGTAATTAGGTCAAAAATTTGCAAATTTTAACAAAGTTACTGATTATGGGGAAAAATATAGCATTAATAAAATGCATTGGGGAAAATGGTAAATACGATTATACTGGTCTATGTTCCTCCCTATTGAATATTTGCAGATTCAGTAACCACTTTTTTGTGCATATTATTAAAGATTATGTTATTAACAAATCGCAGAAACTCAACTCAAATAGCTTTAGCAAAATGGAATTTTATCTTAAATACCGAATACCCACATAATTACAAGATCAAAGAAAGAACTCAGATTCAATCTGTTTGGGGGGGATGCTTACATGCCCATCTCTCATTTTCACCTTCATTTTGCCAAGAAGTTCTCTCACTAAATGATTTAAAGTGTAGTTTTGCAACGTCAGCTATCAGAAAAAATATTCTTTCTCCCAGTGTTTATAGTAGCTCTGGAATTTTTTTATTTTCTGCTACTTGGTCATTTGTCTATCCCTCATGAAGATTGGTTTGATATATAGATAGACACACCACATGCCCATTGCTGTGTTTTCTGTAACTAGAATAAAGAGGTTGGGAAAATTTATATGCAGACCAAAAAATAAACTGCCACAGTTCACTTTACAATGATTAAAAAAAATAGTACAAGTATTGAGTTAACCATCTCTCCATTTTATCAATAACCCATCTTGAAAAATCAATGCCCATTTCTTCCTCTTTGAATTATGTTACTATAAACAATAAATCTGTGTTTCCCCTAAAGGCTCAGCAATGTTACACAATATTAAATGTATTTTATATTGTGAGGTCCCATATAGAAACTACTGATGAGTTAGTTAGATAATAATAATTCTTCTTTTCCCTTAAATCAGTAGTTTTCAAACTTGCCTCTAACAAGTTCCCAGGTGGTGATGAAGATGCTGGTCTGGAGGTCACAGTTTAATACCTAACCCTACAATCTATATAAATATATTAAGAAATGTTGCCATTAATAAATTTTTTGACCTTATGAACATCATGGTTATCAGGAAATCTATTAAAATCATTTATGAAGAATAAATAGTGATAAAAATCTTATAGAAGATCACAAAGAATTCATTAAATATTGAGGTTAGATCAAGACACTATAAATAATATAAAATCCAACTCAAATTGGCATCAACAAAAACTAATTTTACTGATTCAAGCATTAAAAAGGTCCAGGAATAGTATAGGACTTAGTCAAAAA
>NW_024426646.1:7045-10265 GCF_017311325.1 Ursus maritimus
GAGGGGGCGGGGGAATGGGATAGACCGGTGATGGGTAGTAAGGAGGGCACGTATTGCATGGTGCACTGGGTGTTGTACGCAACTAATGAATCATCGAGGTTTACATCGGAAACTGGGGATGTACTGTATGGTGACTAACATAATATAATAAAAAATCATAAAGAAAAAAAAAAGAAAAAAAATGTTGCCATTAATAAATTTTTTTGACCTCATGAACATCATGGTTATCAGGAAATTTATTAAAATAATTTATGAAGAATAAATAGTGATAAAAATCTTATAGAAGATCACAAAGAATTCATGAAATATTGAGGTTAGATCAAGACACTATAAATAATATAAAATCCAACTCAAATTGGCATCAACAAAAACTAATTTTACTGATTCAAGCATTAAAAAGGTCCAGGAATAGTATAGGACTTAGTCAAAAATAAATCTAATGACTCAAATAATGTCACCAAGGTTGAGTTTTCCTTTTCTACCTTCTGCTCATGCAAATTTCTTTTCAGGTTTTGGATGAATGCCTTTCTATTGCCCAACTTCACTGGCAGCTCCAGGCACTCCGCAGTGGTCCAAAGAGTGGTAGAAGTCATTTCTCTCCTTTAACCAGAGCATGCAAGAGAATAGAACATTTATCTTATTTTTTCACTGACTATAGCAATATCTTGGTCATCATGTCCATCCACTGAGGTTAAAGAATAGGAACATACCCCGGTGCCCTTAAGGAAATCAAAGGACCACTTTAGCCAAAGGTGGGAAAATTTCTCCTCAAACATAATGAGTCAAGAGTCAGAGAATTACTTCCACTAGAAGAAAATTGAGATACCAGTGTATCAAAAGAAGTGTCACTACTGTGACTAAAGATTGAAGAGGAAAGAAGCAGATATCTATTATGCTATTTAATTAATATCAGTTACATCATCTTTATGATTAGATATATTAGATATTAGAATCCCATACATGAACAAATACATTTTAACATATTGTTATATATGAAAAGCAGGAAAAGACAAGTTGGTAAATTCAACTTGAAATTATATCTGTTTTAATTAGTTATTATTAGGGGAGTGATTCTCAAATCAGTGATTTTTATGAATAACCTTTAAATTTTATATATATGCAGATTTTTTGTTCATACACCAAATATTCACAAGAATAGAGTGGTTCTTCATTTCTTTATTTTAAGGAAATACCACAAATAACTTTCCCAATAACATGTAGTGTTAAAAATATTTTAAATTTAGTATTCATCTTTAAGTTCAGAATTTTAAATGCAAAATTCAGGTAAAGTAACATGTGCTACACATGTTAGACTATTTTTTTTGTAAGGTAGTGAAGACAAACTCAAATTCATAGAACAAAAAAGGAAATGTTTAGGCTTATGGGAAGAGGATTGAAATAATCTCAGTTGGATTGCTATCTTCTCAGGCTACTTGTGGGCTCCCACTGCTTTAGACTCCAAATGACTAAAGTCTCTAACTTACAATTTTACCCACCAAATCCATAGAAGAAAGAGAAAATGCAATTTAGCAGCAACTCCAACAAATGTATCCAATATCTCTTTGGTTCTTATTAGGTAATGTGCTTATACCTGAATCAAAAATACTTGCTAGAGGAATGAAGCATATTGAATGACCAATCAGACAGGTACTGTTAATTTACTTCACCTGCACAGATTGGAATGGGGGAGATGTGATTTCTCAAACAAAAATCAAAAAACTTTTCTTGGAAGAATGGGGAAATGGATTTTGTGAACAAAGTCAACTTGATGGAGTGTAACATGATATATTTATTTTCTTTTGCTGACTTTAAAAATTACCACAAACTTAGAGGCTTAAATCAATACAAATTTATTATCTCACTATTCTATAGATCAGAATTCTGACATGGGTCTCACTGAGCTAAAGTCAAGGTGTTGATAGGCCTGTATTTCTTTCTGAAAGCTTTGGGACAGGGGTTCTGCTTCCTTACTTATTCAGTGGTTGGCAGAATTCAGTTGCTTGTTGCTCTAAGACTAAGGTCTTCCTTACCCTGCTGGCTCTCACCTAAGGGCTGTTTCTAATTTCTCAAGGTTACCGTCATTCCTTTCTCCATCTTCCAAGCCAACAACAGAGTTGAATCTCTTCCATGCTTTGCATCCCTCTTGCATTTTTTACCTATCTTTTCTCTCCCTGACTTTACCTGGGAAAGATTGTCTTCCTTTAAAGACTCATCAGATGGGGCATCTGGGTGGCTCAGTTGCTTGAACATCCAACTCTTGATTTCTGCTCAGATTGTGATCTCAGGGTCCTGTGATCAGGGTCATGAGATGGAGCCTCAAGTCAGGACTCCATCCTGGGTATGGAGGCTGCTTGGGATTCTCTCTCTCCCTCCCTCTTCCTCTCCTCTCCCCTGCTCTGGCATGCATGCTCTCGAGCATGCTCCTTTCCTCTCTTTCTCTCTCTCATAAATAAATTAATTAATTAAATATTTAAAAATAAATAATGACTCATTAGATAAGCCAGATAAGTCTCTCCATTTTATGCTATCTACTTTAATCACATCTGCAATGTTTCTTTTCCCTGCAATGTAACATAATCACAGGTTTTAGAAATTTGGGCATAGACATTTATTTTTTTTGTGAAGGAGATCATCATTCAATCTACCACACATTGAATGTTGTCATAAATTGAATCTCTATACTTCCTTTTCGCAGTATTGTTTTTGTTAACTCTATAAATACAATTTTGAGGTTTATTGTTAAGTCAGAAACTATGAAGATTTTACTACTTGCAAGCCAACAAGTACCTTGTTACAGCACTAAATATATATATATATATTTATAACATATAAATTTATAATAATAAATATATTATGTTATATTAAATGTACATGACATATAATGTATATAATAAATGTATTACATATAATATATAAATATATAATAAATACTAATTCTAATAAATTCTATTTATTAGAATAAATACTATTCTAAACTTTAAAATGATAATTTTTTATTTAAAAATTTGTAAGTACATAGTTTATATTACATATTTAAATATATATACTCTGTTAACACAGATAAACAAATATAAATGTATGTGTGTTACAGAAAGACATAAAATTGTAGGAACAAAGAAATAGGCCTTTTATTAATTATAGCAAAACAGCAGTCAGAGATTTTTTGTTGTGATGATGACTGGACATAACCTATACATGCAATGGAGTATACCACAGCAGA
>NW_024426647.1:0-6889 GCF_017311325.1 Ursus maritimus
GCGTTTTGGCGCATGGGGCCTTTGAATGTCGCTAGAGACTCAGAAGGCCCTGCCCGTTCTCCTGCCCTGAATGTCCGGCGGCGCCCCTAGCGGCCCGTGTGGTGGCGGGGTGGCAGTGTGAGTATGGCACTGCGGTTTGGGGGTCCCCAATGCCATGCGTTGCAGTGCAAGGCCCCTTGGGAGGGGCCCCTCTGGGGCCGTCCAAGGGTTAGTGTTAGCACTCAGGAGTCCGGCAGGCATGATCCGCCAGCTGTGCGGTAGAGGAGGGCCAGGCCGAGGTGAGGGCGCCTCCGAGCTGGAGCGTGGGCACAAGCATTTTGGCGCGGGGGGCCTTGGAACGTCGCTGGGGTTTGGAGGGCCCTGCCGTTTCTCCCTCCCTGAATGGCCAGCGGCGCTCCTAGCGGCCCGGTGGGTGGCGGGGCAGCATGGTGAGTATGGCGCTGCGGCTCGTGGGTCCCCAATCCCTGGCGTTGCTGCACCAGGCCCCTTGGGAGGTTCCCCTCGGGGGCCAACCTAGGGTTAGGGTTAGCCCCCAGGAGGCTGGCAGGCCCGATCTGCTGGCTGTGTGAGGAGCGGAGTTGCGGGCCATGTTGAGGGCAATGGCGATTGGGAGCTTGGTCCCCAGCACTTTGGCGCCCTGGGCCTTCGAATGTTGCCATGGCTCATAGTGCCCTGCCCATTCTCCTGCCCTGAATAAGCAGCTGCGACCCTAGCGGATCCGTTGGTGGTGGGGCAGCAGGGTGAGTCCCGCACTGCGGCTCCGGGATCCCCAATCCCCAGTGTTGCGAAGCCAGGCCCCTTGGAAGGGGCTCCTCCTGGGCTGACCTAGGGTTAGAGTTAGCCCCCAGGAGGCCAGCAGGCCCAATCCTCTGGCTGGGTGGCGAGAGGTGGGCAGGCCGAGGTAAAGGCCCTGGCAAGCGGGAGCGTGGGCCCCTGCATTTTGGCGGGAGGCTTCAAATGTCGCCGGTTTCTCCAGGGCCCTGTCCATTCTCCCGCCCTGAATAACCAGCGGCGCCCCTAGCAGCTCCGTTGGCGGTGGGGCGGGAGGGTGAGTCCCGCACTGTGGCTCGGGGTCCCAATCCCCGGCGATGTGGCACTAGGCCCCTTGGTAGAGGCCCCTCGGGGGCAACCTAGGGTTAGGTTTAGCCCCAGGAGGCCGGCAGGCCCTATTCGCCAGCTGTGTGGAGAGTGGAGTGGCGGACAGAGGTAGGGGCGCTGTGAGTGGGAGGGTGGGTCTGCGTTTTTTGTGGGGGGCCTCTCAAGGTCGCCATAGTCTCTGAGGGTCCTCCAAGTCTCCCGCCTGAATGATCGGTCAACACCCCAGCCCCCTGGGCGGTGGCTGGGCGGCAGGAATTGAGTCAGGTGTAGGTTCGGGTCCCCAATCCGCTGCATTGCTGCGACAAGCCCTGCGGAGTGGACCTTTGGGGATCGATGTGGGTTATGGTTAGCCCCCCGGAGGCCGGTGGACCGATCACAGCGCTGCTGTGCAGCACGCGGAGGATGGGCAGGTGAGGAGCACTGGCGAGACTGAGCATGAGCCCAAGCTTTTTCTAGTGGGGGCCTCAGGTCGGCGGGGCCTCGAGGGACCTGCCCGTTTCTCCCACTCTGAATGACCGGCGGGGCTCCTAAGCGGCTCGGGTGGCTGAAGGGCAGCAAGGGGTGGAGTCCAGCACTTGGGCTGGGAATTTATCCCGCGTTGCGACGCCAGGCCCCTTGGGAAGTGCCCCTCGGTGGCCGACCTATGGTTAGGGTTAGCCCCCAGGAGGCCGGCAGGCCCGATACACCACCTGTGCGTTGAGTGGAGAGTTGGGCCGAGGTGAGGGTGCTGGTGAACATGAGCCTGGGCCCAAGCGTTTCGGTTCGGGGTGCCTTCGAATGTCGGCGGGGGTTCGGAGGGCCCTGGCAGTTCTCCCACCCTGAATGAATGGCTGCGTCCCTAGCAGCCCGTGTGAGGCAGGGCGCCAGGGTGCATCTGGCCCTGGGTCTTGGGGGTCCCCAATCCCCGGCGTTGTGATGCCAGGCCCCTTGGGAAGGGGCCCTCGGGGGCCGACCTATGGTTAGGGTTAGCTCCCAGGAGGCCGGCAGGCCCTGGGCCTTCGAATGTTGCCATGGCTCGAAGGGCCCTGCCCGTTCTCCTGCCCTGAATAACCAGCGGCGCCCTTAGCAGCTCCGTTGGCAGTGGGGCGGCAGGGGGATTCCCGCACTGCGGCTTGGGGATCCCCAATCCCCAGCGTTGCGGGGCCAGGCCCCTTGGAGGGGCTCGTAGGGGGCCGACCTAGGGTTAGAGTTAGCACCCAGGAGGCGGCAGGCCCAATCCTCTGGCTGGGCGGCGAGAGGTGCGCGGGCCGAGGTAAAGGCTCTGGCGAGCGGGAGCGTGGGCCCCTGCATTTTGGCGGGAGGCTTCAAATGTCGCCGGTTTCTCCAGGGCCCTGTCCATTCTCCAGCCCTGAATGACCGGTGGCGCCCCTAGTGGCCCGGGTGGCGACAGTGCGGCAGGGTGAGTCCGATTCTGGGGCTCTGAGTCACCAATCCCCAGCGCTGCAGAGCCAGGCCCCTTGGGATGTGCCCCACGGGGCCGACCTAGGGTTTTGGTTAGCCCCAGGAGCTTGGCAGGCCCTATCCACCGGCTCTGAATCAAGCGGAGGGGTGGGCCGAGGTGAGGGCGCTGGGAGCAGTTGCATGGGAGCCAACGTTTTTGTGCGGGGGGCCTTCGAAGGTCAGCGGGGGCTCGGAGGTACCTGCCCGTTCTCCTGTCCTGATTGACCGGTGGTCCCCTAGCGACTTGGGTGGCTGAAGGGCAGCAGGGTGAGTCCGGCACTTGGGCACGGGGTCCCCATCCCCAGCGTTGCGTCGCCAGGCCCCTTGGGAAGGGCCCCTTGGGGGCCGACCTATGGTTAGGGTTAGCCCCCAGGAGCCCCACAGGCCCGATACACCACCTGTGCATCAAGCGGAGAGTTGGGCTGAGGTGAGGGTGCTGGTGAACATCAGCCAGGGCCCAAGGGTTTTGGTTCGGGGCGCCTTCGAAGGTCGGCGGGGGTTCGGAGGGCCCTGCCAGTTCTCCCACCCTGAATGAATGGCGGCGCCCCTAGCGGCCCTTGTGGGGCAGGGCGGCAGCGTGCGTCTGGCACTGGGGCTTGGGGGTCCGCAATCCCCAGCGTTGCGGCGCCAGGCCCCTTAGGAAGGGATCCTCAGGGGCCGTCCTAGGGTTAGGGTTAGCGCCCAGGAGGCTGGCAGGCCCGAGTCACAGGCTGTGCGAGGAGCGGAGGTGCGGGCCGAGTTGAGGGTGCTGGTGAACGTGAGCATGGGACCAAGCGTTTTGATTCGGGGCGCCTTCGAGCATAGGTGGGGGTTTGGAGGGCCCTGCCCATTCTCCCACCCTGAATGAACGGCAGCGCCCCTAGCGGCCCGGGTGGGGAGGGGCGACAGGGTGCATCTGGCGCTGGGGCTTGGGGGTCCCCAATCCCCGGCGTTGTGACGCCAGGCCCCTTGTGAGAGGCCCCTCGGGGGCCGACCTATGGTTAGGGTTAGCTCCCAGGAGGCCGGCAGGCCCTGGGCCTTCGAATGTTGCCATGGCTCGAAGGGCCCTGCCCGTTCTCCTGCCCTGAATAACCAGCGGCGCCCTTAGCGGCTCCGTTGGCGGTGGGGTGGCAGGGGGAGTCCCGCGCTGCGGCTCGGGGATCCCCAATCCCCAGCGTTGCGGGGCCAGGCCCCTTGGGAGGGGCTCGTAGGGGGCCAACCTAGGGTTAGAGTTAGCACCCAGGAGGTGGCAGGCCCAATCCTCTGGCTGGGCGGCGAGAGGTGCGCGGGCCGAGGTAAAGGCTCTGGCGAGCGGGAGCGTGGGCCCCTGCATTTTGGCGGGAGGCTTCAAATGTTGCCGGTTTCTCCAGGGCCCTGTCTGTTCCCCGCCCTGAATGACCAGCGGGGCCCGTAGCGGCTCGGGTGGCTGAAGGGCAGCAGGCTGAGTCCAGCACTTGGGCTCGGGGTCCCCATCCCCGGCGTTGCGGCGCCAGGCCACTTGGGAAGGGCCCCTCGGGGGGCCAACCTACAGTTAGGGTTAGCCCCCAGGAGGCCGGCAGGCCCGATACACCACCTGTGCGTTGAGCGGAGAGTTGGGCTGAGGTGAGGGTGCTGGTGAACATGAGCCTGGGGGTGGGCTGAGGTAAGGGCTCTGGCGAGCAGGAGCGTAGGCCCAAGCGTTTTGGCACGGGGGGTCTTTGAAGGTCTCCAGGGGCTCGGAGGGCCCTACACGTTCTCCCGCCCTGAATGACCGGCTGCGCCCATAGCGGCCTGGGCGCCGGCGGGGCGGCAGGATGAATCCGGTGCTGGGTCTCGGGGGTCCTCAATCCCCACGTTGTGGCGCCAGGCCCCTTGGGAGGGTCTCCTCGGGGGCCTCCCAAGGTGAGGGTTTCCCAAGGAGGCCGGCAGGCCTGATCCACCGGCTGGGAAGTGAGCGGAGGAACAGGCCGAGATGTGGGTGCTGGGAGTAGGAGCATGGGCCCAAGCGTTTTGGCTTGGGGGACCTTCGATGGTCGCCGGGATCAGAAAGCCCTGCCAGTTCTCCCGCCCTGAAGGACAGGCCACGCACCTTTTGGCCCTGGTGGTGGCGGGGCGGCAGGTGAGTCCTGGCTGGGGCTCAGGGGTCCTCAATCCCAGGAGTTTCGGCGATAGGCCCCTTGGGATGGGTCCCTCGGGGTCCGACCTAGGGTTTGAGTTAGCCCCCAGGAGGTCGGCAGGACCGATCCGTGGGTTGTGCGGCGAGCGGAGGGGCGGACGGAGGTGAGGGCGCTGGCGAGTGGGAGCGAGGGCCCAAGCGTTTTGGCGCGATGGGCCTTGGAAGTAGGTCGGTGGCTTGGAGGGCCCTGCCCGTTCTCCCGCACTGAATGTTCTTCGGTGCCCATAGCGGCCCGTGTGGCAGCGGGGCGGAAGGGTGAGTCAGGCACTAGGGCTCGGGGATTCCCAATCCCCAGAGTTGTGGCAACAGGCCCCTTGGGAGGTACGCTTTGGGGGCCGACCTAGGGTTAGGGTTAGCCCCCAGGAGGCCGGCAGGCCTGATCTGCCGGCTGTGCGGCGAGCGTAGGGGCGGGGTGAGATATGGGCGCTGGGAGCGGGAGCGTGGGCCCAAGGGTTTTCGCAAGTGGGGCCTTCGAATGTCGCCAGGGGTTCGAAGGGCCCTGCCTGTTCTTCCGCACTGAATGACCGGCGGCGCCCTTAGCGGCTCAGGTGGCGTTGGGGCGGCAGGGTGAGTCCGGCGCTGGAGCTCGGGGGGCCCCAATTCCCGGTGTTGTGGCGCCAGACCCCTTGGGAAGGCCCCCTCGGGGGTCGACATAGGGTTAGGGTTGCCCCCAGGAGGCTGGTAGGCCCTATCTGCTGGCTGTGCAGCGAGAGGAGGGGCAGGCTGAGATGAGGGCGCTGGGGAGCGGGAAATGTGGGCCCAAGCATTTTGGCGCGAGGGGCCTTTGAAGGTCTCCAGGGCCTCAGAGGGCCCTGCCCGTTCTCCTGCCCTGAATGACCGACGACGCCCCTTGCAGCCTGGTTGGCAGCAGGGCGGCAGGGAGAGTATGGCGCTGGGGCTCGGGGGTCCCCAATCCCCGGATTTGCAGCGCCAGGGCCCTTGGGATGTTCCCCTGGGGACGGACCTAGGGTTAGGGTTACCCCCGGGAGGCTGGCAGGCCCGATCCCTCGGCTGTGCGGCCAGTGGAGGGGCGGGCCGAGATGAGGGCGCTGGCGAGCTGGAACATGGGCCCAAGTGTTTTGGCACGAGTGGCCTTCGAAGGTCGCCGGGGGCTAAGAGGGCCCTGCCCATTCTCCCTCCCTGAATGACCGGTGGTGCCCCTACCGGCCTGGTTGGCAGCGGGGCAGCAGGGTGAGTCCAGCGCTGGGGCTGTGGGGTCCACAATACCCGGTGTTGTGGCGCTAAGTGCCATGGGAGGGGCCCCTCGTGGGCCCATGTAGGGATAGGGTTAGCCACCAGGAGGCCGGCAGGCCCGATCGGCCAGCTGTGCAGCGAGTGGAGGGCCGCGTCGAGGTAAGGGCGCTGGCGAGCGGGAGTGTGGGCCGAAGCGTTTTGTCTCAGGGAGCTTTCAAAGGTCGCCAGGGGCTTGGAGGGCCCTACCCATTCTCTCGCCCTGAAACACTGGCGGCGCCCCTAGCAGCCCGGGTTCCTGCAGGGCAGCAGGGTGACTCCGGTGCTGGGCTCCAGGGTCCCCAATCCCCGGCATTGTGGCGTAAGGCCCCTTGGGAGGGGCCCCTCGGAGGTCCACCTAGGGTTAGGGTTAGTCCCCAGGAGGCCGGCAAGCCCGGCGCTAAGTGGTTCTGGCAATATAACAAAAACGCCATACACTTATCTGTAAGAAATAACAGTGTACAGGAACCCTCTTAGCCCTAACATCATCCTTTCTGAATATGGAAGCCAGCCCCAAGGTGGTCGTGGAAGTCTGACGAAAGGGCTAAGCACTTTTCTCTGAGTCACCACACTATACAGGGAAAGAGCAATGTACATCATCTTTCACAAGTAGGAAGCATTAATGAAAAAAGGTTCTGGAATTTCGAGGACTCTGACCCATCCTTATTGGTAATAAACCACCGTGTACAGGAAAACACCTTCAACTCTCATCAGCCTCCTCAATCCTGATTCCAATTCAACTTTGGGTGTGTAGGACTAGGGAAATGTTCACATCTTATTACTAAGAAAGAACGATGTCAGGGAAATGCCCTTCAAGCCACATCAGCCTTCCTAAAGATGGAAGCAGGAATCAAGGTGGTTATGTTACCATGAGGTAAGGAAGATGAGCATATAAGTGAGAAACAACAGTGGGCAGGACCTCTCTTCCAACGAACAGTATCTTTGCTTAATGTTGAATCCCTATGGTAAGTGGTTGTGGCCATTTGT
>NW_024426647.1:7991-10256 GCF_017311325.1 Ursus maritimus
CAGACACCGGTGCTAAGCCCAGGGTCCCCAATCCGGCACAGGCGTAAGGCCCTTGGGCTCCTGAGGTCCACCAGGTTAGGCATCCTCAGGAGGTCGGGCAAAGCCCGGCGCTATGGTTCTCCTGGCAATATAACAAAAACGCCATACACTTATCTGTAAGAAATAACAGTGTACGGAACCCTCTTAGCCCTAACATCATCCTTTCTGAATATGGAAGCCAGCCCCAAGGTGGTCGTGTGGGAAGTCTGACGAAAGCGCCAAGCACTTTTCTCTGAGTCACCACACTATAGGAAAGAGCAATGTACATCATCTTTCACAAGTAGGGCATTAGCAGATACTAAAAAAGGTTCCTGGAATTTCGAGGATCCCCTGACCCATCCTTATTGGTAATAAAACCACCGTGTACAGGAAAACACTCCTCAACTCTCATCAGCCTCCTCAATCCTGGATTCCAATTCAACTTTGGGTGTGTAGACCAGGAAATGTTCACATCTTATTACTTTAAGAAAGGAACGATGTCAGGAAATGCCCCTTTCAAGCCACATCAGCCTCCTAAAGATGGAAGCAGGAATCAAGGTGGTTATGTTACCATGAGGGCGGTAAAGATGAGCATATAAGTGAGAAACAACAACAGGGCAGGACCTCTCTTCCAACGAACAGTATCTTTGTTAATGTTGAATCCCTTATGGTAAGTGGTTGTGGCCATTTGTGAGGTCAAAATCTGGAAGTTTGTAAAACCTCTTGCCATTCACAGATGAGACTAAGGTAAGTTTAGGACTCCCAGACAGTGATTTGTCCACTGTCAAAAATATGAAAGATAAAAGAGACAGATGAGGTCTCCTCAGGCATTG
The DNA here is from genome assembly GCF_017311325.1 of Ursus maritimus. NCBI lineage: Eukaryota > Metazoa > Chordata > Mammalia > Carnivora > Ursidae > Ursus > Ursus maritimus. The sequence goes on from NW_024426647.1 coordinate 8,843, forward strand.
TCTCTTATCCTCATCCTCCATGAGGATGGCCATCTCTACAGCTCTAGCGTGTGGTGGTCTCATTCACAGTGAGGGCATCTGCTCCTCACAGACATCAGGCAGGGAGCTGATTGTTCTCTGTGTCGCCCAGCCACAGCTGAGTGTCATGCACTCTCTCATGGGGTTTCATAAGAGTTTCACTCGTTCACTCAGGCAGGTCATTGTATTTGATAAACCACTGTCAGAGTTTGCAATTGCTCTTCATCTGCAACCTCCTAGAGGCAAATGCAAGGTCTCTGGGTACCATGTGAAGTCAGTGTGGAAGATCGTGAGATCAAGTTCCTTTGCTTCTTAAGAAAACATGGCTGGCTCCTGGCTGGCTCAGCCAGTTAAGCACATGTGCCTGGCTCAGGTTATGATCGCAGGGTTCTGGATCAGCCTCCGGCTTCCTGCTCAGCAGGAAAGGAGGTAGGGGAAATAGCTTAGAACCACAGAGAATGTGAATAAAGGGGAGTGAAATGGAACTTCTTGGTCTGTGTTTGCTTTTAGGGATTGGAAGTTATTTTTCTCAATTTGTGATTGTTCTTGAAACAGAAAGCTGCAAAGCCGTTTTCTTTACCTTCACCATCTTAACACAATTATTGTTTGCTATGTTCAGCCATCACTTCTATGTATGGTTTTTGAAGTTTTTGGAGTTAGTAAATCTGATCGTGATTTCAAATATAAATGTCCAGAAATGCTCATGGTTACAAAAAAAAATCTTCCCTTGGTCTGGTCACTTGCCTGTCCCTGTCTCGTCTGCACATGTAAATCGAGTTCTTAGCACACTGATGTCCTCAGAAATAAGGACGTCATCCATCTAGGGAATACTGGTTTGTGTGTATGTTTTCATTTTAGGAAAGGCCTTGCTGTTCCTGAAAATAATACTGTAGAGCACCCTTTCCTGTTCTTATTGGCCATCAGTCAATCTTTTCTGAAGTATTTGTTTATAAATAGATTTTTTATGGTTGATGAGCAGGAATTCTTTATTGATAAGTCTTTGTCAGTGTGTGTATTGCAAATCTGTACTTCCCAGCCTGCGGTGCACTTTTTCATTTTCATATGGTCATAAGATAAGGAGAAATGTCACATTTTTATGAAGTCCCCCTGAATACTTTTAAATGGTTAGTGCACCCTATGTCCTACCCCAAGATTGACAGGTTCTACATATTCTTTCAGAAACTGTCCAATGGGAAGCTACAATCCATCTCAAATTTATAAATTGCATTTTGAATTTAATAGGGTATTTATAGACTGTTTTGGATTTTCTATGTACACAATCGTATTATCTGTGAATAGTCACAATTATCCCCTCTATTCCTATACTTTTTGTTTCTCTTGCCTTCTAACACTGATAGATTCTCCGATGCAACGTTGAATAGAGCAGCATTGTTTG
>NW_024426648.1:0-1170 GCF_017311325.1 Ursus maritimus
AGGGCCCTGCCAGTTCTCATGCCCTGAATGACCTGCGGCGCTGCTAGCGTCCCGGGTGGTGGCGGGGCGGCAGGGGGAGTCAGGGGCTGCGGTTCGGGGGTCCCCAATCCCTGGCATTGCAGCACCAGACCGCTTGGGAAGGCCCCTTGGTGGTCGACCTAGGGTTAGAGTTTGCCCCCAGGAGGCGGGCAGGCCCGATCCGCGGGCTCTGCTATGAGAGGAGGGGCGGGCCGATATGAGGGCGATTGTGGGCCCCTGCATTTTGGCACCTGAGGCTTCAAATGTCCCTGGTTTCTCCAGGGCCCTGTGCGTTCTCCCGCCCTGAATGACCGGCGGCGCCCTTAGCAGCCCGGCCGCCGGCAGAGCGGTAAGCTTAGTCCGGTGGGGTCCCAGATCCCCAGCGTAGTGGCACCAGGACCCTTGGGAGGGGCCCCTGGGGGGCCACCCTAGGGATAGGGTTAGCCCCAAGGAGACCGTCAGGCCCAATCCGCACACTGTGCGGTGAGCAGAGGTGCAGGCCAAGGTGAGGGCGCTGGGGAGCGGAGTGTGGGCCCGAGCGTTTTGGCGTGGGGAGCCTTTGAAAGTCACCAGTGGCTCAGAAGGCACTGCCCTTCTCTCGCCCTCTATTAACTGCGGCGCCCCTAGCGGCCCGGGTGTGGACAGTGCAGCATGGTGAATCTGGCTCTGGGGCTCTGAGTCACCAATCCCCAGCATTGAAGAGCCAGGCCGCTTGGGATGTCCCCACAGGGCCGACCTAGGGTTTTGGTTAGCTGCCAGGAGCCCGGCAGGCCCTATCCACCAGCTCTGAAGCAAGCGGAGGGGAGGGCCGAGGTGAGGGCGCTGGCGAGCAGGATCCTGGGAGCCAACGTTTTTGCGCGGGGAGCCTTCAAAGGTCAGCGTGGGCTCGAACGGCCCTGTCCGATCTCCTGCCCTGATTCACCGGCGGGGCCTCTAGCGGCTTGGGTGGCTGAAGGGCAGCAGGGTGAGTCCGGCACATGGGCTCCGGGTCCCCATGCCCAGCGTTGAGATGCCAGGCCCCTTGGGAAGGGCCCCTCGGGGGGCGACCTATGGTTAGGGTTAGCCTCCAGGAGCTACACAGGCCCGATACACCACCTGTGCGTCGAGCGGAGAGTTGAGGTGAGGTGAGGGTGCTGGTGAACATGAGCCTGG
>NW_024426648.1:9961-10241 GCF_017311325.1 Ursus maritimus
GCCTGCAGGCTCAATCCGCCAGCTTTGCGGCGAAAGGAGTGGTGGGTCAAGGTGAGGTCTCTGTGGAGCGGAAGCGTGGGCCCGGGCATTTTGGTGCGGGGGCCTTTGAAGGTCACCGTGTCTCGGAGGGCCCTGCCCTTTCTCCCTCCCTGAATAATGGCAGAACCCCAAGACCCTTGGTGGCAGCTGAGGGGCATGGGGACTCCTGCGCTGGGGCTCAGGAGTCCCCAATCCCCGTTGTTGCGATGCCAGGCCCCTTGGGAGGGGCCACTAGGGGGCC
>NW_024426649.1:0-373 GCF_017311325.1 Ursus maritimus
CTAGTGCTCATTATGACAAGTGCCCTCCTTTTTTTTTTAAAAGAATTTATTTATTTATTCCACAGAGATAGAGACAGCCAGCGAGAGAGGGAACACAAGCAGGGGGAGTGGGAGAGGAAGAAGCAGGCTCACGGCGGAGGAACCTGTTCTGGGGCTCGATCCCATAATGCCAGGATCATGCCCTGAGCCGAAGGCAGGTACTTAACCACTGTGCCACCCAGGTGCCCCCTGCCTTGTTAATTTTAACCATTCTAACTGGTGTAAGGTGGTATCTCATTGTCGTTTTGATTTATATTTGCCTTATGGCAAGTGATGTGAAGCATTTTTTCATGTGTCTGTTGGCCATTTGTATGTCTTCTCTGGACAAGTATCT
>NW_024426649.1:8261-9292 GCF_017311325.1 Ursus maritimus
GTTAGGTTACAGATTAGGGTTAGGTATGGGTTAGGGTCCGGGTTAGGGATAGGGCACGGCTTAGGGTATGGGTTATGGTACGGGTTAGGGTATGGGTTAAGGTTAAGGTAAAGGTACTGGTTAGGGTTAGGGTATGGGTTACGGTTTAGGGTTTAGGGTTACAGTTAGGGTACGGGTTAGGGTTAGGGTACGGGTAGGGTTAGGGTACGGGTTATGGTACGAGTTAGGGTATGTGTTAAGGTCAGGGTTTAGGGTTAAGGTTAGGGTTCGGGTTAGGGTTAGGGAACGGGTAGGGTTAGGGTACGGTTATGGTATGAGTTAGGGTATGGGTTAAGGTCAGGGTTTAGGGTTAAGGTTAGGGTACGGGTTAGGGTTAGGGAACGGGTAGGGTTAGGGTACGGTTATGGTATGAGTTAGGGTATGGGTTAAGGTCAGGGTTTAGGGTTAAGGTTAGGGTACGGGTTAGGGTTAGGTTTAGGGTTAGGTTATGGGTTACGGGTAGGGATAGCTGAAGGGGTAGGGGTAGGCGTAGGGTTAGGGTTATGGCAGGGGTCAGGGTAGGGTTAGGGTTTAGGGTGAGGGTTTGGGGTTTGGGGTTAGTCGTTAAGGTTAGTTTTTCGTGTTTAGGGTTTCAGGATTAGGGTTAGGGGTTAGGGTTTAGGGTTTAGTGTTAATGTTAGGATTTAGGGTTTAAGGATTAGGGTTCAGGGTTAGGGTTAGGTTTAGGTTTAGGTTAGGGTTAGGGTAAGGGTTAGGGGTTAGGGTTAGGGTTAGGATTAGGGGTTAAGGTTTAGGCTTTAAAGTTAGGCGTTAGGGTTTAGGGTTAGGGTTAGACCCCAGTAGGCCAGCAGGATCTATGCCCCGGCTGTGCGGCAAGCGGAGGACTGGGCCGAGGTGAGGGCGCTGGCGAGCTGGAGTATGGTATCCAGCGTTTTGGCGCCGGGGGTCTTTTAAGGTTGCTAGAGCCTCGGAGGGCCCTGCCCATTCTCCCGCCCTGAATGACCAGCGGCGCCCCTAGCGGCCCGGGTAGT
>NW_024426649.1:9783-10239 GCF_017311325.1 Ursus maritimus
GGGTGCTGGAGAGTGGGAGCGTGGGCCCAAGCCTTTTGGCGCGGTGGGCCTTCGAATGACGACGGGACTTGGAGGGCCCTGCCCGTTCTCCCGCACTGAATGTCTTGCGGCGCCCCTAGCGGCCCGTGTGGTGGCGGGGCAGCAGGGTGAGTCCAGCGCTGGGGGTCAGGGGTTCCCAATCCCGCGCATTGCGCGGCCAGGCCACTTGGGAGGGGCCCCTTGGGGCCTGACCTAGGGTTAGGGTTAGCCCCCTGGAGTCCGGGAGACCCGATTCGCCAGCTGTGTGTGAGTGGAGGGGCGGGCTGAGGTAAGGGCTCTGGGGAGCGGGAGTGTAGGCCCAAGCGTCTTGGCGTGGGGGGCTTTGAAGGTCTCTGGGGGCTCAGAGGGTCCTACACGTTCTCCCGCCCTGAAAGACCGGCCGCGCCCATAGCGGCCCGGGTGCTGGCGGGGCAGCAG
>NW_024426650.1:0-484 GCF_017311325.1 Ursus maritimus
TGGAGGGGCTGAGCCCACCCTTACCCCTAGACGCTGCCAGTTGTGTGTCACGAGCCATCCCTCCTTTCCTCTGGGTGTCATGCGGGCAGGGGTGCCGTCAGTGGGTTGCCCTGGCCTGGGCTCCTCCTCAGACAGGTACGTGCTGGGAAGCCTCCTGCCTGGGATGTCGATGTTTCTTCTCACCCCCATACCACCTCCAGGTCTACAGCCAGTTCCAAAACACAACCTCTTCCCGAGCTCCCAGTGAGTAGCTAGGTTCAGCCAGGGCCCCAACGTTGAGGACACTCGGAGAGCTGGGTTCAGGCCTGGTTCTGCCTTCTTACCAGTCTGTGATTCTGGGCAAGGCACGGACCCTGCTGGGGTCTTCCCCTCGTTGCAGAGGCTGCCTGTTACGTAACTGATTTTATTTCATTTGAAAGATTTTCTGTGTTGGTTTGAGAGACAGAGTGTGGGGGGTGGGGAGGATAGAGGGAGAGGGGAGACA
>NW_024426650.1:9940-10238 GCF_017311325.1 Ursus maritimus
GCCCCCGAGGGGCCTATCCCAAGGGGTTTCGCACCAAAACGCCAGGGATTGGGGACCCTTGAGCTCCAGCGCCGGATTCACCGTGCCGCCCCGCCGCCACCCGGGCTGCTAGGGGCGCCCCCGGTCATTCAGGGCGGGAGAACGGGCAGGGCCCTCTGAGCCCACAGCAAACTTCGAAGGCCCCCCGCGCAAAAACGCTTGGGCCCAAGCTCGCTCGCCAGCACCTTCATGTCGGCCCGCCCCTCTGCTTGCGGCACACCCGGCGGATCCGGCCTGCCGTCCTCCTGGGGCTAACCCT
>NW_024426651.1:0-567 GCF_017311325.1 Ursus maritimus
GAGAACGGGCAGGGTCCTCCGAACCCCCGATGTCTTCGAAGGCCCCCCAAGCCAAAACGCTCAGGCCCATGTTCCCACTTGCCAGCTTGCTCACCTTGGCCCGCCCTCCTCTCGACACACAGCTGTCGGATCAGGCCTGCCGGCCTCCTGGAGGCCAACCCACACCCCAGGGCGGCCCACGAGGGGCTCCTCCCAAGGGGCGTGTCACCTCAATGCCGGGTTTCGGGATCCCCGAGCCCCTGCACCGGACTCCCCCTGCTGTCCCGCCACAACCCGGGCCACTAGGGGCTCCGATGGTCATTCAGGGCGCTCCCCCTGCTGTCCCGCCACAACCCGGGCCACTAGGGGCTCCGATGGTCATTCAGGGCGGGAGAACGATCAGAGCCCTCCGATCCCCCGGCGACCATCAAAGGCCGTAGCGCCAAAATGCTTGGGCCCATGCACCCGCTCCCCAGCGCCCTCACCTCGGCCCACCTCTCCACTCCCCGCACAGCTGATGGATCGGGCCTGCCGGCCTCCTCGGGGCTAAGCCTAACCCTACGTCGGTCCCCGAGGGCCCCTCCAAAG
>NW_024426651.1:8720-10234 GCF_017311325.1 Ursus maritimus
AACCATAGGTCGGCTCCCCAGCGTCCCTTCCCAAGGGGCCTGGTGTCGCAACGCTGGGGATGGGGACACCGAGTCCAAGTGCCGGACTCACCCTGCTGCCCTTCAGCCACCCGAGCTGCTAGGGGCCCACCGGTCAACCAGGGCAGGAGAACGGTTAGGGCCCTCCAAGCACCCGCTGACCTTCAAAGGACCCCCACGCTAAAACGCTTGGGCTCATGCTCAGGCTCGCCAGTGCCCTCACCTCGCCCAACCCTCCACATGTTGCACAGCCACTGATCAGGTCGACTGGCCTTCTGGGGGCTAACCGCAACCCTAGATCAACCCCGAGCGGCCCATCCTAAGGGGCCTGGTGCCTCAATGCTGGGGATTGGGGACCCCTGAGCCTCAGCACTGGACTCACCCTGCCGCCTAACCGCCAAGCGGAGGCTTGGGGTGGTGCCATTCATTCAGGGCGGGAGAATGGGCAGGGCCCTCCGAGACAGGGCGACCTTCAAAGGCCGCCTGCGACAAAACACCCAGGCCCACGCTTCCACTCACCAGCACCCTCACCTCGGTCCGCCACTCCAGTCTCCACACAGCTGGCAAATAGGGCCTGCCGGCCTCCTAGGGGCTAAACCTAACCCTAGGTTGGTGCCCGAGGGGCCCCTCCCAAGGGGCCTGGCGCCACAATGAGGGGTATTGGGGATACCAGAGCCGCAGCGCCTGACTCACCCTGCCGTCCCACAGCCACCTGGAATGCTAGGGGCGCTGCCGGTCACTCAGGGAGGAGAATGGGCAGGGCCCATCGGGTCCCCAGAAACATTCGAAGGTCCCCGGCGCCAAAAGGCTTGGGCCCATGCTCCCGCTTGACAGAGACCTCACCTCGACCCACCCCACCATTCGCCGCACAGCTGGCGGATTGAGCCTGCAGGCGCCCTGGGGGCTAACCCTAACCCTAGGTCAGCCTCCCAGGGGCCCCTCCCAAGGAGCCTGGCGCTGCAACGCAGTGGATTGGGGACCCCCGAGCCACAGCACCGGACTCACCTGTCGTCCCGCCACCACCCGGGCCGCTAGGGGCGCCGCAGGTTGTTCAGGGTCGTAGAACTGGCAGGGCGTTCAGTTTCCCCTCCGACCTTTGAAGGACCCCGGCGCAAAAAAGGTGGCTCACACGCTCCTGCTCCCAGCGCCCTCACATTGGCCCGCCCCTCGGGTTGCTGCAGAGTCGGTGGATACGGCCTGCCGGGCTCCTGGGGGCTAACCGAAATCCTAGGTCGGCCCCATGTGGGACATCCAAAGGGGCCTGGCTCTAAACGCTGGGGATTGGTGACTCAGAGCCCCAGAGCCCGACTCACCCTCCCGCACTGTCGCCACCCGGACCACTAGGGGCGCTGCAGGTCATTCAGTGCCGGAGAAGGGGCAGGGCCCACCGAGCCGCCAGAGATCTTCCATGGCACACTGCGCCAAAACGATTGTGCCCACGCTCCCACTATGCAACGCCCTCACCTCGGCCCACACCTCTGCTCGCCTCACAGCGT
>NW_024426652.1:0-106538 GCF_017311325.1 Ursus maritimus
TATGAGATAAAGATCTAGGTGCTCCCAGCAGGCAAACAAGTTAGACTATCTGAATTGCTCATCAAAGATGAGGGACAGCTAGAATGGGTGGTGGAGGAGGGGGATGAATCTATGATGGCTCTTCATTAACCATTCTGCATGAAGTCATTTTTATAGATTGTATTGTACTGTATTTTTATAGATTGTAGGCTACCAGAACCTTGAAAACTCAGAAACAGTGTAGACATAATACAGTGAACAAATGGATCTGAATAGGTCAAGTAGAGGACTATAGAAAAGCTCTTGGTGCCCTGCATTACATCTACTCAGCCTAACTAGTTCAGCAACAGCTGCATAGGCAGCTGCAAGCTTGGACTCATGGTGATGTTACCCTCAATACTTCTTTTTTTTAAAAGATTTTATTTATTTATTTGAGAGAGAGAGTGAGCAAAAGCCAGAGCAAAAGCCAGGGGTGGGGGAGGGGGACAGAGATGCAGAGGGAAAAGCAGACTCCCCACTGTGCAGGGTGCCTGATGTGGGGCTCAATTCCAGGATCCTGGGACCTGAGCTGAAGGCAGACACTTAACCAACTCAGATGCCCAGATGCCCTGTTAATAACTTCAAGACTTCTACATATCCTTTATTTTCTGTCTTGAAGCCTTCTCCAAAGCCTCTGGGACCCAGTCAGCTAGAGAGAAAATGCAACCAGAATATAAAGAAAGTGTTACCCTTAAAGACAACTGTCAACCTAACGGGTGGAGTGGACAGTGGATAAATGTTCCTGCTTCTTAGACATGCTGGCAAAATGAAGCCGCATATATTCCAATTGCCTACACTGGAGACCTTGAAACATACAAACTGGCATTAGTTCTTCCTGCTTCTAAGTCTCACTCTCCCTGCACTCTAGTCCTCTTTCCTAGGTAACCCCAAATAAACTATACACCTGTGTCTTTATCTGAAGTTCTGATTTGGGGAACCTAAACCAAAACAAATACTAACTCTGATCTTTCCCAATTATGCCTCTCACAATCAGAACACATAAGCATTCCTACTGCCACATCTACACTACTTTCATTCTTAGACCTTCCTTCTTAGAAAATAAGGCATTTCTCATCCTTTTCGTAGGCAACCTCTCCACTGTTTCCTTGAACCCATCCTCTCATACATCTCCAAAGACTTAATATTTACCTTTGTTTTCCAGAATCATGAATATTAAACTTTTATCTTTCCAAAGCCTCCTTCTCCAAACAGGAGAGACAGGAAAGGAGGCGGATTGAGAGGGAGGTTGAGAAAAGAAACTGTCTCCCTGGAATGTATTCATCTTCAGGTGCTCACATTTTTCCTCCATATCTAGATGACATGAAAAAATAGTGTATGGTCAACCTCCACTTCATCTCTCATGTACCCCTTAATCCCCTGTGATCTGGTTTCCCACTTCCTCTGCTCTGCTTTCCTTCATGTTTCTGTAGAGGAAAAACATTAATAACCATGCAGATAGTTTTCTTGAGGTGTAAAAAACTCTAGTAACTCAAAAGATTTCCAATCTGTCATCACTTTCATTAGTCAACCTTATCTTATACCAGCATAGACATGAACTTTATATTCTTGTGATTCCTCATTAGCTGGGTTTGACAACCTTAGATACAGACTGGGAATAAGTTTTCTTAGGTTCAGTTGAAGCTCTTTATGAGCAAGAGTAAAGGTAGAGAAGACAAAAAATGGGTTACCTTACAATTGCAACTCAAAATATAGTTAATTATTTATTTTTCATCTTTGGACATGGAATTAATAGAGGTCTAAGCTAGTATTTCTCAAGCTTTAATATAGCAGCTTTATCAACAATAGCCAAATTATGGAAAGAGCCCAAATGTCTATCAACTGATTATTGCATAAAGATGTGGTATATATACAATGGAATATTACTCAGCCATAAAAAAGAATGAAATCTTGCCCATTTGCAATGACATGGATGGAGCTAGAAAGCATTATGCTAAGCAAAATAAGTCAGTCAGAGAAAGAAAAATACCTTATGATTTCACTCATATGTGGAATTTAAGAAACAAAACAGATGGACATAGAGGGAAGTAAAAGAGAGATGCAACCATAAAACAGACTCTTAACTATAGAGAACAGAGGGTTGATGGAAGGAGGTGGATGGAGGATGGGCTGGATGGGTGATGGGTATTAAGGAGGGTACCTGTTGTGATAAGCACTGGATGTTGTAAGTGATGAATCACCAAATTCTATTCCCAAATATTCTACTGTATGCTAACTAACTGGAATTCAAATAAAAACTTGGCACTACTTGCAGAAAAAGCATTTGACAAAATACAGCATCCTTTCCTGATTATAATCCTTCAGAGAGTGGGGATAGAGGGTACATTCCTCAATCTCATAAAAACCATCTATGAAAAGCCTACAACAAATATCATTCTCAATGGGGGAAAGCTGGAAGCCTTTCCCTTAAGATCAGGAACACGACAAGGATGCCCACTCTCGCCACTATTATTCAACATAGTACTAGAAGAACTTGCAACAGCAATCAGACAACTATAAGGGATCAAAGGTATCCAAATTCCAAAGAAGAAGTCAAAATGTCTCTCTTCACAGATGACGTGATACTCTATATGGAAAACCCAAAAGAATCCACGCCCAAACTATTAGAAGTCACAGAGCAATTCAGTAATGTGGCGGGATATAAAATCAATGCTCAGAAATCAGTTGCATTTCTATACACGAATAATGAGACTGAAGAAAGAGAAATTAGGGAATCCATCCCATTTACAATAGCACCAAAAACCATACGTTACCTTGGAATTAACTTAACCAGAGATGTAAAGGACCTATGTTCTAGAAACTACAAATCACTCTTGAAAGACATTGAAGAAGACACAAAAAGATGGAAAAATATTCCATGCTCATGGATCGGAAGAATTAACATAGCTAAAATGTCCATGCTACCCAGAGCAATCTACACTTTCAATGCTATCCCGATCAAAAACCAATGACATTTTTCAAAGAAGTGGAACAAATAGTCCTTAAATTTGTATGGAACCAGCAAAGGCCCCGAATCACCAAGGAACTTTGGAAAGGAAAAACAAAGCTGGGGGCATCACAATGCCGGACTTCCAGCTGTACTACAAAGCTGTGATTACAAAGACAGCATGGTACTGGCACAAAAACAGACACATAGACAATGGAACAGAATGAGAGCAGAAATGGACCTCGGCTCTTGGGCAACTAATCTTTGATAAAGCAGGAAAAAACATCCGTGGGAAAAAGACAGTCTCTTCAATAAATGGCTGCGGAAAATTGGACAGCTACATGCAAAAGAATGAAGACCACTCTCTCACCATACACAAAGATAAACTCCAAATGGATGAAAGATCTCATTGAGACAGGAATCCATCAAAATCCTAGAGGAAAACATAGGCAGCAACCTCTATGACATCGGCCAAAGCAACCTTTTTCATAACACATCCCAAAGAAGAGAAACAAAAGATAAAATGAACTTGTGGGACTTCATCAAGATAAAAGCTTCTGCACATGCCAAAGGAAACAGTCAAAAAAAAAACAAACTAGAGGCAGCCCAGGAATGGGAAGAATATATTTGCAAATGATGACTACAGATAAAAGACTGGTATCCAAGATCTACAAAGAACTTCTCAAACTCAATACATGAGAAGCAAATAAACAAATCATAAAATGAACAGACACTTTTCCAATGAAGACATAAAAATGGCTAACAGACACATGAAGAAATGTTCAAAATCATTAGCCATCAGGGAAATTCAAATCAAAACCACACCAAGATACCACCTTATACCAGTTAGAATGGCAAAAATTGACAAGGCAAGAAACAACAATTGCTGGAGAGGATGTGGAGAAAGGGGATCCCTCCTACATTGTTGGTGGGAATGCAAGTTGGTACAGCCACTCTGGAAAACAGTGTGGAGGTCCCTTAAAAAGTTAAAAATTGAGCTACCCTATGACCCAGCCATTGCAATACTGGGTGTTTATCCTAAAGATACAGACGTAGTGAAGAGAAGGGCCATATGCACCCCAGTGTTCATAGTAGCATTGTCCACAATAGCTAAATCTTGGAAGGAACGGAGATGCCCTTCAACAGATGACTGGATTAAGAAGTTGTGGTCCATATATACAATGGAATATTACTCAGCTATCAGAAAGAACGAATTCTCAACATTTGCTGCAACATGGACGGCACTGGAGGAGATAATGCTAAGTGAAATAAGTCAAGCAGAGAAAGACAATTATCATATGATTTCTCTCATTTATGGAACATAAGAACTAGGAAGATGGGTAGGGGAAGAAAGTGATAAAGAAAGGGGGGGGTAATCAGAAGGGGGAATGAAGCATGAGAGACTATGGACTCTGAGAAACAAACTGATGGCTTCAGAGGGGAGGTGGTGGGGGAATGGGATAGACTGGTGATGGGTTTAAGGAGGGCATGTATTGCATGGTGTACTGGGTATTATACACAACTAATGAATCATCGAACTTTACATCAGAAACCAGGGATGTACTGTATGGTGACTAACATAATATAATAAAAAAACATTAAAACAAAAAGAATTATAGCTTAAAAACAAATTTAAAAAAAACTTGGCACTACAAAAAATATGCATATAGATCACCTCTGTGTCTTTTTTAAATGCAGATTCTGCTCAGTGGGTAGATTAATATTTTTGAGAAGTTCCCAGGTGATACTGCTGCTGCTGGTCCATAGACTATAATTCAAATAACTAAAATCTAATCATGACCTATCTAAAATGTCAGAAGAGACAAGTTCCTGAATTGGAATGCCTTAGTAATATTTCCAATTGACCCACGTTGCTAGAAAAAAGTCAGAATTAGGAAAATAAATGAAGATAATAAAGAGATTTCCCAATTTGCCTTTATAATATTTTGTATAGTCCCAAATATCGAGTATTGGTGAAAATACCTTCATTTATTCACTTATTCATTTTTTTTCAATGTGTAATATGTTGAGCACTTGCTTTGTGCAAGGATCTTTGCTATGCATTAGAGACACAGTGGTGAGCTAACCTGGATCTGAAACACTCTTATAGAGCTTAGTATAGTATATAAATTCTACTATAAATTCTAAATACATATATAATTTAAATAGGCAGATAAATAAACATCGAATTAAATATTCTCAGTCTCATCTAAGTTTACTCAGATGTCCCTATTCCAAGTTTAAGCATCACAATCTGTTTTAATTATCTGTGACTGCAAAATTACACTCAAACTTATGGTTTAGAACCACTCAAACCATGTATTATCTCTTATAAATCTGTGCATTTACTGAATTCAGCTTGAAATTCTTTCCTCCACATGGTGTTGGCACAGGCTGTAATCATCTGGAGGCAAGATTACACCTGAAACAACTAAGAAAAATCATCTAAATAGCTGCTAGTTGGTCCTGGTTGTTGGCTGGAAGCTCGGCTAATTCTATAACCTAGAGCTTCTTGGTTCTGCCCCTACATGTTCTAAGAGGCAACAGTGGAAGTTACAGAGCTCATAAGGCCCAAACTTGGAAGCTACACAGCATCACTTGCATTGCGTTCTACTGATCAATACAGATCACAGGACCAGTTTATACATAAGGGGAGGAGAAGATACCACCTCTTGATAGGGAAATGGCAAGGTCACATTCTAAAGAGGATGTAAGATAGTGATATTCTTTGGGACATCTTTGGAAACACAATCAACCACATCGTCCACCCTCTGATCCTGACCAATCACATCCCTCCCACATGTAAAATATATTCAACTTCTCCTCCAAAAGGCTTGCCCCATTATGGTAGCAGGCATTAGTACAGAATCTTGTCATTTAAAATGATGTATGAAGTTCCTGGGTACAGTGACCTGACAAGATAACTGCAATATTCACTCCTGTTCAAAAGAAAGGAATTCCCTTCTTCTTTTTCTTCTCTTTTTCCCTTCCTTTCTGAATAATTCAGCCATAAAGCCATCAGGTCTGGCAGAGAGTAGTGGGTGTTCATGGTAGAGAATTAACCTGCATAATCCAGAAGGAATATTGAGGTCCAAGTGGCTTGAAGAGAGTGGGGAGGGGTGGGACAACTGGGCATACAATTTTAGAAAGTGATAAAGTTAGAAGAGTCTCCAGGTATGGGAATATCCTGGTGTGAGGTGTCTATGCTCAAGCAGGATGACAGGTCCATCTGCACAAGGAAGACTGGTGGCATACAGTGGGATTATCAAATACATTAAAAATCAAGTATAATAAATTAGGCTTCTCACTGTCAGAAAAGGGATAACAATACAGAAAGAATGAAATCTAGAAATGAACCCTGTAGTGTTAATTGGAATTGAAAGTACCAGTGTAAATTCATGGTTTTCGATAAATATGGATAAATCTAGAAATAAATCTGCCACTGAGAGGTCCTAGCACAGAGAAGTGCCAACAGCAATAAGCATACCCACCATGTTCCATTAAAAGGAACCAGAACTCTTTGAGAAAATGGCCGATTCCAGAGCTAAGATTAGAAAGCATAAGATGAGCCTGGAACATCTTTTCTGTGCCAAAAACCAAGGCAGTATTTAACGATTTGTGTGTACATACCAAAAGGACACAAAAGTGAACTTGAGTGAGTTGTCAACAAACAAATCAGAGACAATTTCACAACAGATCTGTAACTATTCAATGAAATAGGGAACTATCAGTCCATACAAATAAATAAATCAACAAAGTGAAAGTCTTATGAGGTATTTTCTAAGTTTCAAGTTGCCTCTTCTCACAATCTGCTTACTAATAAAAAAAAAACAGGGAAACTTACTTTACAGTGAGTGGAGTAGGCTGGCAGACAACACCTTAATCAAAATTAAAATTGCCATAAATGGGATGATAGAATGCAATAGAGGAAAATGGCGTCTATTGCTGTCAAGGATATCTAACCTGAACTTTATCCTAAAGTATAGAAAACAAACCCAGTTTGAAGAACTCTGTACAAAATAATTGGCCTATAAATTTTCACAAATGTCAAGTTCAGGAAAAGACCCAAAAACCTATCCCTCCCTACTGTAGAGAAACTACAGACACATGACAAGTGTGGCCACCATGGAGGTATGCCATACAGATCTCCAAGAAAAAAAATGTTGATCAGCTATGAGGAAAGTAGTTAGCTGACAGTCTCTAGCTTCCATACATTTATGATTCACCACGACATTTATTTTTTAAGATGTTTTTATTTATTTGAGAGAGAGAGAGCATGAGGGTGGGGAGGGGCAGAGGGACAAATAGACTCCACGCACAGAGCCAGACATGGGGCTCAATCCCAGGACCCTGAGATCATGACCTGAGCTGAAGGCAGATGCTCAACCCACTGAGCCACCCAGGTGCCCCTCACCACAGCATTTAAATCAAGGCCATGTTCTTCCCACAACCAGTCCCTAGTTAACATGGGGTGAAGGTGCAGGCCTGACCCAGTGAAGGAAAACTTTGAGCCAGGGTTCCCCATTGAGCTAGCTAAGACTTTCTCAGTGCTGCTTCACAGTCTGAGGCTCCTCTTCACCAATCCCCTTCCTTCCCTCTTCCTTTCTTACGTGTCAGTCCAGCACCTCGGTTTAAAAGCTTTCCTGACTGTGCCTGCTGCCCCTCCCCTTTATTTTTCAGATGTTCCCTCAATAAATTTTGTATAGCTCTAACTCTGTTAGAGGTATCTACTCCCCAAAGGACCCAAATGACACTACAACTAAATGCACTGAGTAATTCTGAATTGGATTATTTTTGCATATACACAGATACACACACACACACACACACACACACACACACACACACACTGACAAAACTATAATGAGGTTCTGAAGATTAAATGGTAATGATGTATCCATGTTAATTTCTTGATTTAATGGTTGTGTTGAGTCACATAGGAGAATACTCTTAGAAAGGCACATGACAGTATTTGGGGATGATGGCTTAGGGGGAAAAAACCCACTTTTTGTGTACTGTACTCTCAAGTTTTCTGTAACTTCGTGATTGTTTCAAAATGTAAAAAATGGAATCAGAAGACAAAAAGAAGTTCATTAGACCATAGTAATTCTGAAATACAAATGAGAACATGGCGTCAATTCCTTCTTTTCCAGGGTGTTAAAAACTGAATTGCATTCCCCAAGATTTATATGTTGAAGCCCTGACCCCCAATGTGACTCTATTTGAAATGTGGCTTATAACGATGAAATTAAGGTTAAATGAGACCATTAGGGAGGGGCTAGAATTCAATGGAAGAGGAAGAGACACTAGGAATGTGCACACACAGAGAAAAGACCATGTGAAGACAAAGTGAGAAGGCAGCCAAGGAGAGAGACCTCGGGAGGCAGCAAACTTGCCAACACCTCAATATTGAGCTGCTAGGCTATGAAACTATGAGAAAATAAATTTCTGTTGTTTAAGCCACCCTGTCTGTGGTATTTGTTATGCCAGCCCCAGCTGGCAAAAGAGCGGGGAAAGGAATGTTCAGTGATTTGGTTCACATGTTTGCTTTTTATTTTTTTTTAAGATTTATTTATTCATTTGAGGGAAAGAGAGAGAGAGAGAAAGCACGCAGAGGGACAGAGGGAGAGAGAAACTCCAAGCAGACTCTGCATTGAGCACAGAGCCTGACATGGGGCTTGATCTCACAACCCTGAGACCATAGCCTGAGCTGAAACCAACAGTCAGACTCTTAACTGCCTGCACCACCCAGGTGCCCCTCAGGTTTGCTTTTTAGGAATGCTTCTCTATGGCTATTGGCTCCAGGCTCCACCCTCTGAGTCGGCTTTCTGTTTCCATTAGAAAGTATTTGGGTTTGTAAAAAAAAAAAAGAAAAGAAAAAAAAAAAGAAAGTATTTGGGTTTGTACTGGAGTCGCTTTCTTAGCCTCTTTCCCTCTCATAAAAGTTTGGAGGCACAGGGGTCTCTTTTAAATTTGAATTGTCTCTGTTTTAGTCCAAACTGGTAGTATTTCTGCCAACCAACATCCTAACTTGCTTGTGAGAATCTGGTGATACCTTGAACTCATTTTACAATCCGGAAATTGACACCATTAAATGTGACGTCCACTTTACAGCAAGATCAGCACTGTGGCTGTCAGAAATAAGAAATGGCTGCCATGGCACCTCTCCGTTTCACTGACCATGACCTCAACGGAGATTTTAAAGATCTGACCTCACCAATGCACCAGGACGCTCAGAGAAAGCCACCCCATGCCACAGTTCTTATGGTCATCACTGCTGCCATAACAGTCAAGTTCAGCAGCCGCTTCGTTGACCAAGGCACGCACTTACAATCAGTAACAACTTATTTTTTATAGTTTTCTGACCTTTTTATTTTTTATAAAAGCTTTATTAAAATATAATTCATATACTAAAAAAATTACCCTTTTGAAGTGCACAATTCAGTGGTTTTAGTATATTCACAGAGTCGTGGAAACCATCATCACTAATTTTAGAACATTTTCACCACCGCAGTAGTAAACCCTGTAACCCTCCAGCAGTTACTCTCCCTTCCCCTCTTCCCCTATCTTCTGGCAATCACGAATCTACTCTGTCTTTCTAACTGGCTGCTTTAACTTAGTGTATTTTCAAGATTAGTATGATATTGTCGAAGTTAGTATAATATTTTCAAGACTCATCCATGTTTTACATTATCAGTACTGCATTCCTTTCTATAGCCAAACACTCCATTGTATGGACATGTCACAACATTTTGTGTATCCATGTGTCAGTTTCACTTTTTGGCTATTATGAGTAATGCTGCCATGAAAATTCTCATACAAGATTTTGTGCAGATGCATATTTTCTTTCTTTTTTTTAAAACTTGTTTTGGACACATATTTTCAGTTATCTTGGATAGGGAGGAGGAGTTAAGATGGTAGAGGAGGAGGACCCCCCAAACACAGCTAGATAGTTATCAAATTACTCTGAGGTCAGAGAGAAAAAATCAATTGGAGGTCAGAGAGAAAAAAACTGCAAGTCTACAAGTAGAAAGGTGACCACCCTTTTGGAAGGTAGGAGGTGTGGAGACTTGAATTGGCCGAGATAGAGCTGTGGATATGGGGCAGGGAGGGAGCCTGCGTAAAGAGTCTACCACAAAGTATTATAAGCAGCAGAGCACAAAATCTGAGCTTTTAGAGGTCTGCTACCGTGGGTGATGTGCCTGGCTTCAAGGTGCTCAGGTGGTGATGTGGGGCAGAATCCCAGGAGTGACAGGGTGGTCTGAGGATCCCTTGGGTCACAAGAAGAACAGGTGCCCCTAAGGGCTGTGCTGTTCCCAGGCAGAGGAGTGCAGAAGCCGGCTGAGAACAGCGCGTCTTGGTGCCAGCTTTCTGCTCGGTATTCCCATAAACTGTGAACTGCCCTGCAGTTGTGCCACCAGTTTCCTGGACAGCTGGCCTGCAAGAAAGGCAAAGCAAGACCCTCTCCTGGAAGAACAGTGTGGGTCTGCACTGTGGGAGTCCCTAAAATTTGAAGTTTTGAAATTCAGTTGCGCACCTGAAATAAAAAGCCTCAGACACAGGCAGGATGAGGGCAGAGTTCTGACAGAAACCAGGGAAACAAGAGGAGTGATTGGTTGCTCTTCTGTGAGAGCTCACTGAAGAATGGCGGGCACCAACTTTCAGTCCCCAGGCTAGCCCGCAGAGATTTATCCCATCCATCAGCGCTGAAAACCTTCAGGGAGCAAAACAGTGCCACCTAATGGAGGCTGAAGCCCCTTACACCAAACCCTGATACCCCCTGCATCCTGGGGGCACATTTCCATTAGGGCCAGCTAGAAAATCAGCACAAAAGGCCCCTCCTCCAGAGGACCAGCAGAAAAACTCGCTCATACCAAGTTTACTGATCTTAGAGGGCTACAAAGTTTCAGCTCTAGGGGAAAATAGTATCTAGCCTCCTTTGAACTTTAATTCTTAATTTTTCATTATTATTTTTCATGTATTTTTTCAATTCCTTTTTTCAATTCAATTCCTTATTTCTTATTTTTAAAATTTTTACATATATAATTTTTATATTTTTTATTTTATTTTCAATGTATTTTATTTTTTTTTATTTTTGGACCTAGATACTTTTTTTTAAAAGATTTTATTCATTTATTTGAGAGAGAGCACAAGCAGGGAGTGGGAGAAACAGGCTCCCCACTAAGTAGGGAGCCCTATGTAGGGCTCAGACCCCAGGACCCTGGGATCATAACCTGAGTCGAAGACAGACACTTAACCAACAGAGCCACCCAGGCACCTGAATCTAGACTCTTTTAACAAACAGACCAAAACACACTCAGGATCCAGGTTTTTTTTTAATTTGGGGGGAGATTTCCTTTGTTTTTGTTTTTTTCTGGGGGCTTTTTTTTCTTTCTTTTTTCTTTTCTGGACAAAATGATGAGATGGAGAAATTCACCCCAAAAGAAAGAACAGAACGTAGAACTCATGCCATGATTTAATCAATACAGATAGAAGTATGATGTCTGAACTAGAATTTATAACAAAGTTTATAAGGATACTAGCTGGACTTGAAAAAAACATAGGTTACACTTACTGCAAAGACAAAGAACTAAAATCAAGTCAGTCCAAAATTAAAAAGCTAGAATTAAAAATGTTATAACTGAGATGCAAACACAAATGGATGCCATAAAAATGAGGACAGACAAAGCAGAGGAGTGTATCAGTGATACAGAAAATAAAATTATGGAAAATAATGAAGCTGAATAGAAGAGGGAAACAAAAATAATGGATCAAAAGGTAGACTTAGGGAACTCAGCATCTTATTAAAATGTAATAACATTCATACCATAGGAGTCCTGGAAGAGGAAGAGAGAGAAAAAGGAGCAGAAGGTTTAGTCAAACAAATTATAGCTGAAAACTTCCTTAATCTGGGGAAGGACACAGAAATCAAAATCTAAGAAGCACAGAGAACTCCCATTAAATTCAACAAAAGTAGACCATCACCAAGGCATATCATAGTCAAATTCACAAAATACACAGACAAGGAAAGAATCCTGGAAGCAACAAAGAAAAAAAGTCCTTACACATATCGCATGGAGCACTGGGTGTTATACGCAAACAATGAATCATGGAACACTACATCAAAAACTAACGATGTACTGTTTGGTGACTAACGTAACATGATAATAACTTTAAAAAGTCCTTAACCTACAAGGGAAGACAGATCATGTTCACAGATCAGTCCACAGAAACGTGGCAGGCCAGGAAGGATTGGCAGGATATATTCAACATGCTGAGTGGGAAAAATATGCAGCCAAGAATTCTTTATTCAGTAAGACTGTCATTCAGAATAGAAGGAGAGATAAAGAGTTTCCCGGACAAACGAAAACTAAACAAGTTCATGACCACTAAACCAGTCCTGCAAAAAATTTTAAGGGGGACTCTTTGAGTGAAGAAAAGAAACCAAAAGCCACAAAGACTAGAAAGAACCAGAAAACATCACCAGAAACACCAACTCCATAGGTAACACAATGGCACTAGATTCATATCTCTCAATAATGACTCCGAATGTAAATGGACTAAATGCTCCCATCAAAGACATAGGATAGCAGAATGGATAAAAAAAAAAAAAAGGTCTATCTATAGGCTGTCCACAAGAGACTCATTTTAGACCTAAGGACACCTGCAGCTTGAAAGTGAGGTGATGGAGAATCATCTATCATGTTAATGGATGTCAAAAGAAAGCCTGAGTAGCCCTTCTTTTTTCAGACTAACTAGATTTCAAAACAAAGACTGTAGCAGGAGATGAAGAAGGGCATTATATCATAACTAAGGCATCTATCAAGAAGATCTAACAATGGCAAATATTTATGCCCCCAATTTGGGAGCACCCAAGAATATAAATCAATTAATAATAAATATAAAGAAACTCACTGATGATAATACAATAATAGTATAGGACTTTAACATCCCACTTACAGTAAGGTACAGATCATCTAAGCAGAAAATCAACAAGGAAATAATGGCTTTGAATGACACACTGGACCAGATGGATTTAACAGATATATTCAGAATATTCCATCTTAAAGAACAGAACATATATTCTTTTTGAGTACACATTCTCCAGAATAGATCACATCCTGGGTCACAAATGAGCCCTCAACAAGTACAAAAAGATCAAGATCAGGGGTGCCTGGGTGGCTTAGTTGCTAAACATCTGCCTTCGGCTCAGGTCATGATCCCAGGGTCCTGGGATCAAGCCCCCCTTCCCTGCTCAGGGGGAAGCCTGCTTCTCCTCTCACACTCCCCCTCCTTGTGTTCCCTCTCTTGCTGTCTCTCTGTCAAATAAATAAATAAAATCTTAAAAAAAAAAGATCAAGATCGTACCATGCATATTTTCAAACCACAACACTATGAAACGTGAAGTCAACCACAAGAAAAAAGTTGGCAAGACTTCACATACATGGAGGTTAAAGAACATCCTACTAAAGAATGAGTGAGTTAACCAGGAAATTAAGAAGAAACTTAAAAAATACATGGAAGCAAATGAAAATGAAAACACAACAATCTGAACCTTTGGGATGCAGCAAAGGCTATTCTAAGAGGGAAATATATTGCAATACAGGCCTACCTCAAGAAGCAAGAAAAGTCTCAAATACACAACCCAAGCTTACACCTAAAGGAGCTAGAAAAGCAGAGCAAATAAAACCTAAAGCCAGCAGAAGAAGGGAAATAATAAAGATTAGAACAGAAATAAAGGATACAGAAACAAACAAACAAAAGAAACAGTAGAACAGATTAATGAAATAAGAGCTAGTTCGTTGAAAGAATTAATAAGACCAATAAACCCTTAGCCAGACTTATCAAAAAGAAAAGAAAAAGGACCCAAATAGATAAAATCAGGAATGAAAGAGGAGAGATCATAACAAACCCCACAGAAATACAATTAGAGAATACTATGGAAAACGATACGTTAACAAGGTAGGCAATCTAGAAGAAATGGAGAAATTCCTAGAAACTTACAAACTACCAGAGCTGAAACAGGAAGAAACAGAAAATTTGAACAGACCCAGAAATAGGAAATAAATTGAATCAGTAATCAAAAATCTCCCAAGAAACAAAAGTCCTGGGCCAGATGGCTTCCCGGAGGAATTCTACCAGACATTTAAAGAAGAGTTAATACCTATTCTTCTCAAACTGTTTCAGTTCTCTTGGATATATATTAGGGGTAGAATTTCTGGGTTATATGCCAAGTCTGTTTAATATTTTGAGAAACTGACAAACTTTTTTCCACACTGGCTTACCACAAAGCACATGAAAATGTGCTTATTGACTATTTGCATATCTTCATTAGAAAACTGTATACTTAAATTCTTTGACCACTTTTAAATTCAGTTGTCTTTTTATTGTTGATTTATTAAAGTTCTCTGTATGTTCTGAATATAAGTCCCTTATCAGATACATGATTTGCAAATATTTTCTCCTTAGGGCCTGTATTTTCACTTTTTTTTTTAAGATTTTATTTATTTATTTGACAGAGAGAGAGACAGCCAGCGAGAGATGGAACACAAACAGGCGGAGTCAGGGAGGAAGAAGCAGGCTCCAGTGGAGGAGCCTGATGTGGGGCTCGATCCCAGGAGTTTGGGATCCAAAGGCAGACGCTTAACGACTGAGCCTCCCAGGCGCCCCATGTATTTTTACTTTCTTCATGGTATCCTTTGAAACATAAAAAATTTCCATTTTGAGTAAGTACAGTCTATTTTTTCTTTTGTCTCTTGTGCTTTTGGTGTTATTAGAAACCACAGACTAATCAAATTATGCCTAAACAGATATTCACATTTATGAATTTTTCTATGAGTTTTATAGTACTAACTTTTGCTTTTAGGTGCGATCCATTTTGAGTTAATTTTTGTATGTGGTGTGAGATTGTGTAAATGAACTGCATTCCTTTACATGTCAATATCCAGTCTTCCCAGGACAATTTATTGAAAATAACTTAATTAATTATTATGTCATTAAATACTAAGGATTACTAGAATTCCACTAGAACAGACAAGTTAGTAAGCACTGTGTTGAAGCCACAGAGCAAAATCAAAGTAGTCCCAAACTGCCATTTTTGAAGATCTGTTTTCCAGAACCATTCCTGGCAGCAACTTCTGTGTCAGAAAAGTCCAGTCAACAGATATAAAGTATTGTAACATAGAGAACTTAATGTAAAAAAGAGATCACTAAGGTAATAAAGATATGTCAAACAAAATAAAACAAAAAGAAAAAAAAGGAAACAGGGAATACTAAGTTCAAAATCAAACGAGCCAGATGCCACTTTTAGTTCTGGGGCAGCAAAGGGAAAAAGTTGGAATTATTAAAAACCTAAAAGCTTCGAGATTAGGCCCTACAAAGCTGAAAAATCAGATTCTCAGGAAAGGATACCAGCCACCCGATGCTGTGCTGATGTCACTAAGGGAGAGCATTGATGCTATGTAAGCCAATATGTTAGAAAAAACATCAATTCTACTAATATGGTGGAACTCTGTATCCACATAGGGTTTTCTTCCACCCCATGTAGCTTCCAATAAACTAACCATTTCTTGTTTATCCAATCCAATTAGCATGTCATTGATATAGTGGGCTAGTGTGAGTTCTGCAGAACGTCTACCACTAACACGGCCTTGTTGCCTATTCCAAGTGAGTAGGAATTATTTCTGATTCTTTTTTCTGATTACATGGGAAAGAGCACAACTGCGCGATTAATGTCTACATATCATGTACTTAGACTATGTTAAACTGCTCTTCAAAAATACATATGGTACAGAAAATGAATTTAGCCATGGTCCTGAATATGGCCACTGAAGCCATCTGTGATTTAGCTCCAGCTCTGCCCAGCTAGTCTGAAAGCAATTCTGGCAGCTCAGGGAATTGGCAGGAGACATGGCCATCAGTATTCCCAGAGTCCTGCTGGCTTATCTCAGTCCAACTGCAAAGACTGAATTAACCCTGTGATTGGGTATAGCTCCTCTCACAGTTTGAGATTAATCCTGTCTGCCTAGGTACCCACCCACAGACTTGGCAGGGCCCTTACAGGGACCCTGTGAGAGCAACCCTGTGTCTGCATCTGGTAACGAGCATGCCATCTGTGGACCCCGCTGCAGAACCTAAAGCAGAAGCTTGTCTCAGCACCAGCCGTATACACCATGGTTCTAAAAGCAGTTCCCCCATCCAAGGATCAGAGAGGATCCACACCTGCCCAAAACCCTGCATACAGTCCCAACACCAGACTCCACTGCAGAGTCAGCAGCAGCAACATGACCCGGCTCAAATCCCATACAACTACAATCCTACAAAACTGTAGAATTGCAGAACTAATAAATAATTCAGTAAAGTTGCAAGATATAAAATCAATATACAAAAAATCAGTTGTGTTTCTATACACTAACAATAAAATATCCAAAAAAAGAAATAAGAAATTAACAATCCCATTTACAATAGCATAAAAAAATACATAGGAATAAATTTAACCAAGGAGATAAAAGATCTCTACACTGAGAACTTTAAGACACTGGTGAGAGAAACTGAAAAGGGCACAATAAAACGGAAAGATATACCATGTTCATGAGTTCTAAGAATACTGTTAAAATGTCTATACTACTCAAAGCAATCTAGTCCAAGGCAATCCCTATCAAAATTCCAGTGGCGCTTTTCACATAAATAGAAAAAATAATCCTAAAATTTGTATGGAACCACAAAGGACCCCAAATAACCAAAGCAATCTTGAGAATGAAAAACAAAACTGGAGTTATCACACATTCTGATTCCAAATTATATTACAAAATTATAGGAAACAAAACAGTATGGTACTGACATAAAAACAGACACATAGATAATTGGAACAGAATACAGGGCCCAGAAATAAAAACATGCATATATGATCAACTAAGAATACATAATGAGGAAAAGATAGTCTCTTCAATAAATGGTGTTGGAAAAATTAGATATTCACATGCAAAAGACTGAATGGACTCTTCTTTTACACCATACCCAAAAGTCAACTTGAAATAGATGACAGATTTAAACATAAGACCTGAAACCATAAAACTCTCAGAAGATAACATAGCAGAAAGTTTCCTTATAGTCTTAGCAATGATTTTGGGGGTTTGGGTTTGATGCAAAAAGCACAGGCAACAAAAGCAAAAATTAACAAGTGGACCTGTATCAAAGTAAAAGCTTTTGTACAGCAATGAAACAATTAACAAGATAAAAGACAACCTACAGAATGGGAGAAAATGTTTACAAACTGTGTATCTGATAAGGGGTTAATAGCCAAAATATATAAGGAACTCATACAACTAAAGCAAAGTATAAATATATATAAATTTTAAAAAGCACTAAGGATTTGTATAGACTAAGTTCTAAAAGAGATATGCAAATGACCAACAGGTACATAAAAAGGTACTCCACATCACTAATCATCAGGGAAATGCAAATCAAAATCACAAAAGATACTTTGCACCTGAAAGAACGGCTAGCATCAAAAAGACAAACAAGTGTTGGTGTGTATGTAAAAGAAAAGGGAGCCCTGGTTCCTTGTTGGTGGCAATGTAAACAAATACAGCCACTATAAAAAACAGTATAAAGGTTACTCAAAGAATGAAAAAAATAGAAATATAATGCAATCTGGCAATTTCGCTTCTGGGTATAAATCTCAAGAAAACGAAATCACCATGTAGAAGAGATACCTGTACTCCCATGTTTAATGCAGCATTATTCACTAGCCAAGATATGGAAACAACCTAAATGTCCATCTACAAATGAATGGATAAAGATGCAGTTATATATACAATGGAATATTATTCAGCCATCAGAAAGAAGGAAATCCTGCCATTTGTGAAAACACGGGTGGACCTTGAGGGTGTTACTCTAAGTGAAACAAGTCAAACAAATACTATATCACTTATATGTAGAATCTCAAAAATCTGAACTCATAGAAACAGAAAACAGATTGGTGGTTGCCAGGGGCTTTGAGGTAGGGGAAATGGGAAGACGTTTGTCTAAGGGTACAAACTTTGAGTTATAAGATGAAAACATTTTGGGGATCTAATGTACATCATGATAATTATTCTCAACAACACTGTATTACATAATTAAAGTTGCTAAGAGAGTAACTCTTCAATGTTCTCATCACAAGAGATAAGGAATAATTATATGAGCCGAGGCAGTTGTTAGCTCATGTTATGGTGGTAATCACTTCACAATACGTGAGTGTATCGAATCAGTACATTGTATACCTTAAACTTACATATTGTTGCTATATATTATATGCCAACTATAGCTCAATAAATCCAGGGGAAAATATTTAAAGAAAGAAGACTACAAAGAAGTACAGATGCTATACAAAGAAGAAATGGGGATAGCAGGAGTGGGCAAAGAAAGAGGCCATCTCCCTAGCTGACACTACTCCAGCACACCAGCCACCTTGCTTTTCTCCTGATACACCACTGCACATATTCCTAGCATTAGCTGTTCCTTCTGCCTGAAATCTCTTGATATCCTCTTGGTTTGTTCCCTCACTTTTCCAAGCACATGCTCAAATGTTGCTATCTCTGCTGGGCTTTCCTTAAAAACTCTATTTAAAATTATGATTCTTGCCCTATTTCTGGTCCACTCCACTTTCACACTTCATTATTCTCAAACAACAACAAAAAATTATAATACACTTACTGATTTGATCTTTTGTTGCTTTCCCTACCCCATTGTATTGTTCTATGTAGGTAAGAACTTACTCTGTTTTGTTTGCCTGGATATATCCCCAATGCATGTTAAGTACTTGACAAATAGTTGTTAAATAACTCCATACTAGCGTTAGCACTTAAAATGTCATTTTTCTAATAAATATGACAAAATTGTGACTGAAATATCCCTAAACAACAAATTTAAGAACTAATATTGATGGGGAAAGAATTTTCTTTTTCTTCAAAATAGAAATAGGGAATCCAGTGGTGTATCTTCATATTGTAGCTATTACAACAAGCTCTATTACTTTTTAATTATTCCCCAGGAACCTTTTGCAATTCCTGGTGAGAAAAAGTGTTAAGAGAAGGTAAGAACCCAGTTCTGCAATGCACTAATCCTCAGGGAATAGCAGGGCTTGGAATTTCACTGTAAATAAATAAAGTTCAAAACAGTCTTATCTATTGAACAAATACTTTAAAATGTCATGGGAGAGGGTTCCAAATCTCAAAAGACTATGATGCAAAGAAATAAATACAGACGATACCGTCGCCTAGGCTTAATCTTAACCATAAGTATGAGCTTTGCAGATAGGGGGAAAAATCTAAAATTCACTCTGCACATTTCATGGCAGATTACAAACTGGATTCTCCAGTTCTTCAGAAGTCCCTCACATGCTTTTCGCTCTGGGGGGTAATATTTTATTCCCCCTCTCTGACCTTTCTTCTTGACACTTATCCAAGGAGCGAGTTAAAACTTTGCATGCCCTATTACAAATGCTGGTTTTCTGCATAAATGGATTTACTGGCAAGTGCTTTCTTCTTGCTCTGAAAACGTAAATATCTGAGTAGAATAAAATTCAGACAGAAAAGTTTGAAAATATTAATTTTTCTCTTTTTTGCCCAAGTCTGGGGAAATATATTTATCTGGCTTCCTTATCCCTTTAAAATACAGATAACTATTGTTTACAGCAAGAGGCCTGGGGATTTTGTGTAAAAATAGGTAACTAAAAATTTACTAGAGATGGATAAATGTTGAATTTTGTTTCTTGTTTAACAGAGAAAATATAACAAACCTCAGATTCCACTGATATTATATCTAACTCATACATTGCTCTCAGTTTTACGAATTTAATATGCCTTGGTTTTATGTGAAGCAACTTCCTTTAATGACAAAATCATTCAGCATCTGCATGCTGTTTCTTGCATTTGTAGGATCTTCTTTGGATTATGACTTAATACAATTAGTATTCCCAAGAAATACTGTAACAGGAGACACAAACAGGGTGAGTACTGATGCTGATTTGATATACCACTGTTACTATATAACACTGTCAGTCACAATATTAATTAAAATAGCTTAGAAAAGAATACCAATGTGTTAGGTCACAGTTCAGAATAAAAAGGAAAAAAATAAATGGTTTTAAAAATTTAGTCGAATGAGTTATGAAGAAAACCACTAAGACCTGTTATGCATGTAAGTGAGTCTTTTCTTCCATAAAAGAATGCAGCAGAATAATTTGTGGGCATCCCATAGATTAGAGTATTTTAGAAACATAAGAATATCAATTGTCTCTTACATTAATTTTATGCTTTTTCTCTCTTTGCTTCTGTATATTTTGTCCTCACTATACATAATTAAGTACCATTTAAATGTAGTTAACTTAAAGCCACTCTCTTTTCACTTCTAGTGAATGGCCAAGATTCAGTAGTTCCACACCTTGCTGTCTCTATGTAATATGACATTTAGTTCTTTCTCAGATACAACAACCTCAACTGAGAAAATCAAAAAATTATTCACGATAAAAATCCTAAATAATTTTTTTTAAATCTTACTATATAATAAAAACAGATCAAGGGAGAATCTTTGTCTTCCAGGACAGAGGAAAAACAAAAACTCTTGTATCTGGTGAAATGCTAGTACATGCTTTCCACTGCCACCTGATAAGATATGACTGCTGTGGGAAACAAACTGACTGAACTGCCAGGTTGCATTCAGACTTGATACAGTCTACGTAGTTCCATGGGCAATGAGTATACATAAACAGTGGTCCTTCCACCTTAGATGCCAAATGTGATAGCCAAGAGTAGGTTTCTAAGGAAATAAGACATACAGATTTTAACTGTGATTCAATAACAAAAAACTAGGGGTGATTTTAGGTGCCAAAGCGTAAGGCTCTTCCCCATGCTGTGGAGCTGAATCCAACAGGCTGAATAAAGAGAAAGCATTTTTTACGTAGCAAACATGTCTAGTCATATAACGAACTACCTAATGAACCAGAGAACTATTTTAGTCATCACTTTATAATACCATAAGCAAGCACAAAAAGGAGTATTCCCTGTGCCCTTTCACTGTATCTCAGTGAGACAGAACTTTCTGAAATGTCTTAATAAAAGTAGTACTTCATTTGATATTCTTATCAATATTACTAATTACAACAAATTAATTTTACATTATACTTTAGAAAGAATTTTCAATTTTCTACTCCTAATATGTAATCCAGTATCTTGACTAACTTAATGATTGCCCCACACCATGTTTTTATTTATATTATTATTTACATCTTATCAAAATGAAATCATACTCTTGGGGAACAGGTTATGATGATGACAGCTTTGTTGCTTTAACAGAAACCTCACTGTTTGTTACTTTATCAAAAAAAGAATTTGGTGTTTTCAGGAAGAACCAGCATACTCCATTAAAGTATAATAACCAAGTCATCTCCATGTCTTCCAAACCAAAGAATGTGTCCAGCACAGAAACCACCAACTCCATTAGCCACTTCATCCTCATGGGCTTTCCCTCAAGCCCAGAAATGCAGCTCCTCTACTTTGGGCTCTTCTCAGTAATCTACATCCTGACTCTGATGGGGAATACGGCCATTGTCTATGCTGTGCTGTGGGACCGGCATCTTCACACCCCCATGTACATATTCTTGGGCAATTTCTCTCTCCTAGAAATATGTTATGTCACCACGACCGTCCCTAATATGTTGGCCAATTTCCTGTCCACAAGCAAGTCAATCTCCTTTGTGAGCTGTTTCACACAGTTCTACTTCTTCTTCTCTTTTGGGTGTGATGAGGGCTTCTTCCTTTGCATCATGGCCTTTGACAGGTACCTTGCCATCTGTCGTCCTCTACATTACCCACGCATCATGACTAAACAGCTGTACACCGGCCTTGTCATCTTCGGATGGTCGGGTGGGCTCATCCTATTCCTAACTCCAGTTGTTCTCATTTCACAGTTGCCCTTCTGTGGCCCAAATACCATCAACCATTTTTTGTGTGACCCTGTCCCACTGATGACGCTGTCTTGTTCTGAAGACACCATCACTCAGCTCCTTTACTCTACTTTCAATGTTATTTTCATGATTGGCACCTTCCTCTTTATTCTTTGCTCCTATGCTCTGGTGATTCTGACTGTGCTGCGGATGCCCTCACGGGCTGGCCAACACAAGGCTCTCTCCACTTGTGCTTCTCATTTGGCTGTTGTCGTCCTGTTTTATGGCTCCATTATGGTGATGTATGTTAGTCCTGGATCAGGACACCCTGTGCAAGTGCAGAAAATTGTGACCTTATTTTATTCTGTGATAACACCCTTCTGCAATCCTCTAATATATAGCCTCAGGAACAAGGAGATGAAGACTGCCTTAAGGAAAGTCTTTGGGACTGAAATACCTGCCCATAAAATATAAATCAGAAGTCAGAGAGAACCAAGTTCCACCACAACCTATCTTAATAAGATACGAGGCAAGATAATTTTCTAGAGAATTCAATAATTTTGGTTAGGGAACTATTACAATAAAGCCCACCATCATCTTAAATATCCCTCACTGCGTGATGGGCTAGTTTTCTTTAATAAATAAAACTGTCTTAGTCTCTTCAACAAATGGTGTTGGGAAAACTGGACAGCCACATGCAGAAGAATGGAACCGACCACTTTCTTACAACATACACAAAAATAAACTCAAAGTGGATGAAGGACCATATCAGATAAAGGGCTAGTATCCAAAATCTATAAAGAACTTAACCAAACTCAACACCTGAAGAACAAATAATCCAATCAAGAAATGGGTGGAAGACATGAACAGACATTTCTGCAAAGAAGACATCCAAATGGCCAACAGACACATGAAAATATGTTCCACATCACTTGTTATCAGGGAAATACAAATCAAACCACAATGAGATACCACCTCATACCAGTCAGAATGTCTAAAATTAACAACTGAGGAAACAACAGATGTTGGTGAGGATGCAGAGAAAGGGGAACCTTCCTACACTGTTGGTGGGAATGCAAACTAGTACAGCCACTCTGGAAGACAGGATGGGAGTTCTCCAAAAAGAGGGCACTTGTTGTGATGAGCACTGTTATATGTAAGTAATGAATCATTACATTCTACTCCAGAAACCAATGTTGCACTGTATTTTAGCTCACAAAATTTAAATTAAAAAAGAACAAAAATAAATAAAAATAAAAATAAGGGACACCTGGGTGGCTCAGTTAGTTAAGCACCTGCCTTTCATTCAGGTCTGGTTCCCAGGGCCCTAGGATCAAGTCCTGCATCAGGTTCCTTGTTCAGTGGGGAGCCTGCTTCTCCCTTTGCCTGACTCACCCTCTGCTTGTGCTTTCTCTTTCCGCCTCTGACAAATAAATAAATAAAATCTTTAAAAATAAATAAATAAAAATAAAAACAGTCTAACCAACACTAGACTTGCAGAAAAATGAGTTAAATCCTGACTAATGTTTGGCCCTTTATATTTAGCATCTATCTTAATCCTATTGGAGATAAACAATAGTCACAAAATTCCTTTTTTATTTTTATGAGTTAATTTTTTAAATAATTTTTTATTATATTATGTTAGTCACCATACAGTACACCCTTAGTTTTTGATATAGTGTTCCATGATTCATTATTTGCGTATAATACCCAGTGCTCCATGCAATACATGCCATCCTTAATACCCTTCATTGGCCTATATGAACCCCCCACCCCCGTCCCCTCTGAAGCCCTCAGTTTGTTTCCCAAAGTCCATAGTCTCTCGTGGTACCTTCCCTTGTTTTTACCCCCCCTTCATTCTTCCCTTCCCTCTCCTGCCGATCTCCCTGCTATTCCTTATGTCCCATAAATGAGTGAAACCATATGATAATTGTCTTTCTCTGCTTGACTTATTTCACTTAGCATTATCTCCTCCAGTGCCGTCCATGTTGCTGAAATGTTGGGTAATCGTTCTTTCTGATTGCTGAGTAATATTTCATTGTATATACGGACCACATCTTCTTAATCCATTCATCTGTTGAAGGGCACAACAGCTCCTTCCACAATTTAGCTATTGTGGACAATGCTGCTATGAACATTGGGGTGCATATGGCCCTTCTCTTCACTACATGGGTATCTTTGGGGTAAATGCCCAGTAGTGCAATGGCTGGATCATAGGGTAGCTCTATTTTTAACTTTTTAAGGGACCTCCACACTGTTTTCCACAGTGGCTGTACCAACTCGCATTCCCACCAACAGTGTAAGAAGGATCCACTTTCTCCACATCCTCTCCAACAATTGTTTCTTGCCTTGTCCATTTTTGCCATTCTAACTGGTGTAAGGTGGTATCTCAATGTGGTTTTGATTTGAATTTCCCTGATGGCTAATGATTTTGAACATTTTTTCATGTGTCTGTTTTCCATTTGTATGTCTTCATTGGAAAAGTGTCTGTTCATATCTTCTGCCAATTTGTTTCTCGTGTATTGAGTTTGAGAAGTTCTTTGTAGATCTTGGATACTAATCTTTTATCTGTAGTGTCATTTGCAAATATCTTCTCCCATTCCGTGGGCTACCTCTTAGTTTTTTTGAATGTTTCTTCAGCTGTGCAGAAGGTTTTTATCTTGATGAAGTCCCACAAGTTAATTTTTCTTTTGTTTCTCTTGCCTTTGGAGATGTGTCATGAAAAAAGTTGCTGTGGCTGATGTCGAAGAGGTCACAGCCTATGTTCTTCTCTATGATTTTGATGGATTCCTGTCTCACATCAAGGTCCTTCATCCATTTGGAGTTTATCTTTGTGTATGGTGTGAGAGAGTGGTCAAATTTCATTCTTTTGCATATAGCTTTCCAATTTTCCCAGCACCATTTATTGAAGAGACTGTCTTTTTTCCACCGGATGTTTTTTCCTGCTTTGTCAAAGATTAGTTGCCCAAAGAGCCAAGGGTCCATTTCTGGGTTCTCTATTCTGTTCCATTGGTCTCTCTGTCTGTTTTTGTGCCAGTATCATGCTGTCTTTGTGATCACAGCTTTGTAGTATAGCTTGAAATCTGGCAACGTTTTGTTTTTCCTTTTCAAAACTTCCTTGGCGATTCATGGCCTTTTCTGGTTCCACACAAATTTAAGGGCTGTTTGTTCCAGTTCTTTGAAAAGTGTCATTGGTATTTTGATTGGGATAGCATTGAAAGTGTAGATTGCTCTGGGTAGCATAGACATTTTAATTATGTTAATTTTTCAGATCCATGAGCATGGAATCTTTTCCCATCTTTATGTGTCTTCTTTAATGTCTTTCAAGAGTGATCTGTAGTTTCCAGAGACTATTCTCCTTTTCGTCTCTGGTTAATTCCGAGATACTGTATGATTTCTGGTGCTATTGTAAATGGAATCGATTCCCTAATTTCTCTTTCTTCAGTCTCATTGTTCGTGTACAGAAATGCAACTGATTTCTGAGCATTGATTTTGTATCCCGCCACATTACTGAATTGCTCTATAAGTTCTAGTACTTTAGGGGTGGAGTCTTTTGGGTTTTCCATATAGAGTATCATGTCATCTGAGAAGAGAGACAGTTTGAATTTTTCTTTGTCGATTTGAATACGTTTTATCCCTTTCTGTTTTCTGATTGCTGTTACAAGGACTTCTAATACTATGTTGAATAATAATGGCAAGAACGGCATCCTTGTCATGTTCTTGATCTTAAAGGAAAGGCTCTTAGCTTTTCCCCATTGAGACAGATATTCGCTGTAGGCTTTTCATAGATGGTTTTTATGAAATTGAGGAATGTACCCTCTATCCCTACACTCTGAAGGGTTTTAATCAGGAAAGGATGCTGTATTTTGTCAAATGCTTTTTCTCATCAACTGAGAGGGTCATATGGTTCTTGTCTTTTCTCTTAGTAATGTGTTCTATCACACTGATCAATTAGTGAATGTTGAACCACCCTTGCATCCCAGGGATGAATCCCACTGGGTCATGATGGATAATCCTTTTAATGTACTGTTGGATTCTATTAGCTAGGATCTTGTTGAGAATTTTGGCATCCATATACATCAGGGATATTGGTCTGTAATTCTCCTTTTTGATGGGGTCTTTGCCTGGTGTGGGGATCAAGGTAATGCTGGCCTCATAGAATGAGTTTGGTAGTTTTCCTTCTGTTTCTATTTTTTGAAACAGCTTCAGGAGAATAAGTATTATTTATTCTTCGAATGTTTGGTAGAATTCCCCAGGAAATCCGTCAAGCCCTGGACTCTTGTTTTTGGGAAGGTTTTTGATAACTGCTTCAATCTCTTCATGATTACTCGGTCTGTTTAAATAATAAATTTCTTCCTGTTTCAGACTTGATAGTTTATAGGTTTCCAGGAAGGCATCCATTTCTTCCAGGTTGTTTAATTTATTGGCATAAAGCTGTTGATAAAAGTTTCTAATGATCCTTCCAATTTCATTGGTGTTTGTTGTGATCTCTCCCCTTTCATTCATAATTTTATTAATTTGGGTCTTTTCTTTATTCTTTTGAATAGGTCTGGCCAGTGGTTTGTTGATCTTATTTATTCTTTCAAAGAACCAGCTTCTAGTTCTGTTGATCTGCTCTACTGTGCCCCTGGTTTCTAATTCATTGATCTCTGCTCTAATCTTGATCACCTGCCTTCTCGTGTGTGGGTTACTCCTGTTCTTCTGTTCCAGCTCCAGCTTCTTGAGGTGAGAATATAAACACTGCATTTTAGATTTTTTTATTCTTTTGAGTAAAGCTTTGATGGCTATGTATTTTCCCCTTAGGACTGCCTTTGCAGTGTCCCATAGGTTTTGGACCAATGTGTTTTCATTCTCATTGGTTTCCAAAAATTGCTTAATCTCATTTTTAATTCCCTGGTTTACCCAATCATTCTTGAGCAGGATGGTTCTTAGTTTCCAAATGTTTGAGTTTCTTCCAAATTTTTCCTTGTGATTGAGTTCCAGTTTCAAAGCACCGTGGTCTGAGAATATGCAGGGAATAATCTCAGTCTTTTGGTATCGGCTGAGACCTGTTTTGTGACCCAGCATATGGTCTATTCTGGAGAAAGTTCCATGTGCATTTGAAAAGAATGAGTATTCTGTTGTTCTGGGGTGTAGTGTTCTGTATATATCTATGAGGTCCATTTGGTCTAGTATGTCATTCAAAGCTCTTGTTTCTTTGTTGGTTTTCTGCTTAGGTGATCTGTCTAGTGCTGACAGCAGAGTGTTGAGGTCCCGTACTATTAATGTATTATTATTGATATGTCTCTTTATTTTGGTTAAGTGATGGCTTGTGTATCTAGCTTCTCCCCTGTTGTGGGCATAGATATTCATAATGGTCATATCCACTTGTTGGATACATCCTTTAAGAATAATATAGTGTCCTTCTGTTTCTCTAACTACAGTCTTTAGTTTAAAATCTAATCTGTGTGATATGAGAATTGCTGCCCCAATTTCTTTTGAGGTCCATTGGCATGAAAGATGGTTCTCCATCCCTTCACTTTCAGTCTGGATGTATCTTTAGGTTCAAAATGAGTCTCTTATAGACAGCAAGTGGATGGGTCATGTCTTTTTATCCAATCTGCAACCCTGTGGCATTTTATAGGAGCATTTAGGCCATTCACACTGAGACTGATTATTGAGAGAGACGATTTTAATGTCCTGTTGCTTGTGAAATCTTTGTTTCTATAGATTGTAAATTTCTGTTCTGTATCACTCTTGGGGCCTTTTTACTTTTATAGAACCCCCCTTTAATATTTCTTGTAGGGCTGGCTTGGTGGTCACATATTCTTTCAGTTTCTGGTGGTCTTGGAAGTTCCTTGTCTCTATCCATTCTGAATGACAGTCTTGCTGGATAAAGAATCCTTGACTGCATGTTCTTCTCAGTTAGAGCTCTGAATATGCCTTGCTAACCTTTCCTGGCTTGCCAGGTCTCTGTAGACAGGTCTGACGTTAGTCTGATGTTCCTCCCTCTGTAGGTTAAGATTCTCTTTCCCCTGGCTGCTTCAAGATTGTATCCTTGGATCTAATATTTGTGAACTGCACTATTATGTGATGTGGTGTAGGTCTGTTCTCATTGATCTTGGGAGGGGTCCTCACTGCCTCTTGGACACGAATGCTTGTTTCCTTCACCAGATTAGGGAAGTTCTCAGCTACAATTCATTTAAATATCTCTTCTAGACCTCTCTCTTTCTCACCTCCTCAGGGATGCCAATGATTCTGACATTGGAATGTTTCTATGAGTCAGTAATCTCCTGTAATCTATATTCTTGAGATTGGATTTTTTTGAGCCAAGTTTCTGTTTTTTCCTTCTTTTCTATCATCCCATCTTCCAACTCACTAATTCGTTCTTCTGCCTCATTTACCCTGGCCATCAGAGCATCCAGTTTGGATGGCATTTGATTCATAGCATTTTTAATTTCTGCCAGATTCGCTCTCATTTCCACCCTTAGTGATTCTATATTCTCGTTAATATTTTAATTAATATTTTTTTCAAGCTTACACATCATCTTTACCATTGTTATTCTGAACTCCATTTCTGACAATATGGTTATATCCACATCCATCAGTTCTGTGCTCACAGTCTCTGTCTCCTTTCTTTGCTGAAAATACCTCCTCCTAGTCATTTTGATGAGGAGAGGTTGCAGGGATGCACAGAGCCCAAATTATTGACCAGGACCCAGGCGATGTTCACTTGTTGTATAGGGATCTTAAAGATGTGGGATTCTTGTTTTTTCAGACTGCCTTCTGGGGGAGGGGCCTGCCACACTGATACTCAGGCAACCCTGTTTGGGTAGAGTTGCCCAGTCCCCTGCGAGGGGGGTTGGGGATGGGCACAATGTGAACCGGTATATCCGGGCTTTTGTTCTCTGCTAGCTTTCCCTGGTGGTTTTCTGTGACTTTTCTGAGAGTCAGAGCAGCAGTGGCCATATCCTAGCTTCTGTCTCAGA
Organism: Ursus maritimus; assembly: GCF_017311325.1. NCBI lineage: Eukaryota > Metazoa > Chordata > Mammalia > Carnivora > Ursidae > Ursus > Ursus maritimus. The sequence continues at coordinate 28,856 of NW_024426652.1, forward strand.
ACAGAGAGATCGCAGTCCACTCTCCACTGAGCTCTCCTGGCCACTTTAACTCTGTTTCTGTCAGTGCTGCTAAAATCCCTGCAGCGTCCTGTGTTGTGCACCCCACAGCCACTCTCCCAGCCCTTGCTTCCAGGGCTGGCACGTCTCTGTCCTTCGTGATTCTAACACTGCCAGCTGCCCCTGGTTCCTGCGCATGCTCCCAAGCTCCCTGTTTCAGTATGGTTCAAGCGTGCTCTGGAGTGCTGGTTTTCAGTCAGTCTTGTCGCACACATGCTCCTGAGCTCCCAAAGTGGCTTTCTCCCAGGTTCTGGTCCGCAAGTCCGGCTGTCTCCCCAGTGCATGTGGCTACTGCTTCCCGGCAGCCAAGTGCGGTGACTCCCTCTGCCTTCCGTTTATCTTCCGATAACTGTGCATGGATTCACAGCTCCCCACTTCATACCTCAATACTCAGTGCTGGAGATATTCAATTGCAGAGATCCAGATGTATCTTCCTACATCTCTGGCTGATTTCGTGGGTGTTCAGGATGGTCTGGTAGATATCCAGCTCAATTCAGGGGACCCGCTGAATAAAGGTCACCTACTTCTCTGCCATTTTTTTCCAACTCCCAGTCACAAAATTCCTAATTCTTATTTTGAGTTTTCTCTGATCTACTACTTAACACTCACCTAAGGCTATTAGTTTATTTCGTTAAAATCCTTAGAGTGAAAACATGCATCATTTTTTGGAGGTAGAGTGACAAGATCACACCTGGAAGGTTGGACTTTTTCCTACAGAAATCCTTCCTTTTAGTCAGTAACTATCAGCAGAGGAGAATTTGTTGATAGTGTTAATCCCTAAACAAGTTTATGACCTATGTTACACCCTTACAGATTGCTCCAATTCTGAAACACATAGTGGATTTACACTTCCTAAGAAATTCAGTTATGTAAGAGGAGCTCAGTTTTCTTAAAAGTTTTTTTTTACATCAAGCAGATAATTTTTTAAAAATTTTATTTAAATTCAATTTAGTTAACATATAGTGTATTAGTTTCTGGGGTAGAATTTAGTGATTCATCAGTTGCATATAATACTCAGTTCTCATTACATCCAGTACCCTCCTTAATGCCTATCACCCAATTACCCTATCCCCCCTCTAGCAACTCTCAGTTTGTTTCCTACAGTTAAGAGTCTCTTATGGTTGCCTCTGTTTTCCTCTTATTTTTCCATCCCTTCCCCTATGTTCATCTGTTTTGTTTCTTAAATTCCACATGAGTGCAATAATGATATTAGTCTTTCTCTGACTGACTTATTTCGCTTAGCAGAATACCCTTTAGTTACATCCATGTCACTGCAAATGGCAAGATTTCATTCTTTTTGATGGCTGAGTAATAGTCCATTGTGTATATATACCACATCTTGATCCATTCCTCATTAATTGACTGTTTTTAGAACCATATCCTATTTCAGTATTTTTGTTGTGTGGTGTATTTAAGTATTATCCAAAATGCCCCTCAGGATCATATCTTCTTTAAAAATACATAATCGCAACTTTTGATTTGAATATACATTTTATTTTAACCATTAGCCATCTATTTTTTCAAGTCTAACTCCCTAAAATGTAATAAAAGGCAATAGGGAAATAAGATGCAACTTACAGAGCTACATTTATAGCCTTCAGAGTCATCCTTTTCACAAAGTGAAGTGTGACTGTAACTGGACATCCTTCAGGAAAGAACCAAGGATTTGAGGTTATCTGGACTTAGAGGGGCAGGATTTCTGGGGGTTTCATAACAAAAGAGAGGTTTTGTTTGTTCTATTTCACAGAAGCAAAGTAAACTGAGTGGCTGAGCAGATGCCTGGACAAATTACTGATAAAAAAGAAAAAAAAAACCCTTAATAAAACTTACTCTAAAATATCTTTAATGTAGGTATAAGATGCTAATATTGTTCTGATTATTTTAATTATGATTCCCTCTGGGTGCTCATAGTTTATTCATTCTATGGTCATCAATATTTCTTAGTAGGTTGGGAAAAGAAATGAAACTGTGTGGTAATTAATAAAATGTGCTGTTGATTCTTTCTAAAGGTGTGCCATTTCTGCATTTGTAACCATCTTTCAGGTAACAATTAACAAGGCTCTTTACATCTCAGTGTCCCCATATCCCAGGAAAACTTTCACCTGATATTTCAGGTTGCTGCCACTTATGGAATGAAATCCAACTTAATTAGTAACTTTTGCTGAATTCAGGATTTTATAAATTAAGAATACTTTGATGACAAAATTTAAATTTTTTTTCCTGATTTGTCTAGTTTAAGAGATGAACTATTTATAAGGATACAAATAAAAGTCTATCCTACTCAATAGGTGATTTCTGGTCTTCATAATTTCCCCTCACTCCCCTCAACCGCTATCAAAAAATTACATTTTTTTCAAACCACATAATAAATTCTTACCTCTTCAAATACAGAGGATAGCCTTTCAGCCCACTTCATTTATTTCAATAATACACACTATTTGACCATTTGTCAGCTGTTAGTCACAGAGATAAATCACTTATAAATATTATCTCCAAATTTTCCAAAATATTTTTCAAGGAATAATCCATGTGCAGTGAATAGAAAAGGGTGGGGAGCTGTCTATTCAATTAAAAAAAAAAAAACTCCTAGGGGCACCTGGGTGGCTCAGTCAGTTAAGCATCCAACTCCTGATTTCAGCTCAGGTCATGATATCAGGGTATGAGTTAAAGCCCTGTGTTGGGCTCTGTGCTGGGCATGGAGCCTGCTTAAGATTCTTTCTCTCCATGGGGCGCCTGGGTGGCTCAGCTGGTTAAGCATCTGTCTTCCACTCAGGTCACGATTCCAGGGTTCTGGCATCAAGACTAGGGTCCTGGATAGAGCCCCGCATCTAGCTTCCTGCTTGGTGGGGAGCCTGCTTCTCCCTCTGCCCCTCCCCCTACTCATGCTTGCATGTGTGCTCTGTCTCTCTGAAATAAAAAAAAATGTGTAAAAGAAAATAATTGTTCTCTCTTTCTGCCCCTCCCCCCAAAAAAGTCCTATATTTAAATAAAGCAAGTAATAGGTTACACCAAATTAAGCCTATTCATGAAGACTTCAAGAACATTATAAGCATTATGAATCACCAAAATAAATATTTTAGGATGGAGCTGTATCCAATTTTGACAGGATAACTTCCTTTTCCCCCAAATCACCTTATTAAGACTATTCCACTGAATATGTTTTGGGAATACTCACCTTATCTATTATATACTACAACCCTATGGACTTGTTGTTATCCATGCCATGTTTTTAAAAATTGGAAAACTGAAAATGAAAAGATATATCATGCTCAAGGAAAAGAAGAATTAATATTGTTAAAATATCCATACTATCCAAAGCAATCTACAAATTCAGTATAATTCCTATCAAAATATCAACAGCGTTTTTCACAACACTAGAAGAAATAACCCTAAAATTTGTATGGAATCACAAAAGACCTTGGATAGCCAAAGCAATCTTGAAAAAGAATGAAGCTAGTGGTATCCCAACCCCAGTTTTCAAAATATACTACAAAGCTATAGTAATCAAAACAGTATAATACTGGCACAAAAACTGACACCTAGATGAATGGAACAAAATAAATAGTCCAGAAATAAAGCCCATACTAATGTGGCCAATTAATCTACAACAAAGGAGGCATGAATATACAGTGAGGAAAAGAATGGTGTTGGAGAAACTGGACAACTACATGAAAAAGAACAAAACTGGACCACTTTCTTATACCATATCCAAAATAAACTCAAAATGGATTAAAGACCTCAAGTGTGACCTAAAACCTAAAAGAAAACATAAGCATTAATTTATTGGAATCAGCCTTAGCAACATCTTTAAGGATATATCTCCTGAGGCAAGGAAAACAAAAGCAAAAATAAACTATGGTACTAGACTAAAATAAAAAGCTCATGGACTGCGAAGGAAACCACCAGCAAAGCAAAAAGGCAACCTAGTCAACTGAAGAAGATATCGGCAAATGATAGTTCAATAAGGAGTTAATAAACAAAATATATAAAGAACTCATACAACTCAACACCCAAAAAAAATCCAATTTAAAAATGGACATAAGACCTGAGTGGACATTTTTCCAAAGAAGACATATAGGTGGCCAAGAGACATATGAAAAGATGTTCGGCATCACTCATCATTAGGGAAATGCAAATCAAAACCAAAATTAGATTTCACCTTATACCTGTCAGAATGGCTAAAATCAAGAACAGAAAAAATAACAAGTTTGGTAAGGATGTGGAGCAAAGAACCCTCCTATACTGTGGGTAGAGATGTACATTACTACAGGCACTGTGAAAAATTGTGTGTAGTTTCCTCGGAAAGTTGATAAGATAAATACCATACAATCCAGTAATTCTACTACTGTGTATTTACACAAAGATAATGAAAAATGCTAATTCAAAAAGATATATGCACCCCTATGTTAACTGCAGCATTATTTATAATAGGCAAGATATGGAAGCAACTTAAGTGTCTATCAATAGACAATGGATAAGGAAGTTGGGGTATGTATAAACAATGGAGTATTATACAGCCATATAAAAAGAGAGAGAGATCACACCATTTCTGACAATGTGGATGGACCTAAAGGGTATTACACTAAAATAAGTCAGAATGAAAAAGACAAATACCATATGATTTCATTTATACATGGAATTAAAAAAACAAAACAAATGAATAAGCAAAAAAAACAAAAAGCAGAATCAGACCTAGAGACACAGGGAACAAACTGATGGTTTCCAGAAGGGAGAGAGTGAGAAGATGGGCAAAATGGGTGAAGGGGAGTGGGAGATACAGGATTCCAGTTATGGAATGAGTAAGTCATGGGAATAAGAGACACAGCATGAGAAACATAGTCAATGATATTGAAATAGTATTGCATGGTGACAGATGGTAGCTACATTTCTGGTGAAGACAACATAATATATAAACTTATCGAATCACTGTGTAGTACAGCTGAAACTAATGTAATGTCTGTCAACTATATTCAAATTTTAAAAAAGAAAACAAATCCCCCCCAAAAAACCCTATAAATTCAATTAGGAAATGATCAAGTATGCATATTTGGCCACTTCTCTCTCTTTCACCCAAATTCCACAGAAGACAACCCTTGGACTTTTTATATATGGCCTTCAGAAGGCTATACAAAGATGGGAACCTAAATATCCTGGGCTGTACTGACTAAAGCAAAGCTTGGCCCCAGAGCCCTTGAGGCTTAGCTGCCATAGCTTCAGCAACATCTCACTTGACAAAAAGAGGGCCTGAGATGATGAGATTTACCCCAGGTGCACCACTTCCTGCCAATGCCTTTCAGGCTCAAAGCTGATTTCTTCCCAGAGTTTGAATCCAAACACCTCATCAGGCCTGGTTTCCCTTAAGTACTCCTAACGGAAGCAATGACTTCCAGGCCCAAAGTATATTTCCTCTTCAGCAGCAAAATGTCCTATTTGGCTTTAGTTTAGCTTTATCCTGGGATGTCCAAACTGGCATTAAAGCTCTGAGATATCCAAACCCAGGACTTTACTGTATGAGCTCAACTACATACTAACAAATTGAATAAGACAAATGAGGCAATGAGGTTACCGGCAATATCACAGAGCCTCCATTGTTAATGGCACCAACTTCAGGAAGAAAACACAAAAAATGGAATCAGAAAATGGAAAGAAAAAAGAGAAAAACATAATCATAATCGTAATCACAATGAAGAATGATAGAAAAACATAAGGGTTCATGCTTACATTTGAGGAATTTATCTGAAACTGAAACATTTAGAAAATTTCAATTTTGGGGACACCTGGGTAGCTCAGTCAGTTAAGCATCTGCCTTTGGCTCAGGTCATGATCCCAGAGTAGTGATATCAAGCCCCACATAAGCCTCCCTGCTCAGCGGGGAACCTGCTTCTCCCTCTCCCTGCTCTCTCTGCTTTGCTCATACTCTCTCTCGCTATCTCTCTCTCAAATAAATAATTAAAACCTTTAAAAAAAGAAAATTTCAATTTTTTTCAGAATGGCTGTCTTCACTGGGGAAGTGACATGTCAGAGAAGACTGGTTTCTGAGGTACTTCTGAAAATAAAAAGGGAAAGAGCTGATTTGGAAGGTCACATACTGACAGGATACAACATAAATATTACTAATATCAAAATATTTCTAAAAGATTATACCAAAAATTACATACTGTATTATTCCATTCTATCTCCTTGAAATGACAAAATTCTAGAAATGGAGAACAGCTTAGTGATTGCCCAGGGGTTAAGGAGATGGGACCAGAGGAAGTAAGTGTGGCCATACAAGGAAAACACCAAGGATCCTGGTAGTGATGAAAATGTTTTATTTCTTTCCTCTTATTGATGTAAGTATCTTATCTATGATCTAATACTGTAGTTTTGTAAGATGTTTATTGGGGAAAACCAGGTAAAAGGTACATGGATCTCTCTGTGTTATCTTTTACAACTGCATGTAAGTTTACAATTATCTCCAAATAAAAAGATTAATTTAAAAAAAACAGATGAACATGGGGGAAAAGAGGCAAACGATAAAATAGACTCTTTTTTTTAATTAATGATTTTTTATTATATTATGTTAGTCACCATACAGTACATCCCCGGTTTCCGATGTAAGGCTCAATGATTCTTTAGTTGCGTATAACACCCAGGGCACCATGCAATACGTACCCTCCTTACTACCCATTACCGGTCTATCCCATTCCCCCAACCCCCTCCCCTCTGAGGTCCTCAGTTTGTTTCTCATAGTCCATAGTCTCTCATGTTTCATTCCCCCTTCTGATTACCCCCCTTTCTTTATCCCTTTCTTCCACTACCGATCTTCCTAGTTCTTATGTTCCATAGATGAGAGAAATCATATGATAGTTGTCTTTCTCTGCTTGACTTATTTCACTTAGCATTATCTCCTCCAGTGCCGTCCATGTTGCAGCAAATATTGAGAATTCGTTCTTTCTGATAGCTGAGTAATATTCCATTGTATATATGGACCACAACTTCTTAATCCAGTCATCTGTTGAAGGGCATCTTGGCTCCTTCCACGATTTAGCTATTGTGGACATTGCTGCTATGAACATTGGGGTGCATATGGCCCTTCTCTTCACTACTTCTGTATCTTTGGGGTAAACACCCAGTAGTGCAATGGCTGGGTCATAGGGTAGCTCAATTTTTAACTTTTTAAGGGACCTCCACACTGTTTTCCAGAGTGGCTGTACCAACTTGCATTCCCACCAACAATGTAGGAGGGATCCCCTTTCTCCACATCCTCTCCAACAATTGTTGTTTCTTCCCTTGTCTATTTTTGCCATTCTAACTGGCGTAAGGTGGTATCTCAGTGTGGTTTTGATTTGAATTTCCCTGATGGCTAATGATTTTGAACATTTTTTCATGTGTCTGGTAGCCATTTGTATGTCTTCATTGGAAAAGTGTCTGTTCATATCTTCTGCCCATTTTATGATTTGTTTATTTGTTTCTCGTGTATTGAGTTTGAGAAGTTCTTTGTAGATCTTGGATACCAGTCCTTTATCTGTAGTGTCATTTGCAAATATATTCTCCCATTCCGTGGGCTGCCTCTTAGTTTTTTTGACTGTTTCCTTGGCTGTGCAGAAGCTTTTGATCTTGATGAAGTCCCATAAGTTCATTTTATCTTTTGTTTCTCTTGCCTTTGGGGATGTGTCATGAAAAAGGTTGCTTTGGCCGATGTCATAGAGGTTGCTGCCTATGTTCTCCTCTAGAATTTTGATGGATTCCTGTCTCACATCGAGGTCTTTCATCCATTTGGAGTTTATTTTTGTGTATAGTGTGAGAGAGTGGTCAAGTTTCATTCTTTTGCATGTAGCTGTCCAATTTTCCCAGCAACATTTATTAAAGAGACTGTCTTTTACCCACCGGATGTTTTTTCTTGCTTTATCAAGGATTAGTTGCCCAAAGAGCCGAGGGTCCATTTCTGGGTTCTCTGTTCTGTTCCATTGGTCTATGTGTCTGTTTTTGTGCCAGTACCGTGCTGTCTTTGTGATCAGCTTTGCAGTACAGCTTGAAATCCAGCACTGTGATGCCCCCAGCTTTGTTTTCCTTTTCAACAGTTCCTTGGAGATTCGGGGCCTTTTCTGTTTCCATACAAATTTAAGGACTATTTGTTCCAGTTCTTTGAAAAATGTCCTCGGTATTTTGATCGGGATAGCATTGAAAGTGTAGATTGCTCTGGGTAGCATGGACATTTTAACTATGTTAATTCTTCTGATCCATGAGCATGGAATATTTTTCCATCTTTTTGTGTCTTCTTCAATGTCTTTCAAGAGTGATTTGTAGTTTCTAGAATATAGATCCTTTACACTTGTTAGTTAATTCCAAGGTAATATATGGTTTTTGGTGCTGTTGTAAATGGGATGGATTCCCTACTTTCTTCGTCTCATTATTATTCGTGTATATAAATGCAACTGATTTCTTGAGTATTGATTTTGTATCCCGCCACATTACTGAATTGCTCTATAACTTCTAATAGTTTGGAGTGGATTCTTGGGTTTTTCATAGAGTATCATGTCATCTCTGAAAAGAGACATTTTGACTTCTTCTCTTCCAATTTGGATACCTTATCCCTTTGTTGTCTGATTGCTGTTGAAGGACTTCTAGTACTATGTTGAATAATAGTGGCGAGAGTGGGCATCCTGTCGTGTTCCTGATCTTAAGGGAAAGCTTCCAGCTTTTCCATTGAGAACAATATTTGATTTAGGCTTTTCATAGATGGCTTTTATGAGATTGAGAAATGTACCCTCTATTCCTACACTCTGAAGGGTTTTAATTAGGAAAGGATTTTAATTAATGCTTTTTCTGCATCAATTGAGAGGATCATATGGTTCCTGAGTCTTTCTTGTGATATGATGTCACGCTGATCGATTTGCGAATGTTGAACCATCACGCAGACTTCCAGGTATGAATCCCACTAGCATGATGGATAATCCTTTTCATGTACTGGATTCATTAGAAGGATCTTGTTGAGGATTTTGGCGTCCATATTCATTAGGGAAATCGTCGTAATTCTCCTTTTTGATGGGGTTTTGCCTGGTTTGGGATCAAGGTAATATTAGCCTCTATAGAATGATTTGGTAGCTTTCCTTCTGTTTCATTTTTGAAATAGTTAGGAGAATAGGTATTATTTCTTCTTTGAATGCTTGGTAAAATTCAGGAAAACCGTCCGGCCTAGAGTTTTGTTATTTGGAAGGTTGTTTATCACTGACTCAACCTCTTACATGGCCTGTTTAAGAAATCAATTTCCTTCCTGTTTCAGTCTCTGGTAGTTTATAGGTTTCCAGGAAGGCCTCCATCTCTTCCAGATTGCTTAGGTTCTTTGGCACATAGCTGTTGATAATAGTTTCTAATACTTCCTATTTCATTGGTGTTGGTCATGACCTCTCCTTTTTCATTCAATTAATAATTTGGATCCTTTCTCTTTTTCTTGGATAAGTCTTGCCAGTGTCTGTCAATTTTATTGATTCTTCTCAAAGAACGCAGCTTCTAGTCCTGTTGATCTGCTCTACTGTACTCTTTTGGTTTCTGCTTGACTGATTTCAGCTCTAATTTTGGTCAACTGCTTCCTCGCGTGATTAGTGTGTCCCTCTGTTGCTGTTCCAGCTTGAGGTGAGAATATAAAAAACTGCAATTTAGATTTTTCTATTCTTTGAGGAGGCTTTGATGGCTATGTATTTCTCCCTTAGGGACCTGCCTTTGCAGTATCCCATAGGTTTTCGACTTGTGTTTTCATTCTCATTGGTCCCATAAATTGTTTAATTTGATTTTTGATTTGGTTTATCAGAGTCATTCCTGAGCAGATGGTTCTTAGTCCATGTTGAGTTTCTTCCAAATTTTTCCTTGTGGTTGAGTTCCAATTTCAGAGTGTTGTGGTCTGAGAATATGCAGGGATAATTTCAATCTTTGGTATCGGTTGGAGACCTGTTTTGTGTCCGCAGAACATGGTCTATTCTTGAGAATGTTCCATGGGCACTAGAATAGAATGAGTATTCTGTTGATTCTGGGGTGTAGTGTGTTCTATATATATCTATGAGGTCCAACTCTCAAGTATGGCATTCAAAGCCTTTGATTCTTTGCTTAGTTTTTGCCAGGGTGTTCTGTCTATTTCTGATAGTGGAGTGTTGAGTTTCTACTATTATGTATTTTTATCTATATGTCTCTTTATTCTGGTTGAGTTGGCTTGTGTATCTTGCTGTTCTGTTGAGGGCTATATATATTCATAATTGTCATATCCACTTGTTGAATACTTCCTAAGAATAATATAGTGTCCTTCTGCGTCTCTAACTATAGTCTCTAATTTAAAATCCAATTTATCTGATATTAGAATTGCTACCCCAGCTTTTTTTGAGGTTCATTTGCATGAAAGATGGTACTCCATCCTCTACCTCTCAGTCTGAGCATCTTTGCGGTTTGAATTGAGTTCTCTTGTAGACAGCAAAATGGATGGGTCATCTTTTCTCCAATCTGCAACCCTGTGACTTTATGGGAGCATTTAAACCATTTACCTTGACACTAAGAACTGAGAGATAGATTTTTAATGATGCCATGTTGCCAGTAAAGTCTTTGTTTGTATCGGTTGTGACTTCTTGTTCTGATCACTCTTTGGGGCCTTTTTTTACTTTTATAGAATCCCCCTAATATGTCCTGTAGGGCTGGTTTCATGGTTATGAAATTGCTTAATGACTGGCGATTCTGAATGTCTTTATTTCTCCACCACTCCTGAATGACAGCCTTGCTGGATAAAGGATCCTTGTTGCTATGTTTTTCTCTGAAAGAGCTTTAAATATGCTCCCCCAACTCCTTACTCTCATTGCAGGTCTGTGTAGACAGGTCTGATGTAATTTGATGTGCCTTTGCCTGGTACGTGAGAAATTTCTTTGCCCTGGCTGCTTTCAATACTGTATCCTTGATCTATATTATGAATTGCACTACGATGTGACGTGGCGTGGTTTGTCGTGTGTTGAGCTTGGGGAGGGGTCCTCTCTGCCCTTGACACGAATGTTTGTTTTCGCTAGATTAGGGAAGTTTTCAGCAGCAATTTGTTCAAATATTCTTCTTAGACCTCCCGTTTTTCTCCTACACCCGGGATGCCAACATCTCTGACATTGATCGCTTATCATTAGTCAGTAATCTCCCGTAACCTACATATTCATGGGCATGGATCTATTTAAGACCATCTTCTATTTTCATTTTTCCTCTATTAACCCATCCTCCACATCACTAACCATTCTCTCGTTCGGTGACCCTGCCATCAGAGCCTAGTTTTGCCTTCTGCTTTGGCTCATGGAATTTTAATTTCTGTCAGATCTACTCTCATTTCTGTCCTTAGGGATTCATATATTCGGTAACTTTTCGTTAATACGTTTTTTTCAATTCTGCTCATCATTTTGACCATCATTACTCTGAATTCGCTTCTGATTCTTTGGTTACATCCTTATCCATTATTTCTGTGGCAAAGGCCACAGACCTCCGTCTTTTCTTTGCTGGGGGAGGTTTTCCTTGCGTCCTGATGAGGAGAGGTTGTGGCCGGTCCAGAGTCCGACTATTGACGGATCAGGCTTGCTGACGAAGATTTTGGCATTTTAGAGATTTTCAGTTATTTATTTGTTAACAGCGAGAAAAGAAGGCGCGGTGGAGCATAGTGGCCTGAACTCTCGGGGGATCACGCCCTAAGCCGGAGACAGGCGCTCAATGACTGCAACACCGACGCCCGGTTGTGGGCTTGATTTTTCAGCCTGCCTTCTGTGTTCTGGGGGAGGGGCCTGCCGCACCGATACTCAGGCAACCCTGTTTGGGTAGAGTCCCCTGCAAGGGGGGATGGGGATGGGCACTCTCTGAGACGGTATTTCCAGGCTTTTGTTCTCTGGTGGCTTTCCCTGATGGTTTGCTGTGCCTCTTCTGAGAGTCAGAGCAGCAGCGGCCAAATTTTAGCCTCTGTCAGAGAACAAAGGGTTTGCGGCCAGTTCTCTACTAATGTTCTGGCCACTTTAACTCTGTTACTGTTGGTGCTGCTCAACCCTGCAGCGTCCCGAAATGTGCGCCCCACACCCGGTGTCCCAGCCCTCACTTCCAGAGCCAGTGCGTCTCTGTCCTTTGTGTTTCTAACGCCGCCAGCTGCCAGCCACGCCTGCGCTTCCGGAGCTCCCGGTCTCAGTCTATTTCCAGTGAGCACACTGTGATTCCAGAGTTCTGCAAGATCCTGGTGGCATGTGCTCCCGGCTCACAGTCTCAGTCTGCTGTTTTGTGGGTGCCATCCGCGAGCCCGCCCGCTCCCCCGTGCAGGTGGCTACCGCTTCCCAGCGCCCAAATGCGGCTGCTCCCTCCCCCTTCCGTTTATCTTCCGATATCTGCAAGGTTTCATGGCTCCCCGCTTCGTACCTCAATACTCAGTGCTGGAGATGTTCATTTGTAGAGATCCAGGTGCATCTTCCTGCATCTCAGGCTAGTTCCGTGGTTGTTTAGGCTGGTCTGGTACCTATCCAGCTCGACTCGGGGGACCGGCTGGAAAAGTTGTCTCCTACTCCTCCGCCATCTTAACTCCTCCCCGATAAAACAGACTCTTAACTATAGAGAACACACTGATGATTGCTGGAGGGGAGGTGAGCAGGGGGATGGGTTAAATGGGTGAGGACACTTGTGATGAGCACTGGGTGTTGTGTGTAAGTGATAAATCACTAAATTCCACTCCTGAAACTAATTTTACACCATACATTAACTAATTGGAATTTAAATAAAAAGTTGAAAAAAATTGGGGGGGGGATTTTTCAGATCATTATACAGGTATAATGAACTGATTGTGGGTCAGGCTGGCCCCATGTATCAGTAAAACATTTCTCTCCTCCCGTTTTTCCTTTATGTCATTAGTTCTTTAATAAAAACTTGTTGCACACACACAAAAATAATAACAAAATAAATGAAAAATAAAGATTACACCAAGGAGTTTAGAGATCCATCATCAAAGTGACAAAGACTCAAAAGAAAAGCCAAGTCATTGAGGGAGGAGGTTAAAAAGGAGTCTCCAAGTGCAATATGAAAGCATTTGTGGGTTGAAGACTTCCAGATACATCAGTGGTACTTCCAAAATGGAATAATTAGAGTATCCTTAAGTTAGCACCAGGAGAAGAAAGAAGAACTAAGGCCAACAATTAATGCTACTCAGAAATATTTCCCCAGGTTACTTTCTGCAGGGACTGTTGAACACTGAACAGAGTTGAGTGGGATATTTCTACTCTTGCTGCCTTTCTCAGCTTGGATTACAGACATTCTGGCCAGTTTCTGCCACCTCATACCTGTGTGCTAAAATGACAAAATCTTAGAGAAGAGAGAAGTTGCCTAACACAAGCTACAGAATGTCTAACAGAAGAAGGTGAGATCTGAAACTGGCCTGACTCCCACTTTCCTATGAACCATGCCCAGGAAGTCAAATGCACCCAATTGTCAGTGTGGGACGACCATGTATCTGCTTAAGCAGCAAAAAATGAAAAGGATATAAAGTGTTCCCCTTGCACAGGGTTCCTTGCTGGAACTTTTGCCAAACTAGCTCATTACCCTGAAAGCTCTTTGTGGGCAATGATTATTTTGAATAAATCTTTATTCACAATGGGCATTTGTCTTTCAATGAAATTCCCTGTACCAAGATAAACAGCAAGTTAAACCATAGACAGCAGGTTCTGAACGACCTGGTCAAGTTAGTGTTTGAAGTAAAAATGTTTGTACAAGAAAAGAAGCAAATAATAATAGTAATAATTTTTAAAAAGACATTTATTTGAGAGAGAGAGAGAATGCACACACAAGCAAGTGGGGGGAGGGCAGAGGGAGAGAATCTTCAAGCAGACCCCCTGCTGAGCACAGAGTCTGATGATCCCATGACCCATGACATCACGACCTGAGAAGAAACCAAGAGTTGGACACTTAACTGACTGAGCCACCTTGATGTCCCAATAATAATAATGTGAATAGCAGTTTTCCACGGTGGTTAAAAGCATAACAATGATGAAGAAAGAGTAACAGTTTGAAGCTATAGGCAGATTAAATATAATTTTTCACTACACGCATTCTATTCATGGAAAGAGAATAAACCAAGTTGAAATACAGTCAACTATAAACTCTTACACCCTGTGGGTTTCTGTTTAATTGTTTTAACTAGTAAGACTGTCTTCAAAATAATTTTGAGTATTTATATTAGGTAATGCATGTGAAATCTGTTGACACAGTGATCAGCACATAGCAGGTACTGAAAACTATCATCTAGCCATGCTATAAAGCTAGGTAGAATGTTTATATCCGTTGGGGCAGGAGGAAGATAATTTTAAACTCTAAAGAGACATAGAATCCTTGGGGTTGAGGCCATAGGAGGAGGCTCTGAATGTTAAGGGAAACTCCAGGTTTTCCTACTCTCAAAGCCTGGAAGCCACTGGACGGTTCCAGTGGGCCTCAGTTCATGTGGTCATGAGGCTGCAGGGCTAGTAGAGACCAATTCTCACAGCACTACACTCAGTGATAAAGATGGGGAGGGAAGTTTCTTCTAGTGGATGACTGGGGAGATAATCAGGATTTGGGGATTGTTAAAGTGAACTTAAATGCCATCTGAAGAAGCACCTATGAGGGAAAGGGACTCCAGGAGCTTTGAGACAACTGGTGACATCCAATCTGAAGCTGGTTTTTAAAATCCAGAACCAGTCTGGAGGTGTCAGGTGAGCAGCAAACCAGAAGGGCCATTATTAGGTGACAATCTCACTGATGGGTTCAGTGAGGCCCTTCCACCTTCGAGCTCATTGCTGGAAGTAAAACACACTTGGGGATTGACTGAGCACTGTGATTGTCCCTGCTGCTCCTGAGGGGAGGCCTCCAGGGACAGTATGTGGCCAGAAAGAGACGCATAATAAAACAAATGGAGAGTTTCCTGACAGTCTACTCCTTTTTGTATAACAGATAAAGAGAATCCTTTGTGAGGCTCAAACTGTGAGAGAGTGCCATCAGGAATCCAAACTGCTGCACATCTCAGCCCTCTAGGATACAAGTGTGAACCCCTTGACTGCTACAGAAAATACTGCTATAGAAAAAAAAAAACCTGTAATACTGCTACAGGAAAAAAAAGGGCTGTGCATTTTCTTTTGTATTTTTATCTATAAATATATTTTATATTTTAGAGAAAGTATATAAAATAATATATAATTTTTTAACAAAGCCTTCATTCTTCCCTACAGGGCATCTCAAATGTCTATCCAGAATATATTTGTTTAAAAATCTCATCAGGAAAATCTGAGCTGCCACTTCCATTTTGCAGATAAAAAGATGACAAGAGGCAGTGGGTTTCACATCACTTCAGAGGAGATAAAGTATTTGTAAGTAGTGGATATTTATTTTCATAAAGTATAATGAAGATTTAAGAATGCCTATATTTGCAGTGAAAAGAAAAATCAACAGGTAGTCCCAAGAAAGATCCTATAATGACCCAAGGCAGGGAGAGAAGGACTTAGAATAGTGAGGCAGGAATAGAGGGATTCTCAAAGACAAAGAAGTCTGCTCCTGAATTGAGAAAGAAAGGAAGAGCACTCCCAACAGCTCCAAGTTTTATTACACATAAGAATTTAAAAGAAAACTTTCCTTCTCTTTTTGGATATTTTCTTTCCTCTTCCTTCAAACTTTGATTAGCAATTTAAGAGCAACCTTCAAAAAACATTTAAGGCTTCTCCTCAAGGGCTCCATATTCTTTCCTTAATTGTGAGTTGAGTTTACACTAATTCTAACTCATTCAAATAAAACCACCCCAAAACACACCTTCCTTCCACTCTTGTTCTTATGATGTTTCTTTGCCCCGTTTACATGCAGTCTTACCCACCATTGTCAGTTTCACTGTATAAGTAAAATTATGGTCACACTAAAGAGTGTGGGGGCACATATTATATACTTCAGTTAAATTTCAAATACAGAAAATTTAGGTTGTCTAGTTCTGGGTTAAAGCATCACACCATCCCTTACAATCACTGAATTTCCAGCCCGCAGTCTCCTTCAGTGAGCCCACAATCTTGGGAGTTAGTTTTTCCCATTTCAGTTCACCAGTCTATTTGTAGGCCATGTTTGCTCTCTGCAGGAGCACAATAATCTCATATTTGGTCTCCCTTTGGTATTTAGTGGAAACTGCTGTCCTGGAAGATACCTGCCTCACCGTCGTAGCTGACATACCTCATGTGAACTAGAGAGAGAGAGACTATGAGAATGACATAAATAATCTTCCCTGTGGTATACGGCCTCAGTTCTTCACACAGCCTTCCTGGGGCTAACCCTCCACAGACACAAGTGTAAATTTGATACAAGCAAGTTGCATGTGAACACACTGCATCAAAAACAATAAGGAAATGCAGCTAATATATCCATAGCTGACAGTCATGTAGAAAAAAAGGTTAGGTTTTAGAGTCAACATACTCAGAGGGACAATAAAATTCAATGCTACACTTAGAAATGTGAAAGTACTTGTTTGTTTTAAGGCTCTAGAACTGGAGAGAGCAGAATTTAATGGCATAATGAACATTAAGTGACTGTCACAATAAATATTTAATGCATGACAGTGGTTGTTATTACATTTATTTTAGAAGTCAACTGTGCTTCAAAGAAAGTGTCCCAAAGTGGGTTCATGTCATAAACAGTACCAAGAATTAGGACACAGTGCAGGTCAAAGAGGAATGGAGGATTTAAGATAGTGATTTCCAGCTTTGGCTAACAGCCTTATTAAAGTCCTTATTATTTATAATAATGAATCTGGTTCAAAGGAGAGAAAGCGATAATACATGCACAATATAGTTTTGCAGCCATCTGAGAAAAATAGGGCCCATAATAACAAAGTTTATGGGAAAAGGTCTGAACTAATGTCCAAACACCTAAGTTTTAGATGTGTTTCTTCCATCAAAAATCAGCACGACCTTGGATTAGTTTAACGTCTCTGGTTTTAGTTTCTATGATTGAGCTTGATAATCTCAGAGATCCCTTTTGACACTAACATTCTACACTGGTGTATTTCTCCCACAGTTTTAGAATTAAATAAGAGCTTTTCTTCCTTTTTTATTGTCTTTTTATATAAGACAATTCATCACCAGGTAGTAACAAGATAATGAGGCATCAGAACTGAGAAGCTGGTGTTCTTTCATCGGCCTCCAGATTCTATTTGAGAACCAGGATCTCCTAATAAAGGAGTGAAGCCAATTTGGGTCCTTTTGGTATCAAATTAGCTGTTGCTCAGCAAGTAGAGGTTAAATACAGGTGTAAGAAGCTAGTAGGTATGTTAACTAACTGGAATTAAAATAAAAATTTTTTTATAAAAGCTAATAGGTACTTGCTAGAATGGAATTTGTGGCAGTGACTTCAGCACCCTGCTTCAGTCAGCAGTTACTCAGGACAGATCTCCTGACAATATTATGTTACTGACAACATAGTAAGATGTTCTTTTTGTACTGACCTCATTCCATTTCAGGTTATATTTGAACTTTGATTTGTCTTAAAATTTTCCAAAATACTATACAAAATTTTCTTTTCAGCAAAAAGAAATCAGGTATATAAATATATGAGTGTGTATATTATGAAACTATATATCAAAATAGAATTAACTTAAATGCAAATGGAGAAAAACGGTTTGGACTTGGTTACATGATGCCAGTGAAACTTACACTGTGAAAATGAAGACTGAGTGGGGGCTGTGGGAGCATACCAGGTTCTCCCAGAACCCTGATCTCATTGGGCTAAACCAGATCCTGGGAAGGGAATTATTGAATTCAGAACCATATAGAGCCTTTTTACAAAAGTGCATTAAAGGAGTATATAGGAGTCAGAAGAAATAAAAATAACTTAAAAAATATTTTAATGTTTTTTTATTATATTATGTTAGTCATCATATAGTACATCCCTGTTTCTGATGTAAAGTTCGATGATTCATTAGTTGCGTATAACACCCAGTGCACCATGCAATATGTGCCCTCCTTACTACCCATCACCAGTCTATCCCATTTAAAGAGACAAAATATGATTAAGATAATGATCCTTATTGCTCATTTCTTCATAGATTAGGAGAATGAATATCTTAGAAACCAACACTATCTCTGGGTCTGTGACTGAGTTCATTCTCCTGGGCTTCCCATGCCGCAGGGAGATCCAGATCCTCCTCTTTGTCATCTTCTCCCTCATCTACCTTCTGACTCTCATGGGGGAACACATCCATCATCTGTGCTGTGTGGTCAAGCCAGAAAATCCACACGCCCATGTAGATCCTCCTGGCCAACTTCTCTTTCCTGGAGATCTGCTATGTCAGTTCTGATGTGCCCAAAATGTTGGCCAACATTATCTCCCAGACCAAGAGCATCTCCTATGCTGGCTGCCTGCTCCAGTTCTACTTCTTCTTCTCCATGTGTGCTGCTGAGGGCTACTTTCTGTCTGCAATGTCCTTTGATCAGTTCCTTGCTATCTGTTGACCTCTGCATTACCCCACCATCATGACTCACCATCTATGTGCTTTCTATCCATACTGATACTGAAATTCTTATGACCCAGGTGCCCTTCTGTGGCCCTAACATCATTGACCATTTTTTCTGTGACCTGGGACCACTGCTGGCTCTGTCCTGTACTCCAGTTCCCAAGACTACTCTAACTTGTGCTACTGTAAGCTCTCTTATTATCTTCATCACCTTCCTTTACATCCTTGGGTCCTATACCTTAGTTTTGCATGCCGTCCTTCGGGTCCCAGCTGGCTCAGGTAGGAACAAAGCTTTTTCTACATGTGCCTCTCATTTTTTGGTGGGTTCCCTGTTCTATGGCTCACTCATGGTGATGTATGTGAGTCCAGGCTCCAGGAGCCATCCTGGGACACAGAAATTTGTGACCTTGTTTTACTGCATGGCAACCCCATTCTTTAATTCTCTGATTCACAACCTTCAGAACAAGGATATGAAAGATGCACTCAAGAAAGTCCTGGGAGCACCACCAAAAGAAATTTCTAAAAATACAGAGAAATAAGTTGTCTTATCATTCTCTCAGGAATACCGAATTTCTCTCACTAGAGATAAAAAATATCTTCTGGGCACGTCTGAGTGTTTAATTCCTTACTCTCGTGAAAGTGTGACTCATTACACATGAAGAACCCTCATCCTGTCTCAAAAGCAAATACCCACAGTCTTAAAGGTCTATTATGGAAAGTTCTGTACAGTTTTCATTCATCAATGTGTCATGTCTCTGTTTTGGTCATTTTTTGAAGTCTGACGGCTAATGTAATCAAGATGATATGTATGAAGCTAAGACTTGTATATTGGCTTTTATCCTACTACTAATTTTTGTGTTTCAAATTTATCACTATTTTTCCTTTCCAACTATTGATTTTTCTATAATGAAATATACTATCTACTCATTGCACTAACAAAAATTCAATTGCTTTATTTATAAGATCAAGGACCCAGTATCTGTCACTGAAACAGTAGTGTTTTTCACTTGTGTTTCCTTTACTACCAAGCATTGGTAAAATGTCCAGGGTGTGCAGCAAACGAAAACGGGAAATGATATGGATGCTTCTTACAGAAAATTCTTAGTCCAATTTTGAAGAGGATACATAGAAAGGCATGCACACATTCACATATGCCAAATCATTAAGTATTCCTTACCCAGACCTGGGTTTCAGCACCTTCTAAGCTTTGAGTAGAGGAACATTTACTGTTGCAGAAAATAGGCATGAGAAACCAGGGAATAAACTGTCAAACAAAGGATAGGATACTTACCAGGCAATCGGCATTTATTATAAATTTTTTGACTTGGCCTGATCATCTGCCTCTACTTGGAAATATTCATATTTTAGACTGGGGCACAAAATTTCCTTTTCTGGGAGAAGGGCTGGTTTGTGAAGTCGTCTCCTACATGCTGGAAAAAAAAGCTAATGATTTGACTGACAACATCCAACCCGGACCAAACCTCAATTTAGTTTTCTATGTAAAAATAGATATCTTAAAGCCTTCCTCCAAGTTATTTTGGCTTTGGGGGTATTTTCTGTAATAGAATATGCTAAATGACAAGGCTTCCTAGACCACCGGAGGAAAATTCAGGACAACCTACAATACTGAAGAATCAGTTTCTCCTTGTCCTCGGCAGATTACTGGGACTGCACCTACCAGAGGTAACTCTGCTCTTATGTAATCATCACAGGGATCTTACTTGTATACAACAGAAGCTGACTCTGGCTGATTAAGCATGAGAATGTAAAAGATTTATTGATAGGATATCAGGAATTTCACAGAATAAATGAAAGCTAAAAACCCAGAGTTGAGGCTCAGATTCAATGACCAATGTACAAATTATTCTGCGGAACTGGTCTGATGAAAAATCACCATCACTAGAGCCACACCTGCTGCTATGGGCCAGCAGGTGCCAGAGTTTCAACCACTGTCAATTCTGTGCTAGGAGCTTGTCTTTCCTGCAATAACTGCACTACCTGCTTCATTGCTATTTTTAATGCCAATATTTCAACATTGCTGCCCTCCACCCCACTTCTGCTTCTTGAATCACTAGCCCCTGAATCAAAATCTGCTGTAGCTGTATCTGCTTGGTGGAACCAAGAGTACATCCCTGTGCTGTAGCTATAGGAAAGGCTAGAAGAGTTAATACCTGGCAATAAAAAAAAATCCAATTATCCAAAGATAAGCTCCAAGCCTGCTAATATTGGGATTCTCCCAGCCATAAAAAAGTACTGAGACACTAGGCAGCCAAAACAAAAGAAAAATGCCAACTCTAACAACCCATTTATTTGGACTCCCTATCATATCCCTGGGCCATATTCCCTCTAGAAGTTACACAAGGTAGGACTTAACTAAATGATCCATATTAATAGCAGTGAAGTAGAAGCAGGATGAGAAAGGGGAAATAGACTTTCCTATGGGTAGCTGAGGGCTTATCTATTGCATGATGAGTGCTGGTAGAACATACTCTGATTCTGATAAGTTATTGCTACATTATCTGCAATTCTGAGAATCAGAAATTCAACTAAAGGGGAAAAAAATCATCCACCTTCTAGGAAAGACTCATTAGCTGCAGTGAAATTTAATGCTGCCCACTCACCTTTCCTAGAACTGGTGGAGAGAGGATAAGAAAGATTCTTCACTTACTCTTTTACTCTGAGTCAGAATTTTTTTTTTTTTTTTGCCTGGGAGTAAATGGACCACAATTAACCAAATAAATGATATTTTTATTTCCGTGTCTGAAAAAGATATTCACATTTTAAAATTAAATATTTTTTTTGTTTTGGTCTAAATGTTATACACATAGAATTTTCAATAACCAGGGCTTGCTTAACTACATTGAGATGAATAATATTCTACGTTCTCTATATTCTTTTTAATTATGCAAGTAATACATTTTACAATTTCATTGTAAAAGACCAAATAGGAAAAAATAATGAAAATCCTCATATCTCCATACTTCCACATACCTGTCTCTTTAGCAATGTGTTCAGTTTGGGTGGGTATACTTCTAGGCCTTTTTCTGTGTGTTTATATATAAAAATATAAATTCTGGATTTTGAATGGCTATATAAATTGGATTGTACTTGAAAATTGCTCTATGACTGACTGGCCCTCACACCACCCCCTACTTTCATCTAAAAAGCAATGTCTGAGAAGGAAATTTCATCCAGCTTCTGAGGGAGCTTCTGACTACTGGTCTGGAACACATTAGGACAATGAAGCTGAAGACTTCCAGGAAAGACTCATTCCTAAGATGTAGTTCATGGATGTGCGAGAACACTACTTCCATGACATAGTGTACTCAGGAGATTCTTCTGCCACCAAATCAGGATTAAAATGAGGAAAACCTGTGAATATCAGGGTGCAGGTGCCCCTTTGAACCTGTATTTTTGTATCCTTTGGGTAAATAAATACCTAGTAAGGCAATTGCAATTGTTCTATTTTTAACTTTTTGAGGAGCCTCCATACGGTTTTCCAGAATGGCTACAACAACTGGTCACATTTCAAGTGATCAGTAGCCCCGTGACAGTCATGGCTATTGTGTTGGATAGTGCAGGTATAGTTCGAGAAGTCTGAGGACTAAATATAGAACTTAAAAAGGTTGAAGTTAAACAAATAACTGAATTGTCTTTGTTTTTTCAGAATACAGTTCCTTTGTCTAGAGGGAATAAGTATTATTATTCAAATTTAATCATACCAAATAATTACTAAATTCTACTCCTGAAACCAATATTACACTATATATTAACTGACTAGAATTTAAATAAAAATTTGAAGAAAAAAAAAAGAAATGTGACCAGTTCTAATTGAGAAGTGTGATAAGTGTAAAATTACATACTGATTTTGAAGGCTTAGTATAATAAAAGAATGTAAATATCTCATTAATAATGTTTATGTTGAGTACATGTTGAAATAATACTATTTTGGATAAACTGAGTCAAATAAAATATATTACTAAAAGTAATTTCACCTATTTCTTTTTACCATTATTAACGTGGCTACTAGAATATTTAAAATTATATATGTGGCTCACATTTGTGGCTCACATTATTTCTTATTAGATTACACTGATTAAGACTGACCTCAAAGAATCTAATAGCTTTAAATACCATTAATATGTTGATAATTCTCAGGTTTTTATCTCCACTCACAACCTTATCTCAGATCTCCAGAATTGCATCTCCAATGGCCTACCTGAACCTCCACTTGGACACTTACTTTTCGATTTTTAAGTGTATATTCCTGTCTTTTATTTCAGTGGACCAATATCAGTGCTTGTCTTGACATAGGATAAGAAATTCTGGCTAATGTGCATAATTCAAATGCAGGTTAGTCTTACTCTGTTACAAGACAATAAGTAGATTTCCCTGGTATATTTACGAACAACATATATACATTTTTATATTTTAATTCCTTCTAGGTTTTCATATGGAAATAGCTGCCTTCACTGAAAATTTGGGTATTACTAGGCAAATCTAACTTTGTCTATGAGATCAATTTAAATATGGGAACATAATTTAAAAATTATATGAGAGATTTCCATCTTTTAACAAAAAAGGCAGTGGAAAGTAATTAATGTTAGCTCTTTCTTGAGATAAGTTATAAAGCCTGTCATTTCTACCATTTTCTTAATGTCAGTAAAGGTCATTTGTGCTCCAAGGACATATTTTTCAAGATTATCAGAGTAATACACTGGTTTGTCCTTCCCCCACGTAATGTCTTACTTCTTATCACACCCATGTAAGAGAATTGTGAGGTCTGACACATCTTCAATTCAAACAGCCAATGGAGATTTGAATCAGTCTTGAGCCTGTCATACTTTTCAATAGTATATCTCGAGGTATACTTCTAAACCAAAATCTTCTTGCCTTTCTTAATGCAACTATTTTAATTTAGTTCTCTAGTCATGCTTATTAGAATGTCCCCACACTCAATTGTCTTGCTCTTTAGCTCACCTAAAATGTGAAATAGCCAAAACAGAAACCCTTTAATTCCTTTGGGGTTCTTCCCAAAATTCAGATTAAAAGAAGTCTTCCCAAACTATACTATTTAAAAGAGCAGCCCTCCACTCCCATTATTATCTGTTCCCTTCACCTGCTTTATTTTTCTTCCAAGTATTTATCACCATCAGAATTATATTGTATTCTAGGGGCACCTGGCTGCCTCAGTCAGTGAAGCATGTGACTTTTGATCTTAGGACTGTGAGTTTGAGCCCCACGTTGGGGGCAGAGATTACTTAAATAAATTAATTAAAAGAAATATATTGTATTCTAGATACTTCTTTCTCTATATCTTTATTTCTGGCTCCTCATACTAGAACATGAACTTCATGAGAGCTAGCTATCATTACTATATCCTCAATGCCCAGAGAAATGCCTAACACACAGCAGGAGCTCAATAAATGTTTGTTAAAAGGACTTGTTAATGAAATAAACAATTATTTGATTTCCTACTATAGAAGAAGCCATTCTGGAACAGTGAAAAGATAGTATAACTTATATTCCCTGCTTTCAGGAAACTTACAATATAGCTGATAGGAAAGTGAAAAAAAAATAACACAATGATGCTGTAACAAATACCCAAAAGGCAGTCTGATTATAAGTAAATATCTGGCAAAACTCAAAAATGCTATGACTTTAGAAAAGAGTATTATGATGAATTATAGTGGGCAACAAAATTTCAAGGACAGCATGATGGTGCCTAAAAATGGGCAAGTTATTATTAAATCTATTTTAAGCTCGGATTGTAAAACTAAGATTGTACTACTACATTAATCAGGGAAAGTGAATCGACAGTAGTAATTGGACATATTTTTAATAAGGTTCTAGTTTGAGGACAACTTAAGAGGAACCTTGAATTACATACAAACTAAAGAATTTGGACATGACTAATCACATGCAACTTCTGCTAGCATAATCTTGTCTAACTGCTGACCCTTTCACTCTAGGGTACCACCTCCCACAGGTGGCTGCTCAAATCACTGTCTTCAGACTTTTCAGAAGTCCTTTCACATTGGTATTGTTCTCTTCTTCAGTGCCACTTGGTTTTTGTTTCTTGTTCTCAACTGTCTTATCTTCTCCAACTCACCGTGCAATAAGATCATTAAACAGGATAAATATTTGCCACTCTTTTTATAGTCATCTGTTATTACTATTCCTATTTTCTATGCATTCCACAGGTCTGAAGTCTCATTATTCCACATTTGACTTTAATTTTCTTGGGTGCTTTTCTTGTTTTGAGTTCTTATGCTGTTTTTAAGGTCAAGTTTTATTTTTGGTGACCTAAGCTAATGGCTGCTTTTAGGTGTTCTAAAACTGCTAAGACAATGGTTTTTCAAACGTTTTGAACAAACCCACGGGAATAAATTCATCCAAAATTGTGCCCAGTACACACATTCATATACAACTAAAACAGAAATTTCTTAAAACAACACCATCCTTATCACAAATACTGCATTTCTTTTTTTATAAAATTTTTTATTATGTTATGTTAGTCACCATATAGTACATCCCAAGTTTTTGATGTAAAGTTCCATGATTCATACTTGCGTATAACACCCAGTGCACCATGCAATATGTGCTCTCCTCAATACCCATCACCAACCTATCCCATTCCCCCACCCCCCTCCCCTCTGAAGCCCTCAGTTTGTTTCCCAGAGTCCATAGTCTCTCATGGTTCATTCCCCCTTCTTTTTACCTCCCCCTTCCTTCTTCCCTTTCTTCTCCTACCGATCTTCCTACTTCTTATGTTCCATAAATGAGTGAAACCATATAATTGTCTTTCTCTGCTTGACTTATTTCACTTAGCATTATCTCCTCCAGTCCCATCCATCTTGCTGCAAATGTTGTGAAACCGTTCTTTTTGATGGCTAATATTCCATTGTATATATGGACCAAGTTGGTACAGCCACTTTGGAAAACAGCGTGGAGGTCCCTTAAAAAGTTAAAAATTGAGCTACCCTATGATCCAGCAATTGCACTACTGTGTATTTACCCCAAAGATACAGACATAGTGAAGAGAGGGGCTATTCGCACCCCAATGTTCATAGCGGCATTGTCCACAATAGCCAAATTGTGGAAGGAGCCAAGATGCCCTTCTACAGATGACTGGATTAATAAATAATGAATTTCTATCCTACTTTATCCCATTCCATTTCTAGGGACACATTTCATAAAGCCTCAAAATGAATAACTGGTGGGGTGATTCATTGCCTCTAGATAGACTGACAGTATCTGTGGTCTCTATGATCAACAGATGCCTTTCTAATCAGACTGAAAATGATTATTTATATATTCTTTGCAGGAGGACAGTTAAATTAGTTAGTGATGCCATTTGGAAAACTGTGTTCACAGAAAACCAGGACTCAAAACAGTTTTTTCTCTTTAGTCTTTTCTCTTCCCATGTTTTCCTCACCATTGAACTCATAAGTGCCTTCTTATGGTAAAATGCTATTTGCTCAATATTATTATGATCATCAGAAAAGCTCATTATTATTCAAATTTAATTGTAATTTGTTTACCAAAATATTCATTATAATCAAAAAAATTAATTTCGAGTGCTTAGTCAACAAACAGTTCTATCTTATTCACCTCCAGTCAGATTTATAAATGTAGTAGCTTCTGGAAAGTTTGTGTGCTTTTCTTCCTTAGCTTTTGCATACTTTTCAAAGGTCAATGGTTTCAGTTGTTGAGTGTCATTAAGTCTAAGATGATTAGAGAAACACTCCAGATCCCTCTTATGGCAGGGACTGCTGTTGCCCACCCAAAGTGCATCCACCTTTCCTTAGCACAGGAAACCTGATTTGTTCAGAGTAGGAATGAGTCCTGCTAAAAACATTCACTTCTTCAGCTTTCTTGCAGCTAGTTTGGTCATATGGCATAGTTCTCGCCAATGAGGACTGGGGGTTTCTAGTGAGGCTTTTGCTTTCCTGGAAGTTGAAATAGCAGTTTCAAGTTCCCCTAACCTGGAATGGGGAAATGCCTGGATGTTTAGCAGCCATCTTATAACCATGAGTAACAAATATGAGAATGAGGATTTATAAGCATAGATCCAACACAGAGTGGTATATAAATAATGTGTGTGTGTGTGTGTGTGTGTGTGTGTACACATATTTGTTTGAAACTTTATTTTTTAGAGCAGTTGTCTTAGGTTCACAGCAATTTTCCATATGCCCCCTAACTCCACACATGCATTACCTTTCCTATTATCAGCATCCCCCACCAGAGTGATACATTTGTTATAAGTGATGAACCCACATTGACACATAATCACCCAGAGTCCATAGTTTACATTAGGGTTCACTCTTGGTGTTGTCCATCCTATGGGTTTGAACAAATTTATAATGACATGTATCCAACAAACAAAACAAAACAAAAAAAGAATTTAGGATTTATCCCCAAAAATCTGTGTAAGTAGAGAGAAGATAAGGATTGATGGACTTATGGAAAGGAGGGTTAGGTTTCCCTTTACAGGTATGGAGTGCTAGGACCTGGACAAAAATGATCAGTGAAGGTGACAAAGGATCACAGGGAAGATGCCACAGAATTTAATGACAATAGGATTGCTAAAAATTTAGGTTCAGGTTGTAGATCAGTGGAGCCATTGGCAAATAAGTACAGCTAGAGCTAATTTAAAAGGAGGTCATCAAATTTAGGATCAGACATTTGAATTTGAAGTAGATTTTCATGAAAAAAATATCCAGCAGAAGGTTGCAGTTATGTGACTAGGATTGAAGTAAAGCCAGTATTGGCGTTATCCTAGGAGAAAGTTTTAGCCCAAGGTCTCCTCATGAGGTGCAATACTTTAAGTTAAATGACTACTCCAAAAAATAAGAAATTAGAGAATAAAAATCATCTCTGGATAATATTTATCCAGAATTTTACAGAGAACTATGAATGTAAGTGAACCTTAGACCTGGATGGTAGTGATCTCACAAAGTCTATAGCTCTTTGGCCTACGTGGAGTATTAAGTAACTTCCATATATCTGCATATGGAGGATTAGACCTACCTCTTAAAGTGAAAGCATTGGCAAAATGTGAGAGTCAATCAAGTCAATATAACCTTACTAGGTACCCTAGTTGGTGTCCAAAACCATACTTGGAATTATGGAATATACCAAAGCAGTGCTTTAAAATTGTCACTGATGTTGAAGGTTTTTTTTAAAAAAATCTGGTTAACTATGTGTGATTATTGGTTAATTATGCATGTGTTTGCAACACATTCAACATTTGCTATGCTCTAAAAAACAAAAACAAAAAATGGCTCTGATGAAAGCAGAATTTGAAAATTTTGAAATACATCAAGTAGTTTGTAATGAAAACCAAAAGATAAACTAGAAACTGAGTCATAAAGAAATACATGAAAATCTTACTAAGTTGTATTTCAAAATAAAGTCTATCTAAGGTACAGACATATCTGGAACATAGCAGCAACAACTTCCTAAGATTCAAAACATGAGTGTGATGAATTTTTAAAAATAATCGTCCCAATATATGAAGATAAAATCAAATGAAGGGAAAAAAGCATAATCTCATTTGTTTTGTTATGTTCCATCCTCCTAAAACATTAATGATGCAGTATATTAAATTCAACTTTTGAATCTTTTAGACATTTCCCACAATAACACATTCATAATTTTCTTCAATGCCTCCTTCATATCTTTGTTTTGGAAGTTGTAAATCAGGGGATTAAAGAATGGGGTTGCCAAAGCATAGAACAAGGTCACAAATTTCTGCATCCCAGGATAGTCCCCAGAACCTGGGCTAACATACATGACCATGACTGAGCCATAGAACAGACACACCACAGCAAGGTGGGAGACACAAGTAGAGAAAGCCTTATGCCTTCCTGAGCCTGGGGGTACTTCCAGCACCACACTCAGGACACAGATGTAAGTGCCAAGGATGTATAGGAAGGTGAGAAAGATGATGAGAGAGCTAATGATACCACAGATCAGAGTAATTCCAGATACTGAAGCACAGGATAATGCCAGCAGAGGTGCAAGATCACAGAGAAAATGGTCGATGGTGTTTGGACCACAGAAAGGCACCTGAGATATTAGCGACAAAGGAGTCAGTAACCAGAGAAAGCCCCCTGCCCAGCAGAAGACCACTAACCAAGCACATAGGCGGTGGGTCATTATGGTGGGATAGTGCAAAGGTCTACAAATGGCAAGAAATCAATCAAAAGACATCACTGACAGAAATAAGCCCTCAGCAGCACACATGGAGAAGAAGAAGTAGAACTGGAGCAGGCAGCCAGCATAGGAGATGCTCTTGGTCTGGGAGATAATGTTGGCCAACATTTTGGGCACATCAGAACTGACATAGCAGATCTCCAGGAAAGAGAAGTTGGCCAGGAGGATCTACATGGGCGTGTGGATTTTCTGGCTTGACCACACAGCACAGATGATGGATATGTTCCCCATGAGAGTCAGAAGGTAGATGAGGGAGAAGATGACAAAGAGGAGGACCTGGGTGTCTCTGCGACAGGGAAATCCCAAGAGGATGAACTCACTCACAGACCCAGAGATGTTAGTAGTCTCCAAGGTCCTCATTAGTCTGACCTGTGGAAGTGACAGAGACAGTAAGAACCACAGAAATATTTACACTATTTTTCTTCTTCCTGGTAAAGCGATACATGTTTATTTTCCTCAATTCAGGCTTGTGATATTACTATCTTCCCTTTGGAAGTGTGACTTGTTCTTTCCTCTTCATTTCCTTCCTCCCTTATTTATTCAATAAACATTTATTTTGCATATATTCTTGCCAGGCATTCTTCTAGGAGATAGGAAGAAGACGATAAATAAAAATGTAAAGTACCTGTTCTTTGGAACTTATGTCAAATATCTTTTGTTCAAAGCAACTTCAAACAATACATGTGTGGCTCCAGAATTTCTACATAAAGGGACTTTAGGAGCTTCAATCTGATTGGAAGAGAGCTAAGGAGATTTACCTTGGAACCTCATTTGCATAAAAAGGAAACTGTTTTTACTTAGATTGTACGTCCATTTGTGGCAACTTCTTGGAGAGTTGATACAGAACATGGAGTGATGTTAGCATCCCTCCACCTATATCATGGTGCTGCCACTCACACAGTAACAACAGCATATGACAAATCAAAACAAAATAATTTCTTGTCACGTAAGACATGATTATACTCAGTTAGAAAAAATAAGGAAAGGCCTTTGAAAAGAGACATGGACCTTAGCAAAAGAGTAGCAATGGAGGCAGAAGCTTAATAGCATATAATAATAATGTGAAAAGATTTGGATACAAGAAGTTATATTTAAAGAAAAGTCCAAGAGAGTGGAAATTAGAATACTTGTAAAGGAATAGTGAGATAAAAATTTCAAAGATGGGGCCATGTGGCCAAGGTCTAGTTCAGGCTTAATTTCCTAGTCAGTGGAAAACAACTGGAGCTAGTTTAGTAGAAGAGTAAAAGGATCAAAGGTTTATGGAAGCTACACTTGTAAGACAAGTTCTCAATTAGAAGGTAAAGAATTTAGCAGGAAACTACTAGAAAGCTATTTCAGTAGACCAAGGAAAAAGCGTGAAGAGTCTGAACTAGGGTACTATAGAGGCAAAGAGATAGCAAGAATGGATTCAAGAGATGTGCAATGGTAGAAACCTAAGCTCGTGGTCTTAAAATCCACAGAGGCAATTAAATGCTGCTCAAGGACCCAAAAAGACACAGAAAAGAGAGACTGCCTATTCCATTTGCCCGTCATACTCTTCAGCTCTCTTCTGATTATCCTTGA
Organism: Ursus maritimus; assembly: GCF_017311325.1. NCBI lineage: Eukaryota > Metazoa > Chordata > Mammalia > Carnivora > Ursidae > Ursus > Ursus maritimus. Next base: position 59,163 of record NW_024426652.1, read on the forward strand.
CTATTGTATTTCATTAACTAAATTAGCTTCCACTTACAAAGTTTTCTCCTCCTACAAGCCACACACAATGGGTGTTGATTTGCTGTTGTCACCTGTGTGAAAGAGCATAGTAAACAAGAGAGTTGTCTAAATTATTGACACAGTGTCAAAGAAAAATGTTCCCATTTTCCTATCAGCTAAGAATACAGTTCTTTTGAAGAAGAGCTGCAAAGACAAGTTGATAATTTGACAAAAACGTTTCCCTAATCCCATGTCTAATATGGTTTATATAATAGAAATGGTATTTATAAAGGAAAATAATCATGAAATTTTTTGCCCTTTTTCATTGCAATATATACAACAAAATGGACACTGAGACAGGAATGAAGTCACTGTTCCATGTGCCCAGACGTACTTATCCCAATGCAGCCCAGAAGTCAGGGTGTCAGCTCCTTGGTAGAACATTTTTTGGTACCTTTTTTACAAAGACCCCTTTCAGGTTTCACTCAGAGAATAGAGCAAGGCACAAATCTACCCCTCCCCCATTACTTATCCCTTCCAGACTGTGAAGCCTATCTCCAGAGACCCCAACCCCAGGAGCAATGGAAGCAATTATTGTGCATCATACAAACTGGGGCATGTTTCATCTTCAGTGATTATCATATTGGAGATGAAAACTACATGAATGTGCACACACTCATCTGTGCAATCACACACACACACACACACATGCATACACACATTCTAAACCATCACAGTATTATTCCCTCCAGAGTTCCCTCTCCTAAACTTAACAAATTACTTTTTAGCTAACAAAACTTTTTGAAATGATATGCGCATTACTTTCAAGCTTTGTTAGAAAGAGTCTCCCATTCCTGTTGTCCAAACGGCAGTTTAAAGATCTTGTCCACTATATAGAGAATGAGCTTATTCTTAGACATCCACAGAGCTACCAATTTCCATTCTTTTCAAACTCCTTAATTCCACATGTATATCGAATAGAGTAGATGTTGGCCAACTAAGAAGTTAAGACACTGATTGAATGATGGAGACAAATTCATTTCCTCTTCTTCAACTCAATGATACATGTTTTCTAAGCCTTCCTTGTAGATAGGCGTGCTCATGCGACTGTGTCCTAGTCAGCAGAATGTAATTAAAACTGATGTGCAATACTTTACGCTTCACCCAGACATGGTCCTTGATGATCTCTGATATAATTAAGTATGTTGACTAGGAAGTTAGTTTGGAAGATGATGACACCAAGGATGGAAAACAGCCTGAGTTCCAGAATCATCATTTGAAAAACAATTGCCTGTCAATCAGGAACACCCATTTGGACTTTAAGTAAGCAGTAAACACCTTTAATATTTGATCCACCAAAAAAAGAAGGTTGTTTGGAGAATAATAATGTGACTAATTGAATCAAATATTTACCTTTTGATAAATGTATGAAGAAAACAATCTGTGGGATGAGGAGTTAAGATGGCGGAGGAGTAGGAGACACCTTTTTCAGTCAGTCCCCCGAGTCGAGCTGGATAGGTACCAGACCAGCCTAAACAACCACGGAACCAGCCTGAGATGCAGGAAGATGCAACTGGATCTCTACAAATGAACATCTCCAGCGCTGAGTATTGAGGTACAAAGCGGAGAGCCATGAAACCATGCACAGAGATCAGAAGATAAACGGAAGGGGGAGGGGCGCCGGGAAGCGGTAGCCACTTGCACGGGAGAGCGGGCGGGGCTCGCAGGACGGCACCCGCAAAACAGCAGACTGAGACCGTGAGCTGGGTGCGCTCGCCACCAGCCATCTCCCAGAACACCAGAATCCTGGTGCGCTCACTGGATCCAGACTGAGACCGGGAGCTTCCGGAGCGCGGGGTGGCTGGCGGCTGGCAGCGTTAGAAACACAAAAGACAGAGACACGCCGGCCCTGGAAGTGAAGGCTGGGATGCCGGGTGTGGGGTGCACATTCCGGGACGCTGCAGGGTTGAGCAGCAACAACAGTAACAGAGTTAAAGTGGCCAGAACATTAGTAGAGAACGGGCCGCAAACCCTCTGTTCTGTGACAGACGCTGAAATTCAGCCGCTGCTGCTCTGACTCTCAGAAGAGGCACAGCAAACCACCAGGGAAAGCCACCAGAGAACAAAAGCCTGGAAATACCATCTCAGAGAGTGCCCATCCCCATCCCCCCTTGCAGGGGACTCTACCCAAACAGGGTTGCCTGAGTATCGGTGTGGCAGGCCCCTCCCCCAGAACACAGAAGGCAGGCTAAAAAATCAAGAAGCCCACAACCCGGGCGTCTGGGTGGTGCAGTCATTGAGCGCCTGTCTCCGGCTTAGGGCGTGATCCCGGAGTTCCAGAAAGGAGTCCCTCATCGGGCTCCACCGCTGGGAGCCTGCCTCTTCCTCTCCCACTCCCCTGCTTCTGTTCCCTCTCTCTCTGGTTGGCTGCCACATAAATAAATAAATAAAATCTTTAAAGAAGAAGCCCACATCCCTAAGATCCGTATAAAACAAGGGGTACGGCCTGGGACCCAGTCAATAATTTGGGCTCTGGACAACCCCGCAACCTCTCCTCATCAGAATGACAAGAAGGAGAAGCCCCCCCAGCAAAGAAAAGACAGTGAGTCTGTGGCCTCTGCCACAGAAATAATAGATATGGATGTAACCAAAGTATCAGAAATGGAATTCAGAATAACGATGGCCAAAATGATTAGTAGAATTGAAAAAACTATTAACGAAAAGGTTACTGAGAATATAGAATCCCTAAGGACAGAAATGAGAGCGAATCTGACAGAAATTAAAAATTCTATGAGCCAAATGCAGGCAAAACTAGAGGCTCTGATGGCCAGGGTCACAGAAGCAGAGGAATGGGTTAGTGAATTAGAGGATGGGTTAAGAGAGGAAAAAAAAAATGAAAATAGAATCTGGGCTCAAAAAAATCCATTCTCAAGAATGTAGGTTACGGGAGATTACTGACTCAACGAAACGATCCAATGTCAGAACAATCGGCATGCCCGAGGGGGTAGAGAAAAACAGAGGTCTAGAAGAGATATTTGAACAAATTGTAGCTGAAAACTTCCCTAATCTAGCAAGGGAAACAAACATTCGTGTCCAAGAGGCAGAGAGGACCCCTCCCAAGCTCAACCACGACAAACCTACGCCACGTCACGTCATAGTGCAATTCGCAAATATTAGATCCAAGGATACAGTATTGAAAGCGGCCAGGGCAAAGAAATTTCTCACGTACCAAGGCAAAGGTATCAGAATTACGTCAGACCTGTCTACACAGACCTGGAATGAGAGAAAGGGTTGGGGGCGGCATTTTTAAAGCTCTTTCAGAGAAAAACATGCAGCCAAGGATCCTTTATCCAGCAAGGCTGTCATTCAGAATTGATGGAGAAATAAAGACCTTTCAGAATCGCCAGTCACTGACCAATTTTGTAACCACGAAACCAGCCCTACAGGAGATATTACGGGGGGTTCTATAAAAGTAAAAAGGCCCCAAGAGTGATACAGAACAGAAAGTCACAGCCAATACAAACAAAGACTTTACTGGCAACATGGCAACATTAAAATCATATCTCTCAGTAATCAGTCTTAATGTAAATGGTTTGAACCATCCCATAAAACGCCACAGGGTTGCAGATTGGATAAAAAGAAATGACCCATCCATTTGCTGTCTACAAGAGACTCATTTCGAACCCAAAGATGCATTCAGACTGAGAGTAAGGGGATGGAGTACCATCTTTCACGCAAATGGACCTCAAAAGAAAGCTGGGGTAGCAATTCTCATATCAGATAAATTGGATTTTAAACTACAGACTATAGTTAGAGATGCAGAAGGGCACTATATTATTCTTAAGGGAAGTATTCAACAAGTGGATATGACAATTATAAATATATATGCCCCCAACAGGGGAGCAGCAAGATACACAAGCCAACTCTTAACCAGAATAAAGAGACATATAAATAAAAATACATTAATAGTAGGGGACCTCAACACTCCACTCTCAGAAATAGACAGAACACCCTGGCAAAAACTAAGCAAAGAATCAAAGGCTTTGAATGCCATACTCGACGAGTTGGACCTCATAGATATATATAGAACACTACACCCCAGAACCAAAGAATACTCATTCTATTCTAATGCCCATGGAACATTCTCAAGAATAGACCATGTTCTGGGACACAAAACAGGTCTCAACCGATACCAAAAGATTGAAATTATCCCCTGCATATTCTCAGACCACAACGCTCTGAAATTGGAACTCAACCACAAGGAAAAATTTGGAAGAAACTCAAACACTTGGAGACTAAGAACCATCCTGCTCAGGAATGACTCGATAAACCAGGAAATCAAAAATCAAATTAAACAATTTATGGAGACCAATGAGAATGAAAATACAACAGTCCAAAACCTATGGGATACTGCAAAGGCAGTCCTAAGGGGGAAATACATAGCCATCCAAGCCTCACTCAAAAGAATAGAAAAATCTAAAATGCAGTTTTTATATTCTCACCTCAAGAAGCTGGAACAGCAACAGAGGGACAGGCCTAATCCACGCACGAGGAAGCAGTTGACCAAAATTAGAGCTGAAATCAATCAAGCAGAAACCAGAAGTACAGTAGAGCAGATCAACAGGACTAGAAGCTGGTTCTTTGAGAGAATCAATAAAATTGACAGACCACTGGCAAGACTTATCCAAAAGAAAAGAGAAAGGACCCAGATTATTAAAATTATGAATGAAAAAGGAGAGGTCACGACGAACACCATTGAAATTGGAAGGATTATTAGAAATTTTTATCAACAGCTATATGCCAATAAACTAAGCAATCTGGAAGAGATGGAATCCTTCCTGGAAACCTATAAACTACCAAGATTGAAACCGGAAGAAATTGATTCCTTAAACAGGCCAATTAATTATGAAGAAATTGAGTCAGTGATAAACAACCTTCCAAATAACAAAACTCCAGGCCCGGACGGTTTTCCTGGGGAATTCTACCAAACATTCAAAGAAGAAATAATACCTATTCTCCTAAAGCTATTTCAAAAAATAGAAACAGAAGGAAAGCTACCAAACTCATTCTATGAGGCCAATATTACCTTGATCCCCAAACCAGGCAAAGACCCCCTCAAAAAGGAGAATTACAGACCGATTTCCCTAATGAATATGGACGCCAAAATCCTCAACAAGATACTTGCTAGTAGAATCCAACAGTACATTAAAAGGATTATCCATCACGATCAAGTGGGATTCATACCTGGGATGCAAGCGTGGTTCAATATTCGCAAATCAATCAGCGTGATACATCATATCAACAAGAAAAGACTCAGGAACCATATGATCCTCTCAATCGATGCCGAAAAAGCATTTGACAAAATACAGCATCCTTTCCTGATTAAAACCCTTCAGAGTGTAGGAATAGAAGGTACATTTCTCAATCTCATAAAAGCCATCTATGAAAAGCCTACTGCAAATATTATTCTCAATGGGGAAAAGCTGGAAGCCTTTCCCTTAAGATCAGGAACACGACAAGGATGCCCACTCTCGCCACTATTATTCAACATAGTACTAGAAGTCCTTGCAACAGCAATCAGACGACAAAAAGGGATCAAAGGTATTCAAATTGGCAAAGAAGAAGTCAAAATGTCTCTCTTTGCAGATGACATGATACTCTATATGGAAAACCCAAAAGAAGCCACTCCCAAACTATTAGAAGTTATAGAGCAATTCAGTAACGTGGCAGGATACAAAATAAATGCTCAGAAATCAGTTGCATTTCTATACACGAATAACGAGACCGAAGAAAGAGAAATTAGGGAATCCATCCCATTTACAATAGCACCAAAAACCATACGTTACCTTGGAATTAACCAGAGACGTAAAGGACCTATATTCTAGAAACTATAAATCACTCTTGAAAGACATTGTGGAAGACATAAAAAGATGGAAAGATATTCCATGCTCATGGATCGGAAGAATTAACATAGTTAAAATGTCCATGCTACCCAGAGCAATCTACACTTTCAATGCTATCCCGATCAAAATACCGAGGACATTTTTCAAAGAACTGGAACAAATGTCCTTAAATTTGTATGGAACCAGAAAAGACCCCGAATCTCCAAGGAACTGTTGAAAAGGAAAACAAAGCTGGGGGCATCACAATGCCAGATTTCAAGCTGTACTACAAAGCTGTGATCACAAAGACAGCATGGTACTGGCACAAAAACAGACACATAGACCAATGGGACAGAATAGAGAGCCCAGAAATGGACCCTCGGCTCTTCAGGCAACTAATATTTGATAAAGCAGGAAAAAACATCTGGTGGGAAAAAGACAGTCTCTTCAATAAATGGTGCTGGGAAAATTGGACAGCTACATGCAAAAGAATGAAACTTGACCACTCTCTCACACCATACACAAAAATAAACTCCAAATGGATGAAAGATCTCGATGTGAGACAGGAATCCATCAAAATTCTAGAGGAGAACATAGGCAGCAACCTCTACGACATCGGCCAAAGCAACCTTTTTCATGATACATCCCCAAAGACAAGAGAAACAAAAGATAAAATTAATTTATGGGGCTTCATCAAAATTAAAAGTTTCTGCACAGCCAAGGAAACAGTCAGAAAAACTAAGAGGAGGCCCACGGAATGGGAGAATATATTTGCAAATGACACTACAGATAAAGAACTGGTATCCAAGATCTACAAAGAACTTCTCAAACTCAATATACGAGAAACAAATAAACAAATCAATAAATGGGCAGAAGATATGAACAGACACTTTTCCAATGAAGACATACAAATGGCTAACAGACACATGAAAAAATGTTCAAAATCATTAGCCATCAAGGAAATTCAAATCAAAACCACACTGACATACCACCTTATACCAGTTAGAATGGCAAAAATAGACAAGGCAAGAAACAACAATTGTTGAAGAGGATGTGGAGAAAGGGGATTCCTCCTACATTGTTGGTGGGAATGCAAGTTGGTACAGCCACTCTGGAAAACAGTATGGAGGTCCCTTAGAAAGTTAAAAATTGAGCTACCCTATGATCCAGCCATTGCACTACTGGGTGTTTACCCTGATATAGACGTAGTGAAGAGAAGGGTCATATGCACACCAATGTTCATAGCAGCAATGTCCACAATAGCTAAATCGTGGAAGGAGCCAAGATGCCCTTCAACAGATGACTGGATTAAGAAGTTGCGGTCCACATATACAATGGAATATTACTCAACTATCCGAAAAAACGAGTTCTCAACATTTGCTACAACATGGACGGCACTGGAGGAGATAATGCTAAGTGAAATAAGTCAAGCAGAGAAAGACAACTATCATATGATTTCTCTCATCTATGGAACATAAGAACTAGGATGATTGGTAGGGGAAGAAAGGGATAAAGAAAGGGGGGGTAATCAGAAGGGGGAATGAAACATGAGAGACTATGGACTATGAGAAACAAACTGAGGACCTCAGAGGGGAGGGGGTGGGGGAATGGGATAGACTGGTGATGGGTAGTAAGGAGGGCACGTATTGCATGGTGCACTGGGTGTTATACACAACTAATGAATCATCGAGCCTTACATTGGAAACCGGGGATGTACTGTTTGGTTACTAACATAATATAATAAAAAATCATTAAAAAAAAAAGAAGAAAACAATCTGTGGGTGACTATATTAAAATGTATATATTTGTGAGCTTATTCCCTCCAATTTTCAAATCCAAAACAGCAAAGAAAAATTAAAAAACAGTGTTTGTGAAGGATATATTCTGAGAAATAAAAACTGTGAGTCATAGAGTGACTGCATCCTAAATTTAGGTCAATGCAGCTACATTTCCCTCCGAAGACATTTCAGAGCTTTCTTCATCGCTGTTACTTGTCTCTCTGTCCTTAGCAGCAAGGCCCAGCTTTTCATACTGTGCTGCTGGTCTCGTTCTGCAAACTAGACATATAGCAACGCTATTTTATGGCTCCATTATGATGATGTCTGTCAGTGTCAACCGAAAGAACATAGAATATATTCTTAAGACTCTTCATCCAAGGTGACCCAATGTTGACCCTTCAGACCTAAAATCTATATCCCCAAGAACACAAAGCTAATGACCACACTAAATAAATAACTGCAGAACTGTATTACCTACCCACAAGCCATTAGAGGACCAACCTAGCTCTCCTGCTGTTTTAATAGCACATCTGAGGGATACAGGATTCTTTAGAACTCTCTAGATCTGTTACTAAGCCAGGTTATTACCCTTAGAACTCTTACACATCTTACAAATCACACATCTGTTAGAGAATTTTTTATATTCTGATCTCTAAAGATGGGTTTCAGATTTCTAGCACATGGCTTTTGACCTCTTTACACAGAGTAGTTTTCAGTGGCTCATGAGAGCTGTATAACCCTTAACACAGACTTTACCATACATTCTATATGCAACAGCAAAAAGGCCCCTTGGAAATATGCTACAAACAGAGGGCTCGAGGTAATGTGAAGGAGATGCTGTTGTTATTATCATTGTCATTATTACTTTTTAAATTGTTCTCAGATCCCAAATACACGGTTGTGCCCAGGAATTATTGCACTGTTTGGAGCCTAAGGTGAATGAAAAGCTCAGAATTTCCATTTGGACATGTTCAATTAGAAATGAAGTATGTTTTTATTTTTTTAAGATTTTATTTATTTATTTATTAGAGAGAGAGAGTGACAAAGATAGTGAGAGAGCACAAGCAGGAAGAGTGGGAGAGGGAGAAGCAGACTCCCCACTGAGCAGGGAACCCAACACGGGGCTCGATCCCAGGACCTGATGCTTAATGACTGAGCCACCCAGGTGCCCCCAAAATATGATTTTAATTGAACAGCTACCCAACTGAAATATCAAGCTACTAAACCTTAAACTGACAATATTAATGTAAAACAGATTTCCCACCTTGACTCTGTAAGACTCTGAGATGTCAGCTGTTTTCAAGAGGAATCTGAAATTCTCAAAATATTGAGTCAGGGCACCTGGGTGGCTCAATCTTTAAGTGTCTGCCTTCGGCTCACGTCATGATCCCAGGATTCTGGGATTAAGCCCTGCATGGGGCTCCCTGCTCAGGAGGAAACCTGCCTCTCCCTCTCCCACTCCCCTTGCTTGTGTTCCCTCTCTTGCTGTCTCTGTCAAATAAAAATAAAATCTTAAAAAAAAAGATTGAGTCAATACCATTAATCTGAATTCATCTTCTTCGTCAAGTTAATTGGATGGCCTACACTACCTTTGATAAGAGAAGGAGCTATCCTGTGGCACTGAATGACACAGAATCTAAACAGAGGCCAGATTTTCAAAAGTGCAAATATGATTGTGTCATTTCCTTGCTTTCAATCCTTAAATACCTCCTTCTCCTCTACAGGATCAAGTTCAACCTCATTAGTGTCTCTAAGTTCCTGCCTCCCTAAGTTCATCTCCTTTCAGGACACCACATCCATGCACTCTACGCTCAGTCATACATGTCGAATATGCTACTCCTTCTGCTTTTAATGCCATCATCCACCCTCCTCCTTCCTCTCTATCTAGAAAACTTCCTGCTTGTCATTCAAGATCCAGCTGATTTGTCAACTTCTCTGTGAACCCCTCCCTAACCTATACTCTTAGTCCAACACTCTTTTTTGTTCTTCTGGCACCCTATGCATTCCTCTCTCTTTGCAGTTTTTTTTGTTTGTTTGTTTGTTTTTGTTTTGTTTCTTGGATTGTGCCCACATAGGTCAAGAATTCCTTAAGAACAAGCATCCTATCATACGCATCCTTTCTCCGCATCCTCACCAACATCTGTTGTTTCCTGGCTTGTTAATTTTAGCTATTCTGACTGGTGTGAGGTGGTATCTCATTGTGGTTTTGATTAGTATTTCCCTGATGCCCAGTGATGTTGAACACTTTTTCATGTGTCTGTTGGCCATTTCTTTGTCTTCTTTGCAGAAATGTCTCTTCATGTCTTCTGCCCATTTCTTGGATTATTTGTTCTTTGGGTGTTGAGTTTGATAAGTTGTTAATAGATTTTAGATACAAAGCCTTTACCTGATATGTAATTGGCAAATACATTCTCCCATTCTGTCGGTTGTCATTTGGTTTTGTTGACTGTTTCTTTTGCTATGCAAAAGCTTTTTATCTTGATAAAGTGCCAATAGTTCATCTTTGCCTTTGTTTCCCTTGCCTTGTAGACATGTCTAGCAAGAAGTTGGTGCAGCTGAGGTCAAAGAGGTTGCTGTCTGTATTCTCCTCTAGGATTTTGATGGATTCCTGTCTCACATTTAGGTCTTTCATCCATTTAGAGTTTATTTTTGTCTATGGTGTGAGAAAATGGTCTAATTTCATTCTTCTGCATGTGGCTGTCCAATTTTCCCAACACCATGTGTTAAAGATAATGTCTTTTTTCCATTGGATATTCTTTCCTGCATTGTCAAAAAATTGAAAAAAGAAGAAGTTTTTGCAGGCCCCAGAGTTCCATGTGTAAGACCACACATCCTCTGGCCCATGTACCACCATCAGCAAGACTAGAGAGGAACGCCAAGGCTCTGCTGTCTTCTAGTAACTTCACCCTCTTCTCCCTCCCCATCAACCTTTCTATACCAGCTGCTATGGAGAGAGAGCATCAGTACAAATTCCACTGTGCTCCTTTTCCCAAAACGGCCCTGATCTGACTCCACTAGTAACAAAAAGAGAGTCTTTCTTGTCTCTTTTGCTGCTTCCAGGTTTTTATTGCTCCCTCCTCTCTAAACACTGCTTTAAATTTCAATCTCCCCCAAAAATAAAAAAATAAAGTTCAATCTCCATTTAGAGGAAGAGGACAAGGGAAGGGACATGGCACAAAGAAAACACAGTAAGTCATTTATCTAAGGTCACTAATTGAAAGTTTCTGATCTCCTAAACCTAATTCACCCCATCCACACCCACGCTCATTACCAAGGAGAACGTAAGAAGCCATAGAGTTGCACTGTCCGTTTCGGTAACCACTAGCTACCTGTGGCTACTGACACTCAAAACATGACTGGCCCAAACTGAGATGTGCTGTAAGTATAAAATTCAGCCCAGTTTTCAAGACTTAGTATAAAAAATTAAAACTAAATGTCTGGTTAATAATTTTATATTGATTATATGTTAGAACAGGAGAGGCTCTGCCTGTGAGACCTAAAAAGTGGGCAACACCAGGCAGCCTCAAGAGCAAATTCCTTCATGTGCCAAGAGTTTGCACACCTCAGGGGGCTTGATCTTGCATCCCAGAACCAAAATTATTCCTTTCTTTAATTTTATCCCTAGTGATAATGCAGTTTCTAACAATCATGCGCTCTAGGGTGGAAGAAATTCCCTGAGGTGGCAGGCAGCCTTGGAGGAAGGGGAGTTGCTGCCTCCTTGTGACCTCTCTGTGTCCTCAAAGAGCAAAGCAAAGGGGCACCTGGGAGTGCAGAGCGCTGCTGCAGTTGGGGAGTGGAGAAGTATTGGTGACTTGAAGGGAAAGATCCTACCCCATCTGTAGTTTTAATTACTGAGAAAAAAACTATCACAGCAACATCACAGAGGAAAAGAAAACACACACACAGACAAGATTGCAGCAGCAGGGGTTACTGGAAATGTTTTTTTTATAATCATATTTTTTATTATATTATGTCAGTCACCATACAGTACATCCCTGGTTTTTGATGTAAAGTTCCATGATTCATTACTTGCATGTAACACCCAGTGCGCCATGCAATACGTGCCCTCCTTACTACCCATCACCAGTCTATCCCATTCCCCCACTCCCCTCCCCTCCGAAGCCCTCAGTTTGTTTCTCAGAGTCCATAGTCTCTCATGCTTCACTCCCCCCCTGATTACCCCCCCTTTCTTTATCCCTTTCTTCTACTGATCTTCCTAGTTCTTATGTTCCGTAGATGAGAGAAACCGTATGATAATTGTCTTTCTCTGCTTGATTTATTTCACTTAGCATTATCTCCTCCAGTGCCAGGAAATGTTAACATGATAACAATCCAAATAAAAAATAACTGGCATTGGTAGTATGCTTTACATGTTAAAATTATTTTAATTGTGGTAAAATACACGTAACTTGACATTAAACAAATCTTAACAATTTTTTAAGTGGCATTAAGTACATTCACATTGTTGAGCAATCATCACGACCATCCATCTCCAGAAAATTTTCATCTTCCCAAGCAGAAAATATGTATCCATTGACCAATAATTCCCCCTCCCCCTCCCCCAGCCCCTGGCAACCACCATTCCACTTTCTGTCTCTGTGAATTTGAGGACTTTACAAAAGTGAGATCATACAGTATTTGTCGTTTTGTGACAAGCTGGTTCATCCATGTTTCAGAATTTCCTTTCTTTGTAAGGCTGGATAATATTACATTGTGTGTATACATCAAATTTTGTTGATCCGTTCATCTGTTGAAGTGTATTTGAACCGCTTCCAACTTTTGGCTGTAGTTTGCATTTTACAAATACTTTTTTTTAAAGATTTTATTTATTTATTTGACAGAGATAGAGACAGCCAATGAGAGAGGGAACACAAGCAGGGGGAGTGGGAGAGGAAGAAGCAGGCTCCCAGCGGCGGAACCTGATGTGGGACTCGATCCCATAACGCCGGGATCATGCCCTGAGCCGAAGGCAGATGCTTAAGGACTGCGCCACCCGGGCGCCCCTACAAATACTTTTATATACAATTGCTCATTTGATCCACATTACAAAACCCCAAAATGTCCTTTTTAAAAACTGGGAATGAAAGTTTTGATTTGTTGAGGTGGAACCAGAAAGGGTCCTCATCAATTTTCCTCTAACAAATCATTGTCATCATTTTCATAATACAAAGAAATGTAGGGGGGTGGGGCAGAAACCATTCTTGTTTTGATTTGCATTTACATAGACTTCTTTCAAGAATCAAAACGTTGTTTTCCTTAGAAATAGGCACTTTTCCCCTTTATATAAATATGATAGGATCATTTAAAAGTTTGGAAAAAAGAAACTGCTGAAGCTCATAACTTAGCAACAATAGCTAATGACAGTAAATTTGATGCAATTATTATCAATAGTAATATATTATATTACATTATATATTATTTATTGAGTGACAAGCACTATTTTAAATGGTTCCAAATATTAACTCATTTAATCCCTAACACTCTATGATGCAGACATGAATATTAAGATCGTCTTCAGTTAAAATTGGGAAAATAGACAAATAACAATTTGAGTAACTTACCCTTAGTCACTCAATCAATACAGAATAGAGACAAGCTTTGAATTTTAAGAATTCTCATGTGGACACATTTATTCTAGATCTAGCACCTTTTCTTAGTTTTAAGTATAATTTTTCTAGATTCTTTACAACAGGACTCAAAAGGAATTTTATCTCACCAAACCATCTCCCATTCAGGAATTATTTCTAACTTTACACATAACTTTCCTGAGTGCAATCTTCATCTCCTTATTCCTGAGGCTGTAGATCAGAGGGTTTAAAAGTGGAGTTGCAATTGAGTAGAACATTGTCAAGAACTTCTGCATACCAGGCTGATTGGCTGCCCCTGGGCTTACATACATCACCATGACTGAGCCATAAAACAGGGACACCACCATCAGGTGGGAGGCACATGTGGAGAAGGCCTTTTTCCTACTTGAACCTTTGGGAACCTGTACCACAGCTCGAAGGACCAGGATGTAGGACACAAGGATGTAGAACAAAGTGATAGATGTTATCACAGCACTAAAAACGCTACAAGTCAGCATTGTCTTGGGCACAGGTACACATGATATGGCCAGAATTGCCCCAAGATCACAGAGGTAGTGATCAATGACATTTGAACCACAAAACGGAACTTGGGAGATAAGGATGGCTGGGGTTACCAGAGGTCACCAGAGGAAGCCACCCACCCAGCAAGCAGACACAAGCGTTCCACAGACTTTCCTGGTCATTATGGTGGAATAATGCAGTGGATGGCAGATGGCAACATACCTATCAAGTGCCATGAGGGCCAGGAAGAAGAGTTCTGTGGCACAAAGAGAGAGGAAGATGTAGAACTGTAAGACACAGCCATTATAGGAGATGGTCTTGGTCTTGGATAGGAAGTTGAACAACATGTTGGGCACATTGAATTGATGTAGCAGATCTCCAGGAAAGAGAAGTTGGACAATAAAGTATACATAGGAGTGTGGAGTTGCTGGTTCCACCACACAGCGCAGATGTTGCCCAACAAAGTCAAGATGTAGATGATGGAGAACAAAACAAAAAGGAGAATTTCCACCTCTTGACTACATAGGAAACCCAGGAGGATGAATTCATGGATGATAGCAGTGCCATTATTGTTAGGCAAAACATGCATTTCTCTCTAACCTAACATGTACACAGACATAATCAGAACCACATATTGAGAGTCTCCTATTTTATCCAGCCCTCCATAATACCTCAATTTCTCATCAGAACTAGGCGGTATTAGAAGTAGAGAATAAAATGAAATATTAATATTCAGTCAACATGAAGAATTTTTTTCAAAATAGCTCTGTTGGAAGACAAATAGAAAAACACCACTGGTAACATTACTTTAAGTATAATTATTTTATTTTAAATATTTTCTCCAGAGCTTTTTCTTCTTACTTTAGCCTATGAGAAAGAGATAGAAATGAATCATTACACACCTTAAATGCTCACCTTTAACCCTAGCACAGCTAATAAGCTTCAGGAAAGAGTTTACACCGTTAAACTGCACTGAAATATTTTACTGCCTACATTATCATTTCAGTCAGCATCACGAGGTCCACACATTTTCCCTATTTCACTACATTATTATAGAAGCTTAGCAGGTCCTAATAAGAAGGCACGTCCATAAATAAATACACTAGTTCATTAACGAATGTCTATTAAAGACTTACATCCCCAGATGATTCTAGTGTGACAAAGACAGTGCCTGACTTTTGAGAACTGCTATTATACCATATGTGCGCCACAGAAGTTTGAACTCAGGGAGGGTTGTTTCAAAAGATGCGAATTGACAGCAATGAAAGTAAAATATGGAGCCTACACTGGAGTTAGAAGCACAAATACATAAAATAAAAGAGTTCATAAATAACTGAATGATAATTCAGCAAATCCCAGTCTAAACTAAGGAATGTAACATGTGCTTTAAAAATATTTAAATTATTTTAATTTGATTCAAATCATCCTCTATGAATTCCCTTCATTTGCATTAGCATTTCAGTTCCTTTGCAAAATTTGCCAGTTTATTATTTTTTAAAATGGCATCACATACTTTACTTTTTAGTTAGAACAGGTTTTCCACCTGCTCATTTTTATTTTCTATGTATTTTGTATCATTTTCCCTCAATTTTCATTTTATTTTTTTTAAGACTTTATTTATTTATTTAACAGAGGGAGACAGCCAGCAAGAGAGAGAACACAAGCAGGAGGAGTAGGAGAGGAAGAATCAGGCTTCCAGCAGAGCAGCCTGATGTGGGGCTTGATTCCAGGACTCTGGGAATCATGCCCTGAGCCAAGGCAGACACTTAACGACTGAGCCACCCAGGCTCAGTACAAAGTCAAAGTGACTGTTTAAGAATGAGGTGTAGGTTTTATCATAATCACAAATTTTTTTTAGTTTTAAGAAAAAGAGTCAAAATTCAGAAAGACCCAAACCTGAAATCCTAGCCCTTTTTAATGTAAGATTTATAACCTGGGACAAGTGACTCTTTCTCTCTCTTTCAATTTCTTTATCTGCAAAATAAGAATAATACCTACTGTGCAGTGTTAACAAAGCATTAAATATAACGTTTATAAATCACCTAGCATTGTACCTAGCATAAAGTAAATGTTTGGGGGGGACAGGGCTCATTTTATTGCCGTAATTACCATAAGCAAAATATGAGCAGGTTCTTCCTAAAAAGTAGTTGTTTGAACCTAAAAGAAGAATATTCAGCTTCTATATACAATCTGATCTTTGCACATTCAATCCTAGGAATGATATGAACTTAATGCACTTCTATGCCACTAACATTTGAAAACATGTCCTAAAAGCACATATGGAGGGGTGCCTGCGTCTGCCTTCAGCTCAGGTCATGATCCCAGGGTCCTGGGATTGAGCCCCGTGTTGGGAATCTGCTTCTCCCTCTGCCTCTTTTCCTGCTCCTGTTCTCTCTCTATATATAAATAAAATCGTTAAAAAAATAATAAAAATAAAAAAACAAAATCACATATGAAACTCAGAATAAATATCTCAATAAAAACATTATAGCTGCTTTCCAGAGTGGCTCAGAGAAGCCCAATATTGCAGTTACTTTAATTATTCCTTACCCCTTGAATTGAGCCCCTTTTGACATTATCCTATACAATTTTCCTTTCTCTCTGATTCCAACCTGTTGGCTTCTATTCTGTTTTCATTCCCTTTCGCACTGTAAGTACTTCAACTACAGATTTTGTTATAGATTTCTGTGTATTTCCTGAAATGAACCATTATTAGGAAAATTCTTTCTGTGGGAAAAAAATCCATTTTAGTTAAAACTTATGAGTCCAGGCACAGCTCTCTCCTCTACTGCCTTGCTTACGTTAAAGCTGGGAGGGCAGAAGTGAAGTAGAGTCCCTAGGTCTAGACTGACAAAAGTTCTTTCTTACCCAGAGACAAACTTCAAGTAAGCTACTGGAATGACAGGTTTTAGAAATATTCAATAGCTTCCCATGTCATAGGTTAGTAAACCAGACAAACAAGTCATGAACCCAGGTTTGGATGATTCCAGAGTTCATAATCAATCTAACCCAAATAGATTGCTAGCTTAAAGAAGCATAGAGAGAGCTTAATCAAAAAGTAATATTCAGGAGGTCTGTCCCCACTTCTGCCTGCTATAGGATACTATATCCCCTCCTGTCTCCCCTCTCCTGCCAGCCCAGCATGACTAGTAGCTAGGAACATGGAATATCCCCCACCCCCACCCTCTCCCATCTCAGCATCATTTTCAGCGTCCACCTGGATGAGCTTGTTTTAAGCAAAGGTAACAATAAGCAGGGCAGAGCACTACATAATACAAAAGACCTTGATCACTTAGGTGATTGTGAACAGCAAGCTGATTTGGAGAAGGTGGGAAGCAATTTGGAAAGACTGTGGAGGGGAAGGATGAAAAGAAAGGTAACATATTGAAGCTCTGTTACCAGGAGAATAATTATACAATCAGAGGAGATATTAAAAATATGAGACCTGAGTCTGAGTCTTTCATGATACAAATGACTAAAACTGGTTTAGAAATTTTTAAGAGACAATAAGACCGTTTGAGTCATGTGAAAAATTTCACCAAGATTCATTTCCTTGTACGTCAGTTTTCCGAGTAATGTTCATTCTCATGGGAATTTTATCAAGGGAAAACTCATGGGGACTCTCTCCATCTGGCCACTTTGCAAAGGTGATACACCATGTGGTTAAATTCTCAACTAAGTGACTTCCTAAAGACATCTATTCATTCATTTAGCACACATATATTTGCCATCTTTTGTGTGGAAGATAGAATAAAATGGACTCATTCATTCTCACTAGTGAGATACATCTAACCTCCAGTGAAATCCAAGCGACCTGTCTCCAGGAGAAGTATCAGTTTCTAGCATTCAAGTACTTCTGGCTCTGACAGGATTTTATTTAAGGAAAAGATACCTCCTTTGTCTCCCCTCCCTTCAGTTTGTTTGCTTTATCCTGAGGACCCACCCAAAAGGAACACTGGGAGACGTCTTAATTGCCCTCTAGGGCACACTTTTTTTTTTAATTGAGTTATGAGAAGGAGACGACTTGGATGCACAACCTCTGACTTCCTGGAAGTGTATCTGTTATCTTCTCAGACTTCTGAGGGATATTCAGACCCTAAAAAGTTTCACTCTATCCATTGTGGAAGCTTCTTTAAGAACCATTGTTTCGGATAAGAACAGATACAATTTGGTCAGATCAATTTCCCTCTTTTCAATTATTATCCTTTTTAATTATTATCACAACAGATAAGTTACAAAGACATAAACAGTATATGTCATAACTGCTGCCCTTCTTTTCTTCCTTTTCTTAAGCAACTTAACTGGTTGGTAATTTTCAGAATGAAATAAATATAATGGTACCATGGCTGTTTCCATTATTTTAGACTTTAGAATAATGATTGTTGTATAAGACATTGATGAAAGAAACTGAAGAAGATACAAATAAATGGAAAGATATTATATGTTCATTGATTGTAAGAATTACTATTGTTAAAATGTCCATACTACCCAAAGTAGTTTATAAATTTAATAAGATCCTTATCAAAATTCCAATGGTATTTTTCACAGAGAAAACAATTCTAAAACTTGTATGGAAACACAAAAGACAGCAAAGCAATGTTGAGAAAGAAGAACAAATCTGGAGGCATCAGACTTTCTGGTTTCAAACTACATTATAAAACTGTAGTAATAAAAATAGTAATGTACTGCCATAAAAACAGACACATAGACCAATGGAACAAGTCAGGAGCCAGAAAGAGACCCATGCATGTACAGTTCACTAATATTTGACAAGGGAGCCAAGAATACTAAATGGAGAAAAGAAAGGTCTTCAATAAATGGTGCTGGGAAAATTGGATATTCATACATAAAAGAATGAAACCAGACCCCTATCTTAAATCACTCACAAAAATTAACTTGAAATAGAGTTAAGACTTAAATGTAAGACCTGAAACTATAAAAGTCCTTAAAAAATAGGAAAGATGCTCTTTGACATGGATCTTGGCAATGACTTTTTGAATAAACACATAAAACACAGGCAACAAAATAAAAAATAAACAAGTGAGACTATATCAAACTAAAAAGCTTCTTCACAGTAAAAGAAATAACATAATGAAAAAACAACCTATAGAATGGGAAAATGTTTGCAAAACATATTTCTGATAAGAGGTTAATACCTGATATATATATATAAAGAATTCCTACAACTCTACAGCAAAAAACCAGAATAGACATTTTCCCGAAGAACACATACAATGGCCAATAGACACATGATAAGATGCTCAATACCGCTCATCATTAGGGAAATACATATCAGAACTACAATGGGACACCGGTCAGGATGGCCAGCAGCAAAATGCTGACAAAGATTTAGAGAAAAGGGAACCTTTGTGCACTGGTGGTGGAACTGTAATATGGTATAGCCAGTGTGGAAAACAGTATGGAGTTTCCTCAAAAAATTAAAAACAAAACTATCATATGATCCAGCAATGTCACTTCTGGGAATATAGCTGAAGGAAACAAAAACACTATCTCATAGAGATATCTGCACACCCCTGTTCAAAGCAGCATTATTTACAATAGCCAAAACATGGCAACAACCCAAGTGTCCATCATTGGATAAATGGATAAAGTATGTTGTGCATATATGCACAATGGAATATTATTCAACTATTTAAAAGAAGGGAATCCTGTCATTTGCAGCAGCATGGATGGACCTTGAGGACATTATGCTAAGTGAAATAAGTCAGATAAAGACAAATAGTGCATCATCTTAGTTTTAGGTAGAACCTTTAAAAAAAAGTAACTTGGAAAAAGTGATCAGATTTGTGATTACCATAGGCAGGGGGTAGGGGAAGAGGAAATTGTATAAAGGTGGTCATAAGGTACAAACTACCAGTTATAAGACAAATACTAGGGATACAATGTACAACATGATAACTATAGCTATCACTGTTCTACAATATATATAAAAGTTGTTAAGAGAGTAAATCCTAAGAGGTCACATAGCAAGGAAAATTTTTCCTTTTTTTTCCATATCTATATGAGATGATGGATGCTAACTAAACTTATTGTGGTAATCATTTCACAACATATATATATATCAGATCATTATGCTGTGTATCATAAACTTATACAGTAGTGTATGTCAATTATATCTCAATAAAACTGGAGAAAAATGCATTATTAGTAACAAAATAATGCAACTATAAAAATGAGACACGAATGTTTTACTTCTATAAATATAAAGAGAAATATTTTTAAATACCATCCATATACCTATAAGGATATCATAAGATGGCATCTTCATCAACACATCTTTTTTTTTTTAAGATTTTTATTTATTTATTTGACAGAGAGAGAGAGAGACAGCCAGTGAGGGAGGGAACACAAGCAGGGGGAGTGGGAGAGGAAGAAGCAGGCTCCCAGCGAAGGAGCCTGATGTGGGGCTGGATCCCAGAACGCTGGGATCACGCCCTGAGCCGAAGGCAGAGGCTTAACAACTGCACCACCCAGGCGCCCCCATCAACACATCTTTTGAGAATTTATTTTAGAAAGCATTTTGGCAATATATATTATGAGCATTAAGTTATATATATCTTTAAAATACACGTTTTTTATGTATATATATCTTTTGACATTATCATTTTCTTTCAAACAATCTATTTCAGGGAAATGTTCTAAAATTAAACAAACATTTAAACCCAAATATTTTTATTGCACTATTTTAAGATTGGAAAATTCAAAATAGCCTGAGTACACTAGGGAAGTATTATAAATATAACACTCACTATTATGTAGCATTGAAGAGTTTTAATTACATGGAAAAAATGCTTACATAAGCAGGATACTAAATTGTAAATGCTTTACGACCTCACGTACAAAGAAAAATTGTTAGAACAAAATAGAACAAAGAAAATATGCCAAGCTCTTCCTGAATTTATGTCTACTTGATAAAATTACCAGTAATTTCTCAACACTCAGCTTTTCTGAATCTTCCAAATTTTTGTTTAATCATATATTACTTTGATAATCAGAACTTTTAAAAATTGCAACAGTGATACCTGGCACACAGTATGTTCCAACGATTAAATAACTTATATGTAAGAATTTGTCACAGTGCCTGACATGAGATGAGTTATCAGTAAGCACTGTTTTCCTTCGTTGCCAAGTAAACAGGGTAAATAGTTCAGTATTTAAGAATTCAGGTTCTGCTCTCAGAGAGAACTAAATTCAGATATTGGCATTCCCATTTATTAGATGTGAAACCTTGAATAAATTAATTTATCTAATCTTCAATGACTTCACCTATAAAATAAAAGTAATAGTAATATTTATCATGTTGGATTATTATGGGAGTTAAATGAAATTAATCAAAAAAGTACACATTTTATTGCCTATAACAAAGCAAGCTTTCAATAAATATTAACTGCTAGTGTTTGTATGTCAAAGTAAAAGGGCGGCTATGGGCATGGACTGACTTTTGGATTTATGGAATGAATTTAAAATGAAGTAATCAAAACAGGTGTCCCTTTAAACCCAGAAAGCGGCTCAGAATTGCATGTCAAATGGACAGTGTCAACAGACGGAGTAGACTCACTGGTCCAGTATGAGAAAAGGAGTATCAGATGCTTGAAAAAAAAAAAATCATCCAAACATGAGTCCTTGGGGTCATGTGCATCCAGCTGAGGGAATCTCAGCAAAGAATCCCTTTAGGGAAGCTGGCTTTGGCCCAGCAAGAGTTTCAAAGGGACAAGTGGAGAATCTAAGTTTTCATTGTTATCACTGCTAGAAGGGGAAAAAAAACAAACACATCTTTTTCAACTTCCAAAAAAAAAAAAATTCCACAAATGCATTGAAAGTGAAGGCACGAGGGATAGAACTCAGAGCCAAGGGAAAGGTTTATCTGCAGTCCCTATTTCCTATTCTCCATCATTCTTGAATCAACTCCTTCAACAAAGGGCAGGTGCCCATATTACATGAATGTGGGACAGAAAAAATATATTTTGAGTGTGAAAATCTGAGTCTGAGAAAATACCTTTCTACCCTTCTAATTGAAGAAGAATCCATTACTTTCAAGGGTTGTCAACTGGAAAGCCAAAAGAATAAAGGTAATTTTATTGCCTTCATTTGCTCTGTTCTATTGTCGCGGTTTCTGTGCCCTTTATCTACAGCATTCTCCATAAAATTTACTGAAGAAAAGGAAAACCCAAAATGGAAACTCATTTCAATTTCCTTTTTGTTTCTTTTACAGAAGAAAAGCAGACTGAGGATAAGCTACGACTCTTTCTAATGAGAGAGGAGTAACAACACAAATCCTCTCCAGAAGTTGATTTCACTTGATGTTTTTTATCTTAACTTCTAATCTCTGCTCTAGGTTTATGAGATGGTATCGGTCACCCAAAAGTAAAATGCAGCCTTCGGATGCCCTGCTGGGAATCATCCCTTTCTCCTCAACCCTGGCACAGAGGCTGACTTCACTGGATTTAAATCCAAGTGGCAAGTGAAGGGGGATGAGACCCTACACGGCCAGTCAAACATGATACAGATCACGGGCTTCCTAGAATCTTGGAATGTCCCAGGAATAAAGTTCATAAAAAGTGCTCAAAGATGGTAGAAGATCCAGAAGGGTAAATACCACCAAAAGCAATATTTTATAATTATTTTTGAGATTATAAGTGATATATGATATTCATAGAAATTTTAAGAAATATAGACATGTATTTAAAAAATTACATAACCTATCATTTGACCTTGAAAAAATTGCCACTATTTTTATTTCTTTACAGGAACTTTTCTATTCCTTTGTATTATTTACTTTCTTTACAGAAATGTATATAAAGAACTACATAAACCTTGCTACACAAAGCTCTATAAAGAACTTCGTAAACCTTTACTGCTCAAAGGATCAGCATTACCTTATTGCCTTCTTAAAAATTTTTTTCATTTCTGTATAGTCAACACTATTACCTTATGTTACATTAGTTATACAATGTTATATTGGTGTCAGGTATACAAAACAGTGATTTAAATTCTCTATATGTTATTAAAAATTTAGAATCCCAAGCCCCATCCATTCCTTTTGAGTCAGAATCTGTATTTTAACATGATCCCCAGAAATTCTTCTGTACTGCTTTGATGAACATGCTTATCATTGATTTTTTTTCTACATTTCTGATTTTTATTTAATGAGTATAGAGATTTTAAAATCTCTGGGTATTTCCAGGTTGCCTGCCAGGAAAAAAAAATTTACAAGTTTATATTCCCTCCAACTTCTTCTGAGTGTCATTTTATTGCACCTTCACCAACACCGGTATAATGATTACCTAATTTGAAAAGCAAAAGAAAAATTATCTTTTTCAACTTTAAGTTACCAACCTTTATTTAGAAATGTGGGACGTTAACTTCTACAACTTTTACACTATTTCATAGTCACTTCTTTAAATGCCCCTTAATTTTATTGAAAAGAATATTTCCAATTTTTAAGATATTTAACCACGCCAGAATATAAATACATGTCCCAAAACATTCTTCGCATTGAAAATTATACAAGAATTCAGTCAGCACTTAGTAAAATTGTGTTGTATTTTTGAAATCATTTAGGTCAGTGATTAGCTATAAAACCAAATGAAGTTTAGAAAATAAGCCAGAAAGGGTTGTACCAGCACATAAATGTTCAATAAATGGTGGAAAAATGGTTAATAGAAAATGAACTAAAGTGCATGATAGACAGCAGTCAAGAAGTTAATGCTGCTGTTTAAAAAATATTTTACTGAAAATGGTATGAAATATTTTTCTTTAATTTACAAGTACTGAAACTCTAGAAGATGGGTAGTATTACAGCCGGTTCTTAAATTTTCCAGGGTCAGAAATCCCAAATCATATTGTCATCTTAGAAGTAACTCTATGGAAAAAAAAAGTAATAAATGGGGAGAGAGAAAGAAAGAGACAGAAACAAATACAGAGAGACCAGTAAAATAAAGTGATTATAAAGAAAGCATGAGTCTCTCTAAGGAATTTAGTGAGCTTTTCACTGGACAAAGACCTAAATGAGACGGTCTTTCCAACGCTAGCTGATAGCATCGAGAGAGAGGGTCTCTTTGCTTGCGAGGTTTATGAGATTAAAAAAAAAAAAAAAGGACTGGGCCATCTCCTGCTTTCTGGAGAGAAAGGCATGGCACCCATCAATCCAAATTAAAATATGGACAGCTCCAAAAAATGATCTTCTTTGCAAAGCATGGAGAACACATGTGTAAGAGAGAACTGATGGGAAAATTGAGTAAAACAGCACTCAGTAATTATAAATAAGCTTAAATTCTCAAACCTAGATAAATTATATCCCCAGATGCAGAGAGAATTTACAGATGTGATTTCAAAACCACGACTGGTGTCTCTCCAGGATTCTGGAGAATGAAAGAAAAATTTTAAAACACTGAAAGCGAGTAAGGGTACCAGTTTAAAGCCCAAAATTTGCTTCTAAATTTTTTTCATAAACCATCCTTTTAATAATATATGCCAGAATGTCTTCCAGGATTATAATGTCATTTTCACCACCTTTATACTACTTACATGTTTTGAGCTTAGCCATCTATTAACAACTGTTGGTAATAATAAATGCTAACCTAGGAAAAGTTTTAAGTGACATGAAAAAGCATTTTCTCATGTTCTACATAATATTTTCATCAGGCATAGGTGAAACATGAGAAATTTTATCAAATTTATAGGCAATAAAAATAGAAAAGAAAGCAAGTCTTTGATAGTCTTAAGATCTTAATTGACTGAAACATGGTGAAATTCAGTAATTAACCTCCCTCACTTCGAAAACTCAATGACACAAGCACCAGAGAAGACCAATCTTGTTTTAAAGAAGTTCTTGTGAACAAACTCTAAAGACTTTGGCAAAATAAAAATTCAATAAAAGGCAAAAGTACAAAGTTACTGTCTAAAAAATCTAATAACTCAGGTCTGCTTGAGTTTCTAGAGCAAAAGAGATTAAGGCACAGTGTGCTCTGTGTCAGTCACACAGTATGAGGGGTCCTGTACTCAGTTTTAGAAAGATCACATCTTCCGAGAGGTATGAACAACCAAAAGAAGGCACCCTGGAAATTATGTCAAATTCAGTTAAAGAAACCAAGAGTGCTTAGTATAAACAGAAGATTCAAAGAGGACATGACTCCCTTCCTCAAATATTGTTAAGTGCTGCTGGGTAGACCTATTTTGAGCATCAGTATAATGTAATGAAAGACTACAAATCTGCTCGGGACCGGCACTGACGGCCTTCTTGTGACTCAATTATTACTTCTGTAGTTGTTGGAAGGTCAAGAAGGACAATGCACAGTCAAAATCCTGACAGACTGTGTGCATATGGTAGGCGCATAGTAAGTGTTAACCTTCCTTCCCCGAGGCAGACGTAAGCAAGACCAAGAGGACACATCGAGATGGCCATGTGACTCAAGAATGTGAGAGAGAACAAGGAAGTTCATTACAACTTCTAAAAATGAAAGCTGTTCTGCCATTCATTGCGCTCTTTGTCATGGATTATTCCAGCAGAAGCTAAATGACCACTGATATCTCTGAGGCCAGTGACTACGAGCAATACATTTCCCAAGAAATAGAAGGTCCGACTTGACAGCTTATCTCCTCCAGAGTACAAAGAATGGAATCCAACTACTCACTTAAGTGAGTCCCTAGGACACAGCACACTGAACCAGTTGTCCTTCATGCTACAAGAACAACTGGAAAACAGAGACTCAGGCAAGCAGTGTGGAAATGCAATAACATTATCGAAGTGGTGAAGAAAGTGTAAATAATAAAAGGCCTTTTATAAATCAAAGGCTGCAACAAATAGAACTATACACCCCAAACTGCAAAGAAGTGTGCATGTAGCCCCCTTACGTGTCCTATCATACCTTCTTAATACCCTCTCTTTAAAAAAGAAAAAAAATTTTCATTTCTTCTTTAATTATTTATCTTAATTTTGCAGAAATGGGTAAGAGGTGACCTGCCTCCTCACAACAGAGCAGCTAACACTGCACAGCAGAAAAGTCAGGTAAGAGTAAAATATCTACCATACTCAGGATAGTATTTTTGTGCCTTTTAACTTCTTATTACAAAAAAAAAAAAAACCCATGAGAGACTATGGATTCTGGGGAACAAACTGAGCGTTTCAGAGGGGTTGGGGGTAGGGGGATGTGCTAGACCGGTGATGAGTATCAAGGGCACGTGTTGCATGGAGCACTGGGTGTTTTATGCAAACAATGAATCATGGAACATTGCATCAAAAACTAAGGATGTACTGTATGGTGACTAACATAAAAATATAAAAATTAAAAAAAAAGAGAGAGAGATAGCTATGTAAAATGAAAAATAAAAGGAAAAAAACACAATTCCACCAAAGCGGTATAATTTGAGGGAAGTTTGGGAGATGCCACCTCCCTCCCCTCAGATGACGTGGTGATGTCTACAGCACCACCAGTTCTTTGTTTTATTAATTTGATGCACTTTTTCTCTGGAATGGGAGACATTCTGGACACATCCACCCTGATCTTCTGTTAAAAGAATGACAGTAAAATAGGAGCCAGAAAGCACGGACTCCTGTCCTGACCGTCACCTACTGTTTTGGGATCTCAGGCATTTAATCTCTTTGAGTCTTTATCTCCTCATCTATGAAATGGAAGCAATAATCCTTGCTGTGGCTTCCTATAGAGTAATTAAGAAGACCCCCTGAAGAAAAGATACATGCTAGACATAAGGGTTAACTTGTTCAAAAGAATCCCTTTCAAGCCACCCTCCCAAAGAGCAAGTTGCATCCTACGAAGTTCCGCAGAAATGAAGCATCTACTGCCTGGTGCATAATGACTTTCTCCTTCACATGGCTGAGGGGAAGAGTCCTGCTGTTAGCCTGTCATATCCTAAAGCTGCAATTTCAAAGCTTGAACCGCAAACCCCAGCGCACTAGGAGAAACGCTGGCACCCCTCTCCCCTAGCCCCAAACTCTGAGTCTAGAAATAAGACTAAACCAAGTTTAGTTCCTCATGTTGATGTTATATCCTGGCTGTAATCACATTGGTGGAGGGATTAGTACCTCCCTAATCCTATTGCTAAAAACAAAACAACACAACTACAACAACAACAACGAAACCTCACAGCTTAAGGGTTGAGGTGCCTTCTTAGAATGTAATCCCTAGATTTCGGTATGCCACTGTGGTTATAATGAGCAAAATAAAAGGGACCTGCATGCCTGTGATTGAACCTGGGGCTACAAGTTTCCCCCAGTAAATGCTGCTCCATTACATCTGGTGTGTGCGCCACCGGGTCAGGTGCCCTCGTGTACATAACATGGAAAATGAAAACTGCTAAAGTCTTCAGAGATGCTGGGGGTTCAGCTTATGCATGAGCTTACTGGATTCCCTTCCCCCCACCCAGAGAACTGGTATTGTTAAGAAAAGGTGAATGGAGCATTTGACTTCTGAGCTTCTAAAATGGGAAAGGAGGAAAATGGTAAAACAGATGATACACCATATACCAAATTTCTGAGTTTAACTTGACCTAGGTCAACACCTAAAATTTAGATAAGCTTCTCTCTATCCCCCTGTATCCAAAAGAAGAGCCAGGCTTTTTCCAGGGCTGAATAAACCACAAAATCCAGGAATACCAGAGGAGAAAAGACCCTGATTTCCATAAATCTGCCTCTTCTGAAATAGTATTTGTTGGTGCTCCTCTGTTATGATCATTTGCATATGGTCTGATCCTCATTTCCCAGGAATTCCCATAGAAGGGCCAGGCATGGGTGAGGGGCAGTGGGGGAAGAATCACCCAGGCAGTTCTGTAGGCTCAAAAGTAGGTGGCCTCAACACACACTACGGTGTAGCCATCGGGAAAATGGTCCTATCATTTAAGACCGCAATGGTAACTGTGCCAAGGAAGACAGTCTATTAAGAAAAAAAAGAGCCTCTGGTGTGTCCGATGGGTAAAAATGGTCTTCAAAAGAAGCTTTGAGGGAGTTGCATTCGGTGTGGTCTGAGAGGCCTGAGAAGCGTCCCCTATTCACACACATGCACATGTACTCGCGCGTGAGCACAAGACACATACGACACGTACTTAGCATGTCACATGGCTAAAATTCCACGTGGAAAAACATTCTTTTGCACTTTAAAATCAGTTTAATTTACAAGATTAACAAAGGAGTGTAACATCTAGCCTAACAAACACTGAACGGTTTAGAATAGTTTATATTTCCGTAGCATTTTACAATTTTTAAACTGTTTTTGCATACCTTTTTTTTTTAAAGATTGTATTTATTTGACAGAGAGCGAGACAGCCAGCGAGAGAGGAAGCACAAGCAGGGGGAGTGGGAGAGGAAGAAGAAGGCTCCCAGCAGAGGAGCCTGATGTGGGGCTTGATCCCAGAACGCCGGGATCACACCCTGAGCCGAAGGCAGAGGCTTAATGACTGAGCCATCCAGGTGCCCCTGCATACATTACTTTATGCAATTTTCATGTCATCCTTGCTGTGGAGGTATCATTATTCATATTTTATGGAGAAAGAAACATAGTCTCAGAGCTTAAGATATTTCCTAAGAAAATACTCCTCAGGCAGTGGCAAAGCCAAGAACTGTAATGTCTCCAAGGTTCGTGCTCTGCCACACCAGTGGATCCCAAACCCAGGTGGAGCCCAGGAATCTACACCTTTCAAAGGCTCCCTCATATGGTTCTAATAATATCAAAGCCTGGAGCCCATGTAATGCAGCATCCTGCAGATAGAGGATAGATACTAATGGCCTATAAATGGTCACTTAATGTAGCTAAATTGGAACTTTCTTAAAGTCACTTAAAGATTATTTTCTTAGCTGGCTTCCAAGCCTCATGTTCTCTCCTTTATGTCATTTATCTGATAGTACTGTTTTGTCCAGTAACGCTAACAATCCTAATTTTTTTTTGTAGTTGAATTGCCAATGTCAACGTTTATATCTCAATTTGGCGTAGGTCAGCCACCTATTTGCACTGTCTAGACAATAGAGAATGTTCTCCAAACTTGGGGACACCTGGCAACCCAATGGGAGATGCAGACAGGAAATACCTGAATTT
Source organism: Ursus maritimus (assembly GCF_017311325.1). NCBI lineage: Eukaryota > Metazoa > Chordata > Mammalia > Carnivora > Ursidae > Ursus > Ursus maritimus. The sequence goes on from NW_024426652.1 coordinate 87,977, forward strand.
CTCTTTTAACTTAAAGAAAACTTTTTTTTCAAAATATTCACCCACATTTAGCATATTGATTGACAGTGGTCTGCATAAAGTGAAGAGTCATTTATAGAAGAGTATACTCAACAACTGTATTGTAGGAGCACCCCCTCAAAAATAGGAACCCTTGGTCCAGGCCCCTCCCCTATAATCTGGAGAATGTGCTGTCTCCTGGGGAGGAGTCAGGGGGCGTAATTCCCTTTGTACATGTAACCTCTGCTTATAATCCTCACAGGATAGAAGGAAATGACTTCAGAGTCCAGAAATATTTCTCACACGGTGAGTGAATTCATCCTCTTGGGCTTCCCTTGCCGCTGGGAAATGCAGTTCCTCCTCTTTTCCATATTCTTTGTGACTTATATCCTGACGCTCCTTGGAAACATGGCCATCGTGTGTGCAGTGCTCTGGGACTGCAGGCTCCACATCCCAATGTACATTCTGCTGGCCAACTTCTCCTTTCTGGAAATCTGCTATGTCAACTCTGATGTGCCCAACTTGCTGGCCAACTTCCTCGCCCAGACCAAAACCATCTCCTTTGCTCAGTGCCTCCTCCAGTTGTACTTCTTCCTCTCACTGGGCACAACTGAATGTTTCTTTCTGTCCATCATGGCCTATGACCGGTTCCTGGCAATCTGCCGCCGGTTTCCTCTGGTTTCTGATCCCAGTGATACTCGTTACCCAGCTACCGTTTTGTGGCCCGAATGTAATTGATGACTTTCTGTGTGACCTGGGTCCTCTCCTGGCCTTGGCTTCAGCCTGTGTCCCAATCCCAGGGACAGTTCTCATATGTGGCACCGTGAGTTCCCTCCTCATCTTCGCCACCTTCTTCTACATTATGGGTTCCTATACCCTGGTGCTGAGGGCTGTAGTGCAGGTGCCCTCACATGCTGGCCGGAAGAAGGCCTTTTCTACCTGCTCCTCACATCTGGCTGTTGTGTTTCTCTTCTACGGTTCTGTCATGATAACGTATGTGAGCCCAGGGTCAGGACAAGCAGAGGGAATGCAGAAGTTCACAACTCTATTCTACTCAGTTTTGACCCCCTTTTTCAACCCCCTGATCTACAGCCTCCGGAATAAAGAAATGAAGGATGCCTTGAAGAAAGTTCTAGGAGGTTCCTAAAACTGATCTGCGACGTTAGTGTCTTATTCCCAGATGAGTTCAGACAGTGAGCTTCCTGTCAGTGAACAATTAAGAAACTGGCAAATAGATGTGAATATTTTGAAGGAGGCATTTCAAAATTCTAAATACCGGGTTATCAATGAAGCCTTTCCCCAGGTGAAATTAACTCCCTCTTCCATAGCACATTGTGTGGACTTCTATTGAACATGTCCTTCATTTTCTTCTTGTGTTTTAGTTAGCTGTCCATAAATCAGTCCTACATGTCTCCCCATCTTTAACAGACTCTCAATTTTTTAAGAGCAGGGCCTATGTTTTATTAATTTCTGCAACTCCAGAACCCAATGTCACACCTAGGACAAAAATGTCAATAATGTCAATTTAAATAAAGAAAATAAATTTGTTCTTATTTCCTCACTAGAGTCTATCATCCTTGTCATCCTTTCAACAGTCAGGACCATATCTAAAGAAATTATGAGAACTCCCTAACAATCTATATTTTATATATCCTATGGATGAAATGAATGAACTTCTAGAAAAATGTGAGGTCAACCTAAAGTGGTTGGACCAATGATTAAATGATAATCAAATCAGTGGAGGAGCCTCACAAAGATGAAAGTTACTGTCTTAAGAAATTACCTGCTTCCTGCTCTTCATCAATCCCTTTGTCTAATAATGCAACTGCTTTATTTCATTTTCTTCTTACTAACCATGCTTTCACTCCTGCACATTTGAAAATATACAACTCTTACCACTGAAAATGTGGTTTGGGATCATTTGCTGGGCATCACTGAGGATCTTCTTAGAAGGTAGAAGGATCTCAGGGCCCACCTCAGGCCTATTGAAGTAGGATCTGCATTTATTCTCATGAGTTATAATACTACATTTGGAAAACCTCTGATTTACAGATTTTCTGTTGGCTCACAGCAATCACAACCACATATAGTTCTAAAGACAGCTACTTCCACTCAAGCAGTGGTTCTCAACTAATTTACTCAGATTTGGGGGTGGTGTGTAGGCACGGTATTCTGAAAATCTCCCTAAGAAATTGTAATACAGAGAGAGGGTTGGGAATCCATGCATTCAAATTTAGGGACTTCTGTGGGGCACCTGGGTGGCTCAGTTGGTTGAGCATCCAGCTCTTGATTTCAGCTCAGGTCATGATCTCAGTGTTGTGAGATCAAGCCCTGTGTCAGGCTCCACACTGGGCGTGGAGCCTGCTTAAAGATTCTCTGTTTCCCTCTGCACCTCCCTCACTTACTCTTAAAAAAAATATTAAGGACTTCTAAACTCCACAATAACACCAAAAGAGACCACATCCATCCATATTCCTTTTCTTTTAAAAGCCCCCTTAGCGCAAATCAACCAAATTGAATATGAGATAACAATAAGACATGTCATAACACAAGTAAAATAATCACTTCACTAAAAAAATTTTATATTCCAGATAGATAAGTCTCTTTTGAATACTTCTACACATTTACATTTGGGAGATATGTATATTAAAAAGAATGGAGAATATGAAATACTGTCCTAGCACAGTACTGGCCTTTGGAATAACCCAAGTTAGCAATATTTCTTTCCTGTCCTCTGAGAGACTACACCCCAGTGATGGAAAGAAAGTTTTCTAACCTTCTTATTTTATAATAGCTTGATTAAAAACAGTTTACATACCATAAAATTCACCTTTTTAAAAGTGGATAATTCAGTGTTTTTAGTTTATTCACATAATTGTGCAACTATCACCACTAACAAATTTTACAATATTTTCATAACCTCAAAAAGAAACCCCATACCCATTAACAGGCATTCCCTACTCCCCTCTTCCTTCAGCCCTGGAAACTGCTAATCTACTTTCTGTCCCTATGGATTTTACCTATTCTGGGCATTTCAAAAAAGTGGGATCATGCACTGTGTGGCCTTTTGTGGCTGGCTTCTTTCCCTTAGCATAATGTGTATCCACAAACAACTCATCCATGTTATAGCATGTGTGAGTACTTTACTGCTTTTTATTGTAAAACAATATCCTACTGTATGGATATACCACATTTTGTTTACACATTCATCAACTGATGGACATCTAAGCTGTTCCTACTTTTTTGTTAATATGAATAATGATGTTAGGAATATCCATGTACACAATTTTATGTGAACATATATATTCATTTCTCCTGGATATATACTAGCCCATGTAGGCTGCCATGGAAAATACCACAGGCTGGGTGGCTTAAACAGTGGAAATTTATTTTATCATAGTTCCAGAGACTGGAAGTCTAAGATCAAGGTGCTAGCAGAGTTGGTATTTGGTAAGGCCTCTTTCCTCGGCTCACAGACAACCACCTTCTTACTGTATCTTCAAATGCCCTTTCCTCTGTACATGCACGGAGGTAGGAGCGGCACTTCTGTGTCTCTTCCTTTTCTTGTAAGTACTGCAGTCTTATCAGATTAAGGTCCTACCCTTTTGACGTCATTTAACTTTACCTCCTTAAAGGCCCTATATACAAATACAGTTGCATTGGAGATCAGGGCTTCAAATATGAATTTTGGAAGGACACAATTCAGTCCATAATGATACCTAAGTAAAACTATTATATCATATGATGACTCTTTTGAAGAATTTCTGGACTCCAAAATTGCTATACTATTTTATAATGCCACCAGCAATTATTAAGAGTCTCAAATTCTCCACATCTCAGCCACACTTGTTATTCCCTCCCTTCCTCATGTCCTCTTTTTTCTTTTTTTTTTTCTGACCTAGACATTATGAAGTAGTATCTCACTATGGTTTTGATTTGCATTTTCCTAATCACTTATATTAAACCTCCTTTCATGTAACTATTGACCATTCATGAATCTTCTTTGAAGAAATGTCAATTCAAATCCTTTGCTCCATTTTTAATTGGCTTAGTTCTTAATTTTTACTGCTGTTGAGTATTAAGAGTTTTTTAAATACTCTCATTATAAGTGTCTTATCAGATAAAAGATTCGCAAAAATTCTCTCCCATTCTGTGGGTTGCTTTTCACTTTTCTTGACAGTGTTATTTGCAGCATAGAAGTTTTTATTTTAATGAAGTCCAATTTATTTGTGTCTGTCTCTTGTTCTTTTGGTGTCATATCTAAGAAGCCACTGCCTAACCCAACATCACAAGTATTTATGCCTTTTTTTCTCAGAGAGTTTTACAGCTTTATCTCTTACATTTAAGCCTATGGACCATCTTGAAATAATTTTTGTATATGGTGAGAGATAGGAGTCCAACTTCATTCTTTTGCATATGGATACCCAGTTGTCCCAGCACCATTGTTTAGACTATACCCACCCCAACAACCTAGGGACTTATCTCAGCACTCTTGTGGAATAATAAACAATAAATTTAAGGATTTATTTCTGGATGCTCAATTCTAAGTATATATGTCTATTATGCTAGTACCACCACAAGCTAGTACAAGATTATTGTATCTTTGTAGTAAGCTTTGAAATCAGGAAGTGAGAGTCCTCCAACTTCGCATTTCCATATGAATTTTAAAGTCAAGTCATTAATTTCTATTTTTTTAGGTAAAACAAATGATGCACTTTATGCATTTCCATTAATTTTTTCACACTTATAATATTTTATAACTTTATATAATTTTCTAAAGTTATGCTTGCCAAACTTTAAAATAGCAATATTAATGTGCTTGGGCCTAAGAACACATGAAGTAAAAACTTAGAGAATTGCAAGGAGGGAGAAAGAAAGAAATCCACTATTATAGTTAAGTTAAACATCTCTTTTTCAGTAACTGATAGATTAGGCAGGCAGAAAATCGGTAAAGACAACATTTACCTGAATAGCACTATTAATAAACCAAATCTACTTGACATTTATAAAATATTCCATCCAACAACAGAATACACATTCTTCCCGAACGTGCATAGAACATTATTTGCCAAGATAGACCATATTCAGGGCCATAAAACACACCTTAACAAAGCTTAAAAGAATAGAAATAATACAAAGTATGTTATCAGACCACATTGAAATTCAAGTAGAAATCAATAACAGAAAGATAACTGGAAAATTCCCAAATATTTGGAACTTAACATACTTCTCTTCTACACATGTGGCAACGAAGCCATTTCAAGAGATTTGAAACCATTTTAAACTGACTGAAAATGAAAACATATCCCATCAAAACTTGAGAGACGCAGCAAAATCAGTATTTAGAGGAAGGTTTATAGCATTTATTGCATCTATTAGAAAAGAAAAAATATATAAAATTAATTACATAATATTCTACCTTAGGAAATCTAGAGAAAGAACAATTTAAGCTAAGACAAGCAGAAAAAATTAATAAAATTCAAAGCAGAAATCAATTGAATTGGAAACAAAAAAAAAAAGATAAAATCAATGAAACAAAAATTAATTCTTTGAAAATATTATTAAAAATTAGTAAACCTCTAGCCAGGCTAAGTAAGTTAAAAAAAAAAAAGGAGCAAGAAGACATAGATGGACATTAAAAGAATAGTAAAGAAACTATAAGTTTATGTCTGCAAATTTAATAATTTAGATGAAATGAACAAATTCCTCAAAAGACACAAACTATAATTCACACAAGGAGAAATAATCTGAATATATCTATATGTATACATCTAGTATCTATTACTATATGTCTATTTAAAAAGTACAATAATAAACTTTTAAAAACGTTATCAACAAGGTCAGATGATTTTACTCGTGAATTAACAAATAAATGATACCAACTTTCCTCAATATATTTCAGAAAATACAAACAGAGGGAACATTTCCTAATTCCTTCTATGGGCTCACCATTATACTATCATCCTATTCCCAAATCCAGATAAAGGCATTACAACAAAGGGAGAGGTACAGGTGGAAAATAAGCACATGAAAAGTTGCTCCCCATCACCCATCATTAAGGAATTATAAATCAACATAATGAGATACCATTACAAGCCATTAAGAAGAATGGCCAAAAGCCAAAAACTGAGGATAACAACTGCTGACAAAGATGCCAAGCAACAAGAACTGCCATTCACTGGCTATTCGCTGGGAATGCAAAATGATCCAGCCACCCTGGAAGACAATCTGGCAGTCTCCTCCAAACTAAACTTAATTATACCATACTATCCAGCAATTGCACTTCCAACCATTCACCACAAGCTGATTCAAAAACATATGCCTACGAAGAAGACCTGCACACAAATACCTATAGTAGCTTTATTCGTAATTACCAAAATCTGGAAGCAACAAAGAAGGCCTTCGGTAGGGGCATGGACAACGAACTCTGATACACCTATACACTGGAATATTTTTCAGTAACAAAAAGAAATGAGCCATCAGAACTTGAAAAAAGATGGAGGTCAAGTCTTTAATTTCTGTTGAAGATAACTCAGGGAGTATTGCCACTTAAGGGTATTAAATCTTCCAATCCTATTGTGGGATCTTTATTTATTTAGATTTATAGTAACTTCTTGCAACAAAGCTTTGTAGTTCTAGTCAGTATTCAAGTCTTGCTCTTTTTTTTTTTTTGCTAAATTAATCTGTCAGATTTTCATTCTTTTTGATGTTATTGTAAATAGAATCAGGATGCCTTATATTTCTTTTTGTTGCTGAGGCTTAGAACTTCCAGTACAATGTTAAATATAAGCGACAAGAACATTTATCCTTGACTTGTTCCTCATGATAGTGGGTAAGCCTTGAGTATTTCACCATTAAATGTAAGGTTAGTCATGGATATTTTATAGATGCCCTTTACCAGATTCAGGAAGTTCCCTCCTATTCTAGGTTGGTCGGTCAGTCGGTCTTTCTTTCTTTCTTTTTTTTTTAAGGATTTTTATAATGAAAGAATGTTGAAATTTGTGAAATGCTTTTTTGGTATCTATTGAAATGATCATATATTTTTGTCCTTATTCTATTCATATGGTAAATAACACTAAATGATTTTCAAAGTGAAATAACTTTGCATTCCTGTGATAGATTCCATGTGGTCATGACATAGTAACCTTCTTATATATTACTCGATTTGTTTTGCTAGTATTTTTTTGACATATTTTTTGTCTAGCTCATAAGGGATATTGGTCTGTAGTTCTATTTACTTGTGACAACTTTGTCTGGTTTGGGTCTCAGAGTAATACTGGCCTCATAAAATGAGTGAGAAAGATGACTTCCTCTCCTTTATTTTTGAAATTCTCTTCCTCCATTATTACCTCCTTTTGTGTTAAATATATATTTCTTAGTATACCACCTTAATTCCCCTTTCGTTTTTTTTTTTTTTTTTTTTTTTTTTTTTTAGAGATATTTTCTCAGTGGTTCCATCTTAAAACAATCTATGTGGATTAGTTTCAACTTAATTTCAATAGGATAAAAAAACCTGGCTTCAGTGTACCTCCTTTCCCTCCTTTCTGCTTTTGTTGTCATACAGATGACATCTTTATACATTATAAACCCACTGACACAGTTTTATAATTATTTCTTTATGCAGTTGTTTTTTGAATCAGAAGAGGAAAAGAGTTACAAGTAAAATACATTTATACTGTATTTTATATTTACCTTCATTGTTATCTTTATTGGTGTTCTTTACTTTTTGTTATGTTCAGTTAACCAGCATATAGTACATCATAAGTTCTTTTTGTAGTGTTCAACGATTCATTAGTTGTGTATAATACCCAGCACTCATCCCAACCTATGTCCTCCTTAATACCCATCAGTGTAACCCCCATCCCCCACCCCTCTCCCTTCTGTAACCCTCAGTTTGTTTCCCGGAGTCCAGAGTCTTTCATGGTTTGTCTCCCTCTCTGATTTCTTCCCCTTCAGTTTTCCCTCCCTTCCCCTGCGGTCCTCCCCATCTTTCCTTATGTTTCACATAGGAGTGAAACTATATGATCATTGTCTCTCTGCTTGACTTATTTCACTTAGCATAATCCCCTCAAGTTCCATCCATGTCAATGCAAATGGTGGGTATTCATCTTTTCTGATGACTGAGTAATATTCCATTGTATATATGGACCACATCTTCTTTATCTTTACTTTTTAACACAGATTCAAGTCTAGTCCTTTCTTGTCTACCTAAAGGACTTCTTTTAATATTGTTTGTAATGCAAGTTTGCTAGCAACAAATTATCTCCATTTTTGTTTGAGGAGGTCTTCATTTTTTCCTTCTTCTGTAAAATATAGGTTTACTAGATATAAGGTTACTGGTTGACAATCTTTCTCTTTCAGTCTATTTGAAAATGTCAATTTAGTCCATTTTGCTTTCCATGGTTTTGAATGAGATCAGCTGTTAATCTTATTTAGGATCACTTCTATGTGATGAGTTGTTTTTCTTTTGCTGTTTTCAAAATTTTCTCTGTCTTCTTCTTTCAAGATTTTGACCCTGATGTGTTTAGACATGGATCTCTTTGAATTTATCCAGCTGAAATTTATTAAACTTCTACTATGTGTTAATTCATATTTTTCATCAAATTTGGGGTATATTATTTCTTCAAGTACTTTCCTCCCCCTTTTTATCTCTTTTCTTGTTCTTGGATTCCCATTAGACGTTGGTATGCCCAACAGTACCCTACAGTTCTCTCAAACTGTTCATTTTTCTTCATTTGTCTTTCTTTTAATTTCTAGTTTGGATAATCTCAATCTATTTTCAAATTTACTGATTCCTTCTTCTGCATACTCAAATATTCTTTTGAACCCCTCTATTAAATATTTTTGTCACTGTACTTTTCAACAAAGAGTTTCCATCTGGTTCTTTTTGATAATTTGCATCTCTTTTTTAATATTCTCTACTTGGTGAGATATCATTCTCATTATTTCCTTTAATTCTTTATTTTTTTAATTTTTTAAAGATTTTCTTTATTTGACAGAGACACAGTGAGAGAGGGAACACAAGCACGGGGAGCAGGAGAGGGAGAAGCAGGCCTCCTGCCGAGCAGGGAGCCCGATGCGGGGCTCGATCCCAGGACCCCAAGATCACGACCTGAGCCGAAGTCAGACGCTTAACGACTGAGCCACCCAGGTGCCTCCCCTTTAATTCTTTAGATATAATTTTCTTCAAATCCTTGAAGTTGTTTATAAAAACTTATTTAAACTCTTTGCCTAGTAAGTCCCACATGTGGGATAGTTTCTATTGACTGCTCTTATTATTATTATTGTTTAAACTCAATTATTGAATGTATAGTACATCATTAGTTTTTGGTATAATGTTCAATGATTCATTATTTGCATATAACACCCAGTGCTCATCACATCTATGGGCCATACTTTTCTGTTTCTTTGCATGTCCTTTTTTTTCATCTAAAACTGGATATTTTAAATAACATAATGTGGCAACTCTGAAAATCAAATTTCCCCCACTCTTCCAGGTGTTGCTCTTGTTCCATGTGGTTGTTCTTGCAGCTGATGATGTTGTTTGTTTCTTCAATGACTTTTTCTTTTTGATAATTCTATAAAGTCTGTATCACCTGTTATATGTAGCTCCTAAAGTCTCTGTTTGGTTAGCTTAGTGGTCAGATCATAATTGCACAGAGATTTCCTTTAATGCCTTTAACCAAAAGGTTATCCTCTCTTTGCAGAGGGACTCTGTGTGAGGACAAAACTTCAGTGTTCCAGGAGTTTATAACTCTGCTTTAACTCTCATTTCCTATTTGTGTGGGGCCTCATATGCAGCCTCAAGTAAAACATTGTGGCCTTCTTAAATCTTCTTTGGAAAAGTGCATAGTCCTTCACATATGTGTGACCTTCTAGATCCCCAGGAATACACTGAGATATTTAAAAGATCGCTATAGACATCTCAGTCCCTAGAGCTACTTTATAAGGTTATTTTTCCTTTCCAGCTTCCCATTTGTCCCAGCTAATAGCACTGCTCCAAACAGCTGTAATGTTGAACAACTACCTTCACTATATTCAAAAATATCCTGGGATAGGGCTTTTCCCACTGATCGAACTCTGCTTCAAGCCAAATAATGAGTACTACACATAGGGTTTTTCCAGGGAGCTGTAAGGTGGGCCAAACACTGAGAGTTCTTTGGTGATGGGGTTTTTTGAGGAGTTCCAAACCTATTCTTCCCTCTCTAGTGGCTGCTAGTCTATTGGTTTTCACAGATTCCATGGTTTAAGGCTACTGGCTTTTAAGGCTGTTGGGAAAGCGGGGAGAGTGAGAATAACGCCAGTTAAAATACCACAAATTTAACTCTTCTTACCAAAATTCAGCTGATTTATTGAAAAAAAATATTCTTGAATTGTTGCAAGCCTTTAGTTACTTTCCAGAGTTATGACAAAACTTGTTTTGATAATTCTTGCTTGATGCTTTTTTGAAGGAGTGGGTTTTTGAAGGCCCTTACTCTTCCATTCTGGAAGTCCCTTTCTAAATTTCTAACCTCTTACAGTACAATAGTATGAGTTATATAATGACTTGAATGTTACGTAGTCAAACTGTTTGAATAATATCATAGAAGCAAAGCCATAGCCAATTCTGCCTGTAAGGGTGAATATAAAATGTAATATAAAGGTCATGACATTTGAGTTATATATTGAAAAATAAGCAGAAGATATGTGCACATATATTCTAGGAAAACAACTCAAAGGAAGACATAAAAAAATAGAATCAGTCCCATAGTAATATAGGCAGAAAGCAAACTTAAAGCACTTGAGTTCTACAATATAAGAGAACAGAGTGTCAACTAAGGAAGAGTGACCAGAGAATTATGAAGATACCCATTCTCATGATCCCTTTACTTTGGGTGATCCCTTTAATTTTGCTGTCACCCTACACCAATCTCACCTACAGTTTTCATCATGTTGTTGCTGAGAACAGATTCTATGCTTTATTCTTATTCTTGCCTCCTAAGACATGAAGAATGAATTCTTTCACCATTTCGACAATTTTCTATTACAGTCTTCCTTTTTGCCAGGAATTATTCTAGGTGTTGGCAATAGAGAAGTGAATAAAGGCACAAGACAAAACCTTTGTTCTCATAGAGCTTATGCTCTGGAAAGGACAAGAGAATGACAATAAAGAGGTACAGAATTCCATTTACTGTTAAGTGATACAAACAAAATAGAATAAGGAAAGGGAAGCGGTTGATGTGTATTTCAAACAAGGTGATCAATAAGTCTCCTTGAAAGAGATGGAGATTAGAAGTGAATGAAGCAAGGAACCAAGATATATGAATACCTGGAAGAAGAATATTCCAGGCAGAAAAAGATATCTAGCACATAGACCCTCAAGGTGGAGCAAAACTAGCATGTTCAAGGTACATTTCCTGTGCGACTGGCTTGGAGTGAATGAGAATAAGATCATTAAGGTAGCCAGAGCCTGGAATATGTAGATCTTGTAGGCTACAGTAAAGATGATGAGTGTATCTTAAGAAGATATTACTGATAATAATGATAGCAGTAGTAATCATTTTTATAGTTTGCTGCAGCAAGGGAGAATATCCCAAATGAACCACAGGACATCTCAGTAAGAACCTGGAGAGGTTTTATAAGATTTGAGCTTTATGTGATTTGAGGGAAAGTTCACCAAAATGGGAATCTGTTTTAGATAAGCTGCTGTCAGAAAGTGAGCAATTTAGTGATTGGCATCTTAGGTATTTTTACCTAGAAGGTGGGGGGAATTAAGCAAGACTGGAGTTGTCAACAGTAAAGAAGCAGGAGTCACTCACACAAGTGGGGAGAAGGTGACGTTCAGTTATTTTTGTGGTTTTTAGAGGGCCCTTGTCTTTGTCTCTCTTCACATCTGATTACAAAATGATGTTGGTTAGTCTTAATCCACCATAGTCACGGAGTAACCTTATCTGATACTTTATGCAGATACTTAGGCTTAGTGGGGAACACTACAGTATAGCACTCAGGCACTGGTTCTCTGCACTATATTTTTCTCTTTCTCAGTAATAATAGGAAATGCTTACTTTGTATTAAAAATATGTCAGGCTTTATATATAAATTTATCTGCTTTAGAAATAAACTCATTTAATCTTCATCTCAACCATATTAAGTAAACACTATTACCACTTTAAAGATGATGAAACTTAGAGCAAAGGAAATTTATTCAAAATTACAGACTTCCTGGGGACACTTCACAGTAATCATTCTTAAGACCAAGTCTCCTGAAGAGGCAGGTGCCGAATGGGAGGAACAACTACTCTAGAGCTGTCTCCTTCTCAACTACAAAATGATTCCCCAAGAAGGAAAAAAAAGACAGAATTCACATTCTGCTTATAATTGCTCTTTGAGCTAGCAATGACAGAGTGAGCTGCCCTGCATCTTCACTTTGCAGGGCTTGCTGCCACTCGGTCCTCTCCCTGTTTGGGTGAACATTATTTTTTACAATAATATGATACAGAAGATAGTAAGAGTAGACTTAGACTCAAAATTATTTTATTCTTCTCCCTGTTCCAGACAGGAAAGTGGAATAGTCAATATTCAAACCTGAAAAGAAATATGAACTAGAACACTACCACCCATCAACCATTTATTTCTGCGGATTCTGTTATCATTCCATGGATGTCATCTCATTCTGTTTGCTCAAGGAAGAAGAAATATTTGAAGACTTTCCAAAATATTTCAAAAATTTTTGAAAATTAGTAGCAGTCACCAAATGACAGATCCAAGAATCTCAAGGAATAAAATGCTTAATAAATACCCATACATGTGAACCCAGATAAATACTATTTAAACTGCTGTGAAACTATAAGCCAATATGTTTGATGACTATAAAAGCAAATTTTCTCAACAAAATACTAACAGATGTAATTCAACAGCACATTAAAAGAATCATACACCATGATCAAGGGACTTTTCCCCAGGATGCTGGGAAGATTCAACATACACAAATCAATATATGTAGGTGAAATATATATATGTGTATATATACACATATATGTTTCTAATATATAATAGGTTATGTAGGATTTATGTTATGCAGTAATAGAATATATAAATATATATATTATACAGTAATATTAATTATATATATTTAAACATATTTAAAATACATGTTATATAGTCTACTATGCATGTTTTATGTATATTATTATAGAATATTATTCAGCCATCAAAAAGAAGGAAATACTGAAGAGGAAATTTGTGACATCCTTGAATAGTGAAGGCATTATGCTGAGTGTAATAAGTCAGACAGAGAACAACAAATATTGTATGTTCTCACTTACATGTAGAATCCAAAAAACCTCAACCCATAAAAACACAAAACAGATTGGTGGTTATCAGAGATAAAGAATGGACAAAATGGGTAAAGGTGGTCAACATATGCAAACTTCCAAGTTATAAGATAAAGAAGCTCTAGGGATCTAAAATACAGCATGGTGACTATACTTAACCATATATTATAATTGCATATTCAAAAGTTGCTAAGAAAATAGATCTTAAAAGTTTCCAACACAAGAGAAAGAAAATTTTGTAATAATGTGTAGTCATGGCTATAAATTAAATTTAGTAGTAATCATTTTGCCATATATACATATATCAAATCATTATGTTTTACAACTTAAATTTATATAATAATTAGGGGAGGAGTTAAGATGGCGGAGGAGTAGGGGACCCCTTTTTCAGCCGGTCCCCTGAATCGAGTTGGATAGGTACCACACCAGCCTGAACATCCACGGAATCAGCCTGAGATGCAGGAAGATACATCTGGATCTCTACAAATGAACATCTCCAGCACTGAGTATTGAGGTATGAAGCAGGGAGCCGTGAAACTGCCCACAGATATTGGAAGATAAACAGAAGGGAGAGGAAGCTGCCATGTTCAGGCGCTGAGAAGCAGTAGCCACCTGCACGGGGGAGAGGGCGGACTCGCGGACCGGCACCCGCGAGAGAGGAGACTGAGACCGTGAGCCGGGGGAACGCGCGCGACCAGACTGAGGGCCGGAGCATCGAGCGCGTGGGGGTGGCTGGAGGCTGGCAGCTGGCGGTATTAGAAACACAAAGGACAGAGACACGACAGCCCTGGAAGTGAGGGCTGGGACACCGGGTGTGGGGCGCACATGCCGGGACGCTGCAGGGTTGAGCAGCACCAACAATAACAGAGTTAGAGTGGCCAGAACATCAGTGGAGAACGGTCCGCAATCCCTCTGTTCTGAGACAGGATGAGATTCTGCCACTGCTGCTGTGAATCTCAGAAGAGGCATAGCAAACCGCCAGGGAAAGCCGCCAGAGAACAAAAGCCTGGAAATACTGGCTCACAGTGTGCCCATCCCCATCCCCCCTCGCAGGGGACACGGAGACTCTACCCAAACAGGGTTGCCTGAGTATCGGCGTGGCAGGCCCCTCCCACAGAAGGCAGGCTGAAAAATCAAGAAGCCCACATCCCAGGGCGCCTGGGTGGTGCAGTCATTAAGCGTCTGCCTTCTGCTCAGGATCCTGGTGTTCTGGGATCCTGGTGTTCTGGGATCGAGTCCCGCATCGGGCTCCTCCACTGGGAGCCTGCTTCTTCCTCTCCCACTCCCCTGCTTGTGTTCCCTCTCTCCCTGGCTGTCTCTCTGTCACGTAAATAAACAAAATCTTAAAAAAAAAGAAGAAGAAGAAAAGAAGACCACATCCCTAAGATTCGTATAAAACAAGGGTGCACGGCCTGGGTCCCGGTCAATCATTTGGCCTCTGGACAACCCCGCAACCTCTCCTCATCAGAATGACGAGAAAGAGTAATCGCCCCCAGCAAAGAAAAGACAATAAGTCTGTGCCCTCTGCGACAGAACTAATGGATATGAATATAACCAAATTATCAGAAATGGAATTCAGAGTAACAATGGTCAAGATGATGTGTAGACTTGAAAAAAGTATTAACGAAAATGTTAATGAGAATATAGATTCTCTAAGGGCGGAAATGAGAGTGAATCTGGCAGAAATTAAAAATGCTATGAGCCAAATGCAGTCAAAACTAGAGGCTCTGATGGCCAGGGTGAATGAGGCAGAAGAATGTATCAGCAAATTGGAGGATGGGTTAGTAGAAGAAAAAGGTAAAATAGAATCTGGACTCAAAAAAATCCACGCTCAGGAATGTACATTATGGGAGATTACTGATTCAATGAAACATTCCAATGTCAGAATCATCGACATCCCCGAGGGGCTGTAGAAAAACAGAGGTCTAGAAGAGATATTTGAACAAATTGTAGCTGAAAACTTCCCTAATCTAGCAAGGGAAACAAACATTAGTGACCAAGAGGCAGAGAGGACCCCTCCCAAGCTCAACCACAACAAACCTACCCCATGTCACGTCATAGTGCAATTCGCAAATATTAGATCCAAGGATACAGTATTGAAAGTGGCCAGATCAAAGAAATTTCTCATATACCAAGGCAAAGGTATCAGAATTACATCAGACCTGTCTACACAGACCTGGAATGAGAGAAAGGGTTGGGGGGCATTTTTAAAGCTCTTTCAGAGAAAAACATGCAGCCAAAGATCCTCTATCCAGCAAGGCTGTCATTCAGAATGGATGGAGAAATAAAGACCTTCCAGAATTGCCAGTCATTGACCAATTTTGTAACCGTGAAACCAGCCCTACAGGAGTTATTAAGGGGGGTTCTATAAAGGTAAAAAGGCCCCAAGAGTGATACAGAACAGAAAGTCACAATCTATAGAAACAAAGACTTTACTGGCAACATGGCATCATTAAAATCATATCTCTCAAAAATCAGTCTCAACGTAAATGGCCTAAATGCTCCCATAAAACACCACAGGGTTGCAGATTGGATAAGAAGACATGAGCCATTCATTTGCCATCTACAAGAGACTCATTTTGAACCTAAAGATACATCCAGACTGAAAGTAAAGGGATGGAGTACCATGTTTCACACCGATGGACCTCAAAAGAAAGCTGGGGTAGCAATTCTCATATCAGATAGATTGGATTTTAAAATAAGACTATAGTTAGAGACACAGAAGGGCACTATATTATTCTTAAAGGATGTATCCAACAAGTGGATATGACAATTATAAATACATATGCCCCCAACAGGGGAGGAGCAAGATACACAAGCCAACTCTTAACCACAATAAAGAGACATATAGACAAAAATGCACTAATAGTAGGAGACCTCAACACTCCACTATCAGCAATAGACAGATCACCTAAGCAAGAAATCAGCAAAGAAACAAGAGCTTTGAATGCGATACTCAACGAGTTGGACTTCATATATATATATATAGAACACTACACCCCAGAACCAAAGAATACTCATTCTATTCTAATGCCCATGGAACATTCTCAAGAATAGACCAAGTTCTGGGTCACAAAACAGGTCTCAACTGATACCAAAAACTAGAAATTATTCCCTGCATATTCTCAGACCACAACGCTCTGAAATTGGAACTCAACCACAAGGAAAAATTTGGAAGAAACTCAAAGACTTGGAGACTAAGAACCATCCTGCTCAGGAATGACTCGATAAACCAGGAAATCAAAAATCAAATTAAACAATTTATGGAGACCAACGAGAATGAAAATACAACAGTCCAAAACCTATGGGATACTGCAAAGGCAGTCCTAAGGGGGAAATACATAGCCATCCAAGCCTCACTCAAAAGAATAGAAAAATCTAAAATGCAGTTTTTATATTCTCACCTCAAGAAGCTGGAGCAGTAACAGAGGGACAGGCCTAATCCACGCACGAAGCAGCTGACCAGATTAGAGCTGAAATCAATCAAGCAGAAACCAGAAGCACAGTAGAGCAGATCGACAGGACTAAAAGCTGGTTCTTTGAGAGAATCACTAAAATTGACATAATGCTGGCAAAACTTATCCAAAGAATAGAGCAAGGACCCAAATTAATAAAATTATGAATGAAAAGGGAGGGGTCACAGCAAACACCAATGAAATTGGAAGGATTATTAGAAACTTTTATCAACAGCTATATGCCAATAAATTAAGCAATCTGGACGAGACGGAGGCCTTCCTGGAAACCTATAAACTACCAAGACTGAAACAGGAAGAAATTGATTTCTTAAACAGGCCAATTAATTATGAAGAGATTGAGTCAGTGATAAACAACCTTCCAAATAACAAAACTCCAGGCCCGGACGGTTTTCCTGGGGAATTCTACCAAACATTCAAAGAAGAAATAATACCTATTCTCCTAAAGCTATTTAAAAAAATAGAAACAGAAGGAAAGCTACCAAACTCATTCTATGAGGCCAATATTACCTTGATCCCCAAACCAGGCAAAGACCCCCTCAAAAAGGAGAATTACAGACCGATTTCCCTAATGAATATGGACGCCAAAATCCTCAACAAGATCCTGGCTAATAGAATCCAACAGTACATTAAAAGGATTATCCATCATGACCAAGTGGGATTCATACCTGGGATGCAAGGGTGGTTCAACATTCGCATATCGATCATTGTGATACATCATATCACCAAGAAAAGACTCAGGAACCATATATCAGACAACAAAAAGGGATAAAAGGTATTCAAATCAGCCACGAAGAATCAAAATGACTCTCTTCGCAGATGACATGATACTCTATGTGGAAAACCCAAAAGAATCCATGCCCAAACTATTAGAAGTTATAGAGCAATTCATACTCATGTAGTGTGTATGTTGGATGTAATAGGTATGACATCATTTATTCTTTTTTTTTAAGATTTTATTTATTTATGTGACATAGAGACAGCCAGTGAGAGAGGGAACACAGCAGGGGGAGTGGGAGAGGAAGAAGCAGGCTCATAGCAGAGGAGCCTGATGTGGGACTCGATCCCAGAACGCCAGGATCACGCCCTGAGCCGAAGGCAGATGCTTTAACGACTACGCTACCCAGACGCCCCATCAGTTGCATTTCTATACACAAATAATGAGACTGAAGAAAGAGAAATTAGGGAATCCATCCCATTTACAACAGCACCAAAAAACATACCTTACCTTGGAATTAACTTAACCAGAGACGCAAAGGATCTTTATTCTAGAAACTATAAATCACTCTAGAAAGACATTGAGAAAGACACAAAAAGATGGAAAAATATTCCATGCTCATGGATCGGAAGAATTAACATACTTAAAATGTCCATGCTACCCAGAGCAATCTACACTTTCAATGCTATCCCGATCAAAATACCGAGGACATTTTTCAAAGAACTTTAACAGATAGTCCTTAAATTTGTATGGAACCAGAAAAGGCTCCAAATTTCCAAGAATCGTTGAAAACGAAAAACAAAGCTAGGGGCATCACAATGCCAGATTTCGAGCTGTACTACAAACCTGTAATCACAAAGACAGCATGGTACTGGCACAAAAACAGACACATCGACCAATGCAACAGAATAGAGACCCCAGAAATGGACCCTCGGCTCTTTGGGCAACTAATCCTTGATAAAGCAGGAAAAAACATCTGGTGGAAAAAAGACAATCTCTTCAATAAATGGTGCTGGGAAAATTGGACAGCTACATGCAAAAGAATGAAACTTGACTGCTCT
>NW_024426652.1:106563-195753 GCF_017311325.1 Ursus maritimus
TGACACTAAGGTCTGCCAAAATTATAATTTGGGAGCAGGAATTTATTCTACTTTCATTGGGTGGCTGTTGCCACCCCAGATAGTTGAACTGAAGTGTTAAACTGTAGAATTCAACTGGAGGGAGTTGAGGAGCACTTTTGATCTTTTAAAAAAATAGATCTAAAAATACACAGAGAGACAAACACATGCATACTATATATATTCCCATACATAGTAAAGTTCTCCCTTCTGATAAGAAAACATATTTGTGAAATATTCCCTTTTTCTATTTTATTTTTTCCAGTTTCATTGAGATATAATTATTATATAATTTTTTTATTTTAATTTTTTATTATATTATGTTAGTCACCATACAGTACATCCGTGGTTTCCGATGTAAAGCTCGATGCTTCATTAGTTGTGTATAACACCCAGTGCACCATGCAACACGCACTTCTCACTACCCATCACCAGTCCATCCCCATTCCCCACACCTCCCCTCTGAAGCCCTCCAGTTTGTTTCACTAAGGGTCCATGGTCTCTATATTCTTCATTTCCCTTCTGATTACTCCCCGTTCTTTATCTTTTCATCCCCTCACAGACCTTCCTAGTTCTTATGATTTTCCATAGATGAGAGAAATCATATGATAATTGGGTCTTTTGCTTTGCTTGGATTATTTCACCTTACTATTATCTCCTCCACTTAGCTGTGTCCATGTTGCAGCAAATGTTGAGAACTTCGTCTTTCTGACTATGAGTAATATTCCATTGTATATATGGACCACAACTTCTTAATCAGTCATCTGTTGAAAGGGCATCTCGGTTGTTTCACGACTTTGAGCCTTATTTTATAATGTGACTATGAACATTAGGGTGCATATGGTCCCTTCTCTCTTCACCACGGTCTGCTTATCTTTGGGGTAAATACGCAGTAGTGCAATGGTCGCCTTGGAGTAGATAGCTCATTTTTTAACTTTCTAAGGACCTCCATACTGTTTTCCAGAGTGGCTGTACTCAACTTGCAATTCACACCAACAATGTAGGAGGGATTCCCTTTCTCCATATCCTCTCAAGCAATTGTTGTTTTTGCCTTGTCAATTTTTGCCATTCTAACATGGCGTAAGGTGGTATCTCAATGTGATTTTGATTTGAATTTCCTAACTGATGGCTAATGATGTTGAACATTTTTTGCATGCCTATATGGCATTTGTATGTCCCTCATTGGAAAAGTGTCTGTTCATATCTTCTGCCCATTTTTATGATGTTGTTTATTTGTTTCCTCCTGTATTGAGTTGAAATTTCTTTGTAGATCCTTAGTAGCCAGTCTTTTATATGTAGCATCATTTGCAAATATATTTCTCCCATTCCATGGGCTGCCTCTATTATTTTTGTTGTTTCCTTGGCTGTGCAGAAGCTTTTTATCTTGATGAGCTCCTTTTTACCAAGTTCATTTTATCTTTTTTGTTTCTCTTGCCTTGGAGATTGTCATGAAAAAGGTTGCTGTGTCCGGCTGTCATAGGGTTGCTGCCTATGCTCTCCTTCTAGGATTTATGGATTCTGTCTCATATCAAGGTCTTTTCATCCATTTGGAGTTTATCTTTGTGTATGGCGTGAGAGAGCAGTCAAGATTTCATTCTTTTGCATTAGCTGTCCAATTTTCCTAGCATATTATTGAAGAGATTGTCTTTTTCCCTAGATGTTTTTTCCCTGCTTTATCAAGATTAGTTTGCCAAAAGCCAAAGGGTCCATTTCTGGGGTCTCTATTCTGTTGATTATACGATGTGTCTGTTTCTTGTGCCAGTACCATGCTGTCTTTGTGATTACAGGTTTGTAGTACAGCTCGAAATCTGGCATTGTGATGCCCTCTTTGTTTTTCGTTTTCCAGCGATTCTTGAAATTGGAGCCTTTTCTGGTTCCATACAAATTCTAAGGACTATCTATTAAAGTTCTTTGAGAAAATGTCTCGGTATTTGATCGGGATAGTCATTGAAAAATGTCTAGAATTGCTCTGAGTAGCATGGACATTTTGTATGTTAATTCTTTTCCGATCCATGAGCATGGAATATTTTTCCATCTTTTTTTTGTGTCTTTTCAATGTTTCTTTCTAGAGTGATTTTATAGTTTCCAGAAAAAGATCCTTTGCGTCTCTGGTTAAGTACTTAAGGTAAGGTATGTTTTTGGTGCTGTGTAAATGGAAGTGGATTCCCTAATGTTCTCTTCTTCAGATCTCATTATTTGTGTATGAAATGCAAACTGGATGGGCGTCTGGGTAGCGTAGTCGTTAGTAACTCTGCCTTCGGCTCAGGGGGTGATCCTGGTATGCACCTGGGGATCGAAGTCTCACATCAGGCTCCTCTGCCTATGGCCTGCTTTCTTCCTCTCCCACTCCCCTGCTGTGTTCCCTCCTCTCACTGGCTCTCTCTGTCACATAAATAAATAAAATCTTAAAAAAAAGAAATGTAAAATTGATTTCTGAGCATTGATTTTCCTATCCTACATTACTTGAATTGCTCTATAACTTCTAATCGTTTGGGCATGATTCTTTTGTAGGTTTTCCACATAGAGTATCATGTCATCTGCGAAGAGTCATTTGATTCTCGTGGGCTGGATTTGAATACCTTTTATCCCTTTTGTTGTCTGATTGCTCTTGCAAAGGACTTCTAGCGTTACTATGTTGGAATAATAGGCTGAGAGTGGGCATCCTTGTCGTGTTCCTGACTCTAAAGGAAAAAGGCTTTCCGGCATTTTCCCCATTGAGAATGATATTTGTAAAGGCTTTTCATAGATGGTTTTATGAGATTGAGAAATGTACATCTTTTTATCTAACTCTACACTATTGAAGGGTTTTAACTCAGGGAAAGGGATTACGCAAATTTTTGTCAAATGAATTTTCCAATCAATTAGAGGAAATCATAATGGTTCCTGGAGTCTTTTCTTGGTGATAATGATGTATCACAATGATCGATATCACGAATGCTTGAACACCCTTGCATCCAGGCTATAGAATCCCACTTGGTCATGTATGATAATTTTAATGTACTGCTGTTGGATTCTATTAGCCAAGATCTTATTGAGAGGATTTTAAGGCCCATAATCAGCTGGGAAATTCTCTGTAATTCTCATTTTTGATGGGGTCTTTGCCTGGCTTTGGGGATCAAGGTAATATTGGCCTCATAGGAATGAGTTTGGGTAGCTTTCCCTTCTGTTTCTATTTTTGAAATACAACTGAGGAGAATAGGTATTATTTCTTCTTTGAATGTTTGGTAGAATTCCCCAGGAAAACTGTCCGTGCCTAGAGTTTCTTAGCTTTGGGAAGGTTGTTTTATCACTTGACTCAATCTCTCTTCATAATTAATTGGCCTGTTTAAGAAATCAATTTCTTCCTGTTTAACAGTCCTGTAGTTTATAGGTTTCCAGGAAGGCCTCCGTCTCAGCCAGATTGCTTAATTTATTGGCATATAGGCTGTTGATAAAAGTTTCTAATAATCTCGAATTTCATTGCGTGTTGCCTGTGACCCCTCCCTTTTCATTCATAATTTTTATTAATTTGGGTCCTTGTCTCTATTCTTTGATGACTAGTTTTCCAGACATTATGATCGAATTTTAGGGTGATTCTCTCAAAGAACCAGCTTTTAGTCCTGTCGATCTGCTCTACGAATGCTTCCTGGTTTTTTGCTTGATTGATTTCGCTCTAATCTGGTCAGCTGCTTCTGCCGTGGAATTGAGGCCTGTCCCTCTGTTACTGCTCCAGCTATCTTGAGGTGAGAATATAAAACTGCATTTTAGATTTTTTCTATTCTTTTTGGAGTGAGGACTTGGAATTGGCTATGTATTTCCCTCTTAGGACTGCCTCTTTCAGTGCATCCCAGTGGTTTTGGACTGTTGTATTTTCATTCTGATTGGTCTCATAAATTTTTAATTTGATTTTGATTTCCTGGTTTATCGAGTCATTCCTGAGCAGGATGGTTCTTGATCTCAAGTCTTTGAGTTTCTTCCCATGTTTTCCTTGTGGTTGAGTTCAATTCAGAGCGTGTGGTCTGAGAACATGCAGGGAATAATTTCTAGGTTTATTGCATCAGTTGAGACTGTTTTGTGACCCAGGAACTTGGTCTATTGCCTTGAGAAAATGTTCATGGGCATTAGGGAATAGGAATACTTGAGTATTCTTTTGGTTCTGGGGTGTAGTGTTCTCTAATATATATATATGAAGTCCAACTCGCGTTGAGTATCGCATTCAAAGCTCTTTGTTTCTTTGTTGTGATTTCTTGCTTAGGTGATCTGTCTATTGCTGATAGTGGAGTCTTGGGTCTCCTACTATTAGTGCATTTTTGTCTATAATGTCTCTTTTATTGTGGTTAAGAGATTGGCTTGTGTATCTTGCTCCTCCCTGATATTGGGCATATGTATTTATAATTGTCATATCCACTTGTTGGATACATCCTTATAAGAATAATATAGTGCTTCTGATGTCTAACATAGTCTTATTTAAAATCCAATCTATCTGATGTGAGAATTGCTACCCCAGCTTCTTTTTGAGGTCCATCGTGTGAACAGGTTTACTCCATCCCTTTGACTTTCAGTCTGGATGTATCTTTAGGTTCCAAATGAGTCTCTTGATGGTGTGGCAATGAATGGCTCATGTCTTCTTATCCAATCTGCAACCCTGTGGGTATGTGTTTAGCGTGGAGTCATTTAGGCCATTTTACGTTGAGACTGATTCTTTTGAGAGATATGATTTCAATGATGCCAGTTTGCCAGTAAAGTCTCTTTGTTTTCTATAGATTGTGACTTTCTGTTCTTATCACTCTTGGGGCCTTTTTACCTTATAGAACCCCTTAATAACTCCTGTGGGCTGGTTTCTTCATATTAAGTGGTGGTCAATGTTGGCAATTCTGGAAAGGTCTTTATTTCTCCATCCATTCTGAATGACAGCCTTGCTGGATAGAGTGATCTTTCTGCATCATTTTCTCTGAAAAGAGCTTCCAAAAATGCCCCCAACCCTTTTCTCATTCCTAGTCTGTGTAGAGGGTCTGATGTAATTCTGATACCTTTGCCTTGGTATATGAGAAATTTCTTGATCACGCGCCAATCAATACTGTATCCTTGATCTATATTTGCGAATTGCACTTGGCGTGACATGGGGTAGGTTTGTTGTGGGTTGAGCTTGGGAGGGAGTCTCTCTGCTCTCTTGTGCATAATGTTTGTTTCCCTTGCTAGATTAGGGGAAGTCTTTCAGCTACAATTTGATAAATATCTCTTCTAGACCTCTGTTTTTCTACAGCCCCTCGGGGATGTGAGTGATTCCGACATTCGGAATGTTTCATTGAATCAGTAATCTCCTCATAATGTACATTCCTGAGCGATGATTTTTTGAGTCAGATTCTATTTTACCTTTTCTTCTACTAACCTAATCCATCCTCAATTTGCTGATACATTCTTCTCTGCCTCGTATTCACCCTGGCCATCAGAGCTCTAGTTTTGACTGCATTTGGTCTATAGCATTTTTAATTTCTGCCAGATTCACTCCTCATTTCCGCCTTAGAGAATCTATATTCTCATTAACATTTTCTCGTTAATACTTTTTCGCAAGTCTACACATCATCTTGACCATTTGTTACCTTCAAGATTCCATTTCTGATAATTGGTTATATTCATATCCATTAGTTCTGTCCAGAGGGCACAGACTTATTGTCTCTTTCTTTGCTGAGGCGGGACTTCCTTTCGCCATTCTGATGAGGAGGGTTACGGGTTGTCAGAGGCAAATGATTGCTTCGACCCAGGCCTAGCACTTTCTTGTTTTACTCAGTCTTCAATCTTAGGGATGTGGTCTTCTTTTCTTCTTCTTCTTTTTTTTTAATGATTTTGTTTATTTTTGCGGATCAGAGAGCAGCTCGGGAGAGAGAGAACACAAGCAGGGAGTGGGAGAGGAAGAAGCAGGCTCCAAGTGGAGGAGCCCGATGCGGGACCTCCGGATCCCAGAACACAGGATCCCAGACACCAGGATCCTAGCAGAAGACAGAGCGCTTAATGACTGCACCACCCACCCTGGGATGCTTGGGCTCTTGATTTTTCAGCCTGCCTTCTGTGGGAGGGCCTGCCCGCCGATACTCAGGCAACCCTGTTTGGGTAGAGTCTCCGTGTCCCCTCGCAGGGGGATAGGGATGAGCACACTGTGAGCCAGATATTTCCCAGGCTTTTGTTCTCTGGCGGCTTTCCCTGCGGTTTGCTATATGCCTCTTCTGAGATTACAGCAGCAGGTGGCGTCTCTCATCCTGCTCAGAACAGAGGGATTGCGGACCAGCTCTCCACTGATGGCTTTCTGGCCATCTCTAACTCTGTTATTGTTGGTGCTGCCTCAACCCTGCAGCTGCCCGGCATGTGCGCCGCCGGAGTGTCAAGAAAATTCTTTGTGCATTCAAACATCAAAGGCTCTCAATGAATAAATCACTCAAAAAACGGGCTGTTATGCCGACTAGGATATCAATTTTCATGACTCAAAAAGTGCTGTTACCATGTAAAAGACAAAAACACATCTCCACCTTACAGAGATGATGCTGAGAAAGTGAGCAAACTTCAAGTCATAAACCCTCATGAAACTTTTTGCTCATGGATACTGTGTAGCCAATAATAAATTGTTAACAAGAGTGCAGTCTCATTACAGATGGCTCCAAACCAATAACAGAAGAAAAACATTATCAAATATATCATCTAAGTACACTCATACTCATGTACACATGCACACATCAACATAAAAGGAATAAAAATGAAAAGGTCCGAAAGTTCAAGTAGCCTCTTTCAGCAATAACTCACGAGAAAGAAAAAGAAAATTTCAACAATCATACCAACCTTTAGGGTCATTTGCTAAAACAGTCTGAAATAACCTAAAGGGCTACATGGGGACGTGTCTTCTAGAACTGTGGCATTCCATCACATTCCCCATGTTCTCTACTCCTGGAGTTGTTCGCCGTGAAATGGAATTTACTTATCAGTGTCATATTAGAAGCACAGAGTGAACCGGGGAGAAAACTTGTTACTATAAAGAACGAATAACCCCTTTCAACCCATGGAGCGAGTCAACAGGAATGAGCATGAGAAATCTGATGCCATGACTCTGATACTGACCTATAGGAGAATCTAAAACTTGTTGCAGACTCAAAAAATGAATAAAATTGAAGGTAAAGGAAGAAGAAAATAAATAAGAAGCTCATGTCCCAGGTCAGCTGGTGTTGCTATAGTGACTGCACCATCAAAAGAGTAACCTGTCCAAACAACAAAATACATTTGTTCTAAGAATAGCATGAGAGTATCTATCTGATCACCACTAGGGAGCCTGAGCCCCAAAGGCCCATCAAGGGGCTCCTGAGGGAAGGAACATTGGCACATAACTGAAAATCTTCTCTCATGAACTCTCACTTCTGGAATTCACAAGACACTATATCCCCAGGGAGGAATCGAACACAGATTCCAGAGAAACATAGATAAGTCTCCTGTTGTGCAACAAATATGCCAATTTCTCTCCAAAGCAGTATCGTGCCTCCAGCAATGTAAGCACCCTCTCTGGGCTGCTCTCTGCCAAGGACGTCATGCCCTCCATCGTGCCTGCCTTCTGCAGCAGTGAAAGCAGAAGGTCTGTAAGGAGGTAGGTTGAGAAGACATGCAAGCATAGGACAGCTCTTAGGTGGGCCCTGTAGCTCTGCCTTCTTTTACGTGTTTGTGGAAACAATAGCACCTCACCTTACATGAAGAATGTGTGGAGGTTCATCTTTACAATTGAAGGGAAGACAGTCAGAAAATGAGAGAGACGAGGATGAGGAAGTATGGAAAGTCCGACCTTATTACCCAGGAGGTGCATCCAGTTAGAACAAGGTCTTTGGGGGAAATAGCATGTTAGTGAACTGACATCTGGAAATGACTGACAATTCGGCTCTGAGGAGCAGGCAGATAAAACTTCATCTCTCTCCAATTTTAGCCGAGTGTGGCTCTGCCACAGAGCAGATGCGCAGGCATCGTGAAGAGGGAGAACAACCTGACGGAGCACTGCTGGGTGGTGGGTTCACTCCCACATGGCTTACAAAGCCCTTGCAAACCTCATACACATTAAGCACCAAATACTCCCTTTAGACCTCTTTCCCAGGGTTTCTTTGTCTTCTGGGTTTCTCCAAATTCTTGACATAGAGAAATTGCTCACAGCTTGTTTTACCCAAACATGATCTTGTCACAGACCCAAGAGGAGCATTACGGAGAAGTGTGGTGTAGAAAATTCTGAATTACTCTGATCTCTTGTGTCACTGATTCCAATCATCAAGATCCTCCTCTGGAAAGTAATGCATTTTATAACTAACACAATCAATATTCTTTGCTAGAATACTTTTATTAAAAGCATCTGGATCTCTATTCTGTACTTATATTTTATGAAAAAACATCACCACTCAATCATGTCGCTTGGGGCACTTAGGCCCAAATGATGACTGTTCCTCAGTAATGGAGTGGCTCCTAAAATAAACTAATAAGTTAAGACCAGACGACTAATAACAGAATTGTAGGTAATTTCATAGGCTTTGTTTTGCTTTTCTCACCATGGAAATCACACACGTCCAAGTCTAACTCAGAGAAGGAAGTTTCCACAACGATTCTCCTTCAACTGCCCAAAACAACGCCAACTTTCCACACCTAGAGTAGGATGAGGGTGACAGAGGGGTGAGGAAGTAGAAGGGGAATCTTTGTCCAGTGGGAAAGTTTATGGCTGCCACCACTGTTCTTGGTTCCCAGAGGCCTCTGCTTGGCATTATCTGACCTTTGGGAGTCTCTGCCTCTATCCATAAGCCAGAAGATTAGAGGCTTTTACAAGACACTTGGTGACACTTCAGGCAAAACCCTCAAAAATCCTTAAATGATACGCTAGATACATTGCTCAGTTTTTCTACCTATTAGTAGAGATGTAACCTAGACCCACGTTTTACAGAAGTATTTTAATTCAACAGGTAGAAGACGGAACTGATATGAAACCCATTATGTAGGTGTCTGGGAGTTCAAATTTTTATTGACTTAACAAAACATGATGAACACTGAAGAATGGATGGTACCTTTGATGCTTTTTGTCTCAGTTATCAGACACCAACACTTAGAATTCAACCCTGATCCAGAGTAACAGTGAAATGCATAAAGATTTCAGTGTGTTTTTACCTTTCTCCCTCTTCTGATGCCTAATATTTGTGTCTCTAATTCCAAAGATTTAAGTGATTGAAATTCTGTGTGCAATATCAAGGGTCTATATCTCTTAATCTATAAATATAAATACATGATTTTCATACCTACTTACATTTGTGAGTACTGTCATTAACCTTTTCCATGCTGCTTATCACATAACATCCTGTCTTTTATTGTGAGAAAATCCTGAAAGAGAAATGTGAGAATACAAAGATTCAAAGTCTGATCATACCAACCACTCTCCAAAGGTCATAGACTTCAGCAGTATAGTTATATTATTTATTTAATGGAATAATAGAATCTGAGGGAGTTAGGGATCTCCAAAAAGGAAATAATCCTGAGGATGAAAGAATAAGGCCAACTTTGTCATTGTCACTTTTCTTCTCCATCCCTTAGGAAGCCATGAATATGTCAAGAGTCAGCACAGTGACTGAATTCGTATTCCTGAGTTTTCCATGCTCCAGGGAGGTTCAGATCCTCCTCTTCATGCTGTTCTTTCTGTCCTTTCTGATGGGGAACGGGGCCATTGTCTGTGCAGTGAAGCTGGATTGCAGGCTTCACACCCCCATATACATTCTGCTGGCCAACTTCTCACTCCTGGAGATCTGTTACATCAACACGACTATTCCCAATATGTTAAAGAACTTCCTATCTGAGACCAAAACCATCTCTTTCACAGCTTGCTTCTTCCAGTTCTACTTCTTCTTCTCCATGGGCACCACGGAGACCCTCTTACTGCCCCTCATGGCTTTTGATGGGTACTTGGCCATCTGCCAGCCTCTCCATTATCCTATCATCATGAACAGCCATCTCTGCATGAAGCTGGTGGCCCTGTGCTGGGTCACAGCCTTCCTCTGCTATCTGATCCCTATCTACTTTATCACACAATTCCCCTTTTGTGGCCCCAACACCACTGACCACTTTGTCTGTGACCCTGGTCCTCTTCTGGCCCTGTCCTGCGTCCCTGCCCCTGGAATTGAGCTTTCCTGCTCTATATTGAGCTCTCTTATTATCTTCATCATCTTCTTCTTCATCCTTGGGTCCTACACCCTGGTTCTCAGAGCAGTGTTGTGTGTCCCTTCAGCAGCTGGCCGACGTAAGGCCTTCTCCACCTGTGGTTCCCATCTGGCTGTGGTGTCTCTTTTCTATGGATCCATCATGGTGATGTACATCAGCCCAACCTCTGGAAATCCAGGTGGGATATAGAAGATTGTAACCTTGCTCTACTCATCGGTGACCCCACTTATAAACCCACTGATCTACAGTCTCTGGAATAAGGATGTGAAAGTTGCCTTGAGAAAAATTTATCCGTGCACAGAAATTAGTCAAAGCAAGTGAGAACTCATGAGTGGACAAAGATCATAAAATTTTTCCTCATTTTTTCCCACTGAAGTGGTCTTTATTCATCCATACACCTGGAGATACAGACTGGAATTCATCTATTTCTGCCTAGTTAAATATAGGACAATAATATGCCCAATTAAACCAGATCTTGCCTTGAAATCAGGGCTTGATTGGTGGTAACTTGAATTAAGTGACCTGGGTGTCTGAACTTTGGACTCTTCTACCCTGACCTCCAATAACTGCTTGCTTGTTATCTGTGGTAACTCACCTAGTCCTTGACCTCATAATTTTTTTGACTTTTATTACACGAATCCATACTTACACTTGGTTTTTCTAGTCAAAAGTCTCTGCTCTACTTCTAGTGGGAGAGAAGAGCATTCACACCTATTACTCAAGTTAAAGGAAATTAGTGCTAACCTGAAGTCTAACTGAACCAAATTTTTATTATTTATTTATTTATTTATTTTTAAAGATTTTATTTATTTATTTATTTGACAGAGACAGTGAGAGAGGGAACACAAGCAAGGGAGTGTGAGAGGGAGAAGCAGGCTTCCCACCAAGCAGGGAGCCGAATGTGGGGCTTGATCCCAGGATCCTGGGATCATGACCTGAGCCGAAAGCAGATGCTTAATGGCTGAGCCACCCAGGCACCCCTGGACCAAATTTTTAAATTTAATTGACCCCTTAAAGACTAAAATGTTCTAAAACACTGTGTCTCAGACCTGTCTACCTCATAATTGTTTGTGTATCTTTTAACTTTTTAATTTTAATCTTAATTTTCTTTTAGATTTATTTATTTGACAGTGCAAGTGGGGGCAGGGGCAGGAGGAGAGGGAGAGAGGGTAAGGCAGATTTCCTGCTGAGCACAGAGCTCAATGCGGGACTGCACCCCATGACCCTGAAATCATGACCTGAGTTGAAATCAAGAGTCCAATGCATAATGGACTGGGCTATCCACATGCCCCTATTTGTGCATCTTTCTACAAGAACAGTTTCCCAGGTGTTTCTCCTGATCTTCTAAATAAGAATCTTTGAAGTAGACCCAGAAATTCCTGTTAATGTTACTCAGGTGATTCTAGTGCACCTAGACCAGCACCAATCCACAGACTGATCTTATAGAGCCACTATAGACACCATAAATAAGTGACATAGAGGAATAAAAGTCTTATATTGGAAAAAGTGAAAGAAGTTACAGTGAATACCATAGGTGACTCAATCACTCATGACAGCAGGAGTTTCTTTTCCTGCATCAGTTTTGAAATCCTCCGTTTATAAAATAAGGACTAGATTACATTCTTAGCTTTTCTTAGCTGTGCAAGAAAATTAAGATACCTGGAAACAGGTCTATATTTTTTAAAGGTTGGCACTTAGAGGTTGGCTGGGTGGCTCAGTCGGTTAAGTAACTGACTCTTGATTTCGACTCAGGTCATGATCTCAGCATCCTGGGATCAAGCCCTGTGTTGGGCTTTGTGCTCAGTCCTGAGTTTATTTAGGACTCTCTTCCCCTGTCCCTCTGCTCCTTCACCCTGCTCTTTCTCTTTCTCAAATAAATCTTGAAAAAAATAAAAAGAATAAAATGAAGATTTGTGACTCATAAGATACTATATTAGTAAGAAGTTCTGTCTCCAGTTATGAATTTCCTTTAAAGTAAATTCAACATTTCCCTATTTAAACTATATTAGATAATGTAGTTAAATGCCCAGCTTGGTATATAAAAATCTAAGTAATTCATAATATACTTGTACATATGAAACTGTATTCCAACTAACACCCATCCTGAGAAAAGTTCTTAGCAATCTGGGGGTAGACAGAAACTTCTTTGATCTGTAGCAGACATTTCCAAAAATCTGATCCAACATCATACTTGTGAAAATGAATGATTCTCCTCTAAAATCAGGACAAAATGTCTGCTCTCACCACTTCTATTCAACATTATACTGAAAGTGTTAGTGCAAACAGGCAAAGGAAAAAAAGTCATCTAGATTGACAGAAATAAGATTTTCTTTCATTAGATGTGGAATGATTATGTAGAAAATCCAGTGAAATCTACCAAAAAAAGGCTACTAGAAGTATTGCATACGTTTTTCAACATTTCAACATACAAGATCCATATACAAAAAGTTTGTACTTCTATATGCCATTGCTAATAACAATCAGAAGTTGATATTAAAAATGCCATATACAAGTCACAGAAACATTTAATAGAGATAAGTCTGATAAAAGATGTGAAAGACCTATGCAATGAAAACTACAAAACTTTGCTGAGGGAAATTGAAGATGTATATAAATGTAAATATATAACTTGTGCATGGGTTGGAAAAGTACATTTTTTTTTTAATTTGAGTATTGTTGATACACAATGTTACATTAGTTTTTGATGTACAACATAGTGATTTAGCAGCTCTATACATTATGCTATTCTCACCACAAGTGTAGCTAACCGTCTGCCACCATATAACACTATTATAACTAAGCTGTATCTTTTATTCACATGACTTATTCATTCTATAACTGGAAGCCTGTACCTTGCACTCCTCTTAAATCTTCATTTTGCCCATCTCCAACCCCCCTCCCTTCTGGAGGACACCAGTTTGTTCTCTGCATAGGTGTGATTCTGCTATTTGTTTGTTCATTCATTTTTTTCTCTCTTTTTTTTAATAATATTATTTATTATATTATATTAATCACCATACAGTACATCCCAAGTTTTTGTTGTAAAGTTCCATGATTCATTACTTGCATATAACAGCCAGTGCACCATGCATACGTGCCCTCCTTAATACCCATCACCAGCCTATCCCATTCCCCCCCCCGCCCCGCCCTGCAGCCCTCAGGTTGTTTCTCAGAGTCCATAGTCTCTCATAGTTCATTCCCCCTTCAGTTTACCCCCCCTTCTTCTTCTCTTTCTTCTACTGATCTTCCTACTTCTTATGTTCCATAAATGAGTGAAAACATATGATAAGTGTCTTTCTCTGCTTGACTTATTTTGCTTAGCGTTATCTCCTCCAGTCCCTTCCATGTCGCAGCAAACGTTGAGAAACCATTCTTTTTGATGGCTCAGTAATATTCCATTGTATATATGGACCACATCTTCTTAATCCAATCATCTGTTGAAGGGCATCTTGGCTCCATCCACAATTTAGCTATTGTGGACAATGCTGTTATGAACATTGGGGTGCATGTGGCCCTTCTCTTCACTACGTCTGTATCTTTGGGGTAAATACCCAGTAGTGCAATGGCTGGGTCATAGGGGAGCTCAATTTTTAACATTTTAAAGGAACCTCCACTGTTTTCCAGAGTGGCTGTACCAACTTGCATTCCCACCAACAATATAGGAGGGATCCCCTTCTTCACATCCTCTCGAACAGTTGTTGTTTCTTGCCTTGTCAATTATTGCCATTCTAACTGGTGTAAGTTGGTATCTTAGTGTGGTTTTGATTTGAATTTCCCTGATGGCTAATGATTTTGAACATTTTTTCATGTGTCTGTTCGCCATTTCTATGTCTTCATTGGAAAAGCGTCTGTTCATATCTTCTGCCCATTTTTTGATTTGTTTCTTGTGTATTGAGTTTGAGAAGTTCTTTGTAGATCTTGGATACCAGTCTTTTATCTGTAGAATCATTTGCAAATATATTCTCCCATTCCGTGGGCTGCCTCTTAGCTTTTTTGTCTGTTTCCTTGGCTGTGCAGAAGCTTTTTATCTTGATGAAGTCCCACAAGTTCATTTTATCTTTTGTTTCTCTTGCCTTTGGAGATGTGTCATGAAAAAGTTTGCTGTGTCCGATGTCATAGAGGTTGCTGCCTATGTTCTCCTCTAGGATTTTGATGGATTCCTGTCTCACATCGAGATCTTTCATCCATTTGGAGTTTATCTTTGTGTATGGTGTGAGAGAGAGGTTTCATTCTTTTGCATGTAGCTGTCCAATTTTCCCAGCACCATTTATTGAAGAGACTGTCTTTTTTCCACTGGGTGTTTTTTCCTGCTTTGTTGAAGATTAGTTGCCCAAGGAGCCGAGAGTCCATTTCTGGGTTCTCTATTCTTTTCCATTGGTCTATGTCTCTGTTTTTGTGCCAGTCCCCTGCTGTCGTTGTGATCACAGCTTTGTAGTACAGTTGGGAATCTGGCATTGTGATGCCCCCAGCTTTGCTTTTTCCTTTTCAACAATTCCTTGGTGATACAGGGCCTTTTCTCATTCCACACAAATTTAAGGGCTGTTTGTTCTAGCTCTTTGAAAAATGTCATTGGTATTTTGATTGGCATGGCATTGAAAGTGTAGATTACTCTGAGTTGCATAGACATTATAACTATGTTAATTCTTCCAATCCATGAGCATGGATTATTTTTCCATCTTTTTGTGTCTTCTTCAATGTCTTTCAAGAGTGATTTGTAGTTTCTAGAATATAGGTCCTTTACGTCTCTGGTTAAGTTAATTCCGAGATAATGTATGATTTTTGGTGCTATTGTAAATGGAATGGATTCCCTAATTTCTCTTTCTTCAGTCTCATTGTTCGTGTATAGAAATGCAACTGATTTCTGACCATTGATTTTGTATCCCACCACATTACTGAATTGCTCTATAACTTTTAATATTTTGGGAGTGGATTCTTTTGGGTTTTCCATATAGAGTATCATGTCATCTGCGAAGAAAGACAGTTTGACTTCTTCTCTGCCAATTTGGATACCTTTTATCCCTTTTTGTTGTCTGATTGCTGTTGCAAGGACTTCCAGTACTATGTTGAATAATAGTGGTGAGAGTGGGCATCCTTGTTGTGTTCCTGATCTTAAGGGAAAGGCTTCCAGCTTTTCCCTATTGAGAATGATATTTGCTGTAGGCTTTTCATAGATGGTTTTTATGAGCCTGAGGAATGTACCCTCTATTCCTACACTCTGAAGGGTTTTAATCAGGAAAGGATGCAGTATTTTGTCAAATGCTTTGTCTGCAACTACTGAGAGGATCATATAGTTCTGGACTCTTTTCTTGTTGACATGATCTATCACACTGATTGATTTGCAAATGTTGGATCCCCCTTGCATCCCAGGGATGAATCCCACTTGGTCTTGATGGATAATCCTTTTAATGTACTGTTGGATCCTATTAGCTAGGATCTTGTTGAGAATTTTGGCGTCCATATACATCAGGGATATTGGTCTGTAATTCTCCTTTTTGATGGGGTCTTTGCCTGGTTTGGGGATCAAGGTAATACTGGCCTCATAGAATGAGTTTGGTAGTTCCTTCTGTTTTTATTTTTTGAAACAGCCTCAGGAGAATAGGTATTATTTCTTCTTTGAAAGTTTGGTAACATTCCCCAGGGAATCCGTCAAGCCCTGGACACTTGTTTTTGGGGAGGTTTTTGATCACTGTTTCAATCTCTTCATAATTAATCGGTCTGTTTAAAAAATCAATTTCTTCCTGTTTCAGTCTTGGTAGTTTATAGGTTTCCAGGAAGGCATCTATTTCTTCCAGATTGTTTAATTTATTGGCATAAAGCTGTTGATAAAATTTCTAATGATCCTTCCTATTTCATTGGAGTTGGTTGTGATCTCTTCCCTTTCATTCATAATTTTATTAATTTGGGTCCTTTCTCTATTCTTTTGAATAAGTCTGGCCAGTGGCTTATCGATCTTATTTATTCTATCAAGGAACCAGCTTCTAGTTCTGTTGATCTGCTCTACTGTGCTCCTGGTTTCTAATTCATTGATCTCTGCTCTAATCTTGATCAACTGCCTTCTCGTGGGTGGGTTAGGCCTGTTCTTCATTTCCAGCTCCAGCTTCTTGAGGTGAGAATATAAAAACTGCATTTTAGATTTTTCTATTGAGAGAGGCTTGGATGGTTATGTATTTTCCCCTTAGGACTGCCTTTGCAGTGTCCCATAGGTTTTGGACCAATGTGTTTTCATTGTCATTGGTCTCCATAAATTGTTTAAATTGTGTTTTAATTTCCTGGTTTACCCAATCATTCTTGAGCAGGATGGTTCTTAGTTTCCAAGTGTTTGAGTTTCTTCCAAATTTTTCCTTGTGATTGAGTTCCAGTTTCAAAGCATTGTAGTCTGAGAATATGTAGGGAATAATCTCAGTCTTTTGGTGTCGGTTGAGACCTGTTTTGAGACCCAGTATATGGTCTATTCTGGAGAATGTTCCATGTGCATTTGAAAAGAATGAGTATTCTGTTGTTCTGGGGTGTAGTGTTCTGCATATATCTATGAGGTCCTTCTGGTCTGTTACTCAAAACTCTTGTTTCTTTGTTGATTTTCTGCTTAGGTGATCTGTCAGAGTGTTGAGGTCCCCTACTATTAGTGTATTTTTATCTACATGTATCTTTATTCTGGTTAAGAGTTGGCTTGTGTATCTAGCTCTCCCCTGTTGGGAGCATAGATATTTATAATTGTCATATCCACTTGTTGGATACATCCTTTAAGAATAATATAGTGCCCTTCTGTATCTCTAACTACAGTCTTTAGTTTAAAATCGTATCTGTCTGATATGAGAATTGCTACCCCAGCTTTCTTTTGAGGTCCATTGGTGTGAAAGATGGTATTCCATCCCTTTACTTTCAGTCTGAATGTATCTTCAGGTTCAAAATGAGTCTCTTGTAGACAACAAATGGATGGGTCATGTCTTTTTATCCAGTGTGCAACCCTGTGGCGTTTATGGTTGCATTTAGGCCATTCACATTGAGAGTGATTATTGAGAGATATGATTTTAATGATGTCATGTTGCCTGTGAAGTCTTTGTTTCTATGGATTGTAACTTTCAGTTCTGTATCACTCTTGGGGCCTTTTTACTTTTGTAGAACTGCCCTTAATATCTCCTGTAGGGCTGGTTTCATGGTTATGAAATTGGTCAGTGACTGGCGATTCTGGAAGGTCCTTATAAATGCATCAATTCTGAATGAAAGCCTTGCTGGATAAAGGATCCTTGGATGCATGTTCTTTTCAAATAGAAGTTTGAAAATACCCTGCCAACCCTTCCTAGTCTGCCAGGTCTCTGTAGACAGGTCTAACGTTATTCTGATATTTTTACCTCTGTACGTAAGGATTTTCTTCCCCCTGGCTGCATTCAATACTGTATCCTTGGATCTAATATTTGCGAAGTGCACTATGATGTGATGTGGAGGGGTCCTCTCTGCCTCTTGGACACGAATGATTGCTTCCTTTGCTAGATTAGGGAAGTTCTCAGCTACAATTTGTTCAAATATCTCTTCTAGACCTCTGACTTTCTTCACCCCCTTGGGGATGCCAATGATTCTGACATTGGAACGTTTCATTGAGTCAGTAATCTCCCGTAATGTACATTCTTGAGATTGTGTTTTTTTTTTTTATCCAAGTTTCTGTTTTAACTTTCTCTTCTTTCATCCTATCCTCCAATTCACTAATTCATTCTTCTGCCTCATTTACCCTGGCCATCAGAGCATCTAGTTTATACTGCAATTGATTCATAGCATTTTTTATTTCATCCAGACTAGCTCTCATTTCTGCCCTTAGAGATTCTATATTCTCGTTAATATTTTTGTAATATTTTTTTTCAAGCCTACACATCATCTTGACCATTGTTACTCTGAACTCCATTTTTGACAATTTGGTTATATCCATATCCATCATTTCTGTGGCAGAGGCCACAGACTCATTATCTTTGCTGGGGGGGGGATTTCTCCTTGTCATTCTGATGAGGAGAGGTTGCGGGTATGCACAGAGCCCAAATTATTGACCAGGACCCAGGCAGTGTGCACTTGTTTTATAGAAGCCTTAGGGATGTGGGCTTCTTGATTTTTCAGCCTGCCTCCTGGGGGAGGGTCCTGCTGCGCTGATAGTCAGGCAACCCTGTTTGGGTAGAGTCACCCTGCCCCTGTGAGGGGGGATGGGGATGGGCACACTGTGAGCTGGTATTTCCGGGCCTTTGTTCTCTGGCGCTTTCCCTGGCGGTTTTCTGTGACTCTTCTGAGAGTCAGAGCAGCGGTGGCTGAATCCTAGCCTCTGTCTCAGAACAGAGAGATCGCAGTCAGCTCTCCACTGAGCTCTCTTGGCCACTTTAACTCTGTTTCTGTCGGTGCTGCTAAAAACCCTGCAGCGTCCCGGGTTGTGCACCCCATAGCCTGTGTCCCAGCCCTCACTTCCAGGGCTCACACGTCTCTGTCCTTTGTGCTTCTAACACCACCAGCTGCCCCCAGTTCCCGAGCACACTCCCGAGCTCCCTGTTTCAGTGTGGTTTACGCGCGCTCTGGAGTGCCAGTTTTCAGACTGGTTGCATGGGCTCCCGAGCTCCTGGTTTCAGTCTAGTTCGAGTGATCACTCCGGAGCTCCGGTTTTCAGACTGGTCGCATGCATGTTCCCAGGCTCATGTTCTCAGTCTGCTTTCTCGGGGGTGGCGGTCTGGGAGTTTGGCCGTCTCCCCAGTGCAGGTGGCTACTGCTTCCCGGTGCCAGAGCACGTTGGCTCCCTCCCCTTCCATTTATCTTCCAATATCTGTGTGCAGATTCACGGCTCCCCGCTTCGTACCTCAATATTCAGCGCTGGAGATGTTCATTTGTAGAGATCCAGATGTATCTCCCTGCATCTCAGGCTGATCTCGTGGGTGTTCAGGATGGTCTGGTAGATATTCAGCTTGACTCAGGGGACCAGCTGAAAAAGTGGTCTCCTACTCCTCTGCCATCTTTTTACCAATCTCCCTGATGTATTTTAGATGCATTATGAAGGACACATAGCACAGCCTGGGAATGTTTGGAAGGCTTTCTAGTGGAAATGATTTCTGAATCACATCTTAAGAAAAGAATAGGTGTTAAGTTGCAGTAGGAGGATACGTGTGAGCTATTTTATACAAAATAATTTCTGTGCCTTTTTTAGCTAACAAGTTCAGTTGAATCACTAAGATATTAGTGCTGAATTAAGGCAAAACTGTGGTGGATAGTTTAGTAGCTTCCCAAGTAGATGTCTAATTCCTGTCCCACCTTTTTTCAGTCCTTCTACTTACCTTGAAGCATAATGCTCTGTAGTTGCACAAGAATTTCAAAGAGATGTCTTTTGGTCTTCAGGTGAGGGTTTTCTTCGTTTCTTAGGCTATAGCATTTAAAAAACCTTTGTACTCTATTTAATTGCTTGTTTTAGACTTGGTAGGGTCTAAACACAAAGGAACTTTATTTTTTCTCACCACTTTTACTTTGGACACTTTCTGATGTTCTATTCGTCTCCATCTGTGGATAATATCTTGGGCCAATGTGATAGCTTTTCTGATTACTTTTAGTATTAAATAGGGTCTCTTTATCTAGATATTGGAAGTTCTAGTATAATCTAAAACCAAAATTTTTTTATTTTTTATCCAAATTAAGATTTATCTTCCAGACTGGGTCTGACTCAGGCTTGATGTACTTCTTCTCCTCTGCCTTTTTACTCCTGTTTCCCACATGACTATACTGCCTCTGGTTACTCTAGATTTCACGTGGGAGAAAAGTAAAGGTAAAAGGCTTTTCCTTGACTGGTATAGTTGCCTTATTGTTTGGGAGAAGTTTGTATGTTGATTTTGGTGGTGGTGTGGGGAGCTCCCTAAACTGCAGTTCTCTGATGTAAGTAATGCTTCATTGTTGGCTGCTTATGACTTCTTTCATCCCTGGATTCTGGTGACCCGTGCTATATAGACTCACTTTGGGGGTTGCTTTATTCTCCAAGTAGTGCTTTTGGGTGAAATCCCTTTCAAGATGGTCTAAGTTGGTTACTTTCCATGAGCCCTAACTAGGCTAAAGGTGAATATTCTGTATTTTCTCTATTAGTGGTGGGAATTCAGTTTGCTCCTGTTATGGCCCATTTTCTTTGTGGGAATCGCATACTAACAGCTCATCAACTATATATTTCCTCATGGCTTACACCAAACTTCCAGTCTCTCTTTGTGCACTGTTGATGAGGGTGAAACTGAAGTTACAGTCTCTTAGTGTAGCCAACATTGATGTGTGGGGTTTCTGCCAAAATTTAATAAAAGGTGAAAGATTTATATGATCTGAAGAGAAACCAGAGTATTCTGCCAAAAATCCAGGACAAAAGGCATTTTATGTGTTATGTGCCTTTTTAACAAAGCATCAGGCAGCCATATAAACAATAACCAATTTGATTAACATCTCTTAACAAAGTTGTATGGGCAGAAATTGCATACTGAAAAAGTCAAAACCTTCCTGGAAGTTAATATTAAAATTTTTAGGAGTTATTTTTTTCTTTGTAAGGGGTGGCAATCTCTTTCCATGGAAACACATTTATGAAACTAAAAGCACATCAAAGTATGATCAAATACATGATGAATTTTTCTTTGCACCACAGGACCATCATAGTTATGAATAAAGCCAAATCTGGGTTAAAAGAGGAGGATTACCGTTCCACTGTCAGAAAATGAATCATTGTCTTTCACAAAACCTATTCACAAAGGCTGGACGATTCTCATTCCACAAAAGACCTGACAGAGGGCAAATTTCACGTCCTTGTTGTGTAGGCTGTAGATGAGGGGGTTTAAGACTGGAGTCACTACAGAGTATATCATGGTGATTATCTTGTGCATAGCAACTGAGTTGCCAGATGTGGGACTCACATACATCACCATTATGGTTCCACAGACATAAACACTACAACTACATGGGATCTGCAGGTAGAGAAGGTCTTTTGCCGCCCAGCTGAAGAAGGAACTTGAAGCACAGCTCTGAG
Source organism: Ursus maritimus (assembly GCF_017311325.1). Taxonomy (NCBI): domain Eukaryota; kingdom Metazoa; phylum Chordata; class Mammalia; order Carnivora; family Ursidae; genus Ursus; species Ursus maritimus. The sequence continues at coordinate 127,769 of NW_024426652.1, forward strand.
CACCAGGGCATAGGACCCAAGAATGTACTAAATGGTGGTAATGATGATAAGAGAGCTCACAGAATGGAATACGTGCTCTATGATGGGTTCAGGCGCACATGACAATGCCATCACACAGAATGTGATCAATGATGTTGGGACCACAAAAGGGTAGTTGAGAAATGAAGAAAATAGTAATTGCATGTCCAAGGAAACCAATGATCCAACAAAGAGACACCAGAATGACACAGAGCTCCCCAGTCATAATAGAGGGATAGTGCAGTGGATGGCAGATGGCCAGGACTGATCATAGGCCATGACACAGAGGAAGAAGCACTCGGTTGTGCCCAGGGAAAAAAAGAAGTAGAATTGAGTGAAGCAACCAGAGAACGATATGGTCTTGGTTTTGGAAAGAAAATTGACCAGCATGTTGGGGACTGTGCAAGTCACATACCAGATTTCTAAGAAGGAAAAGTTGGCCAGGAGCACATACATAGGGGTATGGAGTCGATGGTCCCACCTCACCGCACAAATGATGGCTATATTCCCAGTTAGAGTCAAGATCTAGATCAACAAAATCATTGAGAAAAGGATGCTCCATATTTTCCAGGTACCAGGAAAACCCAACAGGACGAAGTGTGTCATAGTAGATATCCCTGACTTATTCACGGTCTCCGGACTGTGGAGAGAAGACAGACAGATTTAGTGACAAGTCACTTTGCTGCTGAAACATTTGACACTTCTTAGGACAGGCAGTTTGAGTGATCAGGCAAGTGTATTACAAATCCTAAAACAAGTCTTGAGTAAATCCTGCTCTGTTCTGAGTGAGCCATTTGGCCCTGATTCTTTGTAACTGTACAATTCTAGGTTGTTTGAACTCTTTGTCAGTGGGCAAAATCAGTTAAATTTCACCTTCTTTTGATAGAAAGAAATACTTGAGTTAGAGGCAAAAATAGTTTGTCTTATATTTAATTTTTTTTCAGTGAAAGTTCATATGTAGCAGTTAGTGCTATAAATTCACTTCAAAATGTGAGTATACTTACGCTATCATTTAAAAATAGGTTTGTATCTAACACATTTTATAGATTTAAATGGCTTGAGCTTCGATGTTATTACAAATTCTCTACCTGTCTGTCTCCCCCCACCTTTTTCTTGAGCTATTTCCATTAGGAGATTTATTTTCTATCACTTTTTCATGATACTGGAAGAAAATCAACAAAGATACCTGGATAATTAATTCTTACTGCTATTTCCTATTTAAAGATTACTTTCACATGATAATTTATCATACACTTCATATCCATTTAAAATATGTCATTAAAGATTAATATAACATATGCAGTGTATTGGGGAAGAAAATTAAAATCACCAGGAGATTGTCTTCTAAAGCTTTTCTCACTGCTGTCACAAGTCTTTCTTCAAGTTCACTGTTTGGAAGATTTTACTTCAGTTTCTTTAAAAAGTACCCCCAATTTTGATAGAAAACAAGACTTGCCCTTATTCCCTTTACAACACCATCACCAAAGATGATGTCTTTTTAAGAATCAACTACAACTCAGAGAAAAGAGCACAATGGTAGCTTTAACATATTGTAACCTCCAGACATTTTTTAACAAGAAACCTCTTTGATAAGAGGAGAATTTTCCTTAAAAACAGTTGATAGAAGTGGTGTACATAGAATATTCATAGTACTCACTGAACATAATCAAATGGAAAAAATCCTCCTATTCAGTCAGGTTATATTAAGTAACATAAAAGTGTTTATAATGAAGCAGCTGTTGCAGGTTCACTAAATGAATAATGCCTAAAGTGAACTATGAACCTATTCCTCTAGAAGCAAACATGACTTTCCTATTGGACTGGTTCAGCCAAAGAAGGTTGTAGTCTTGTGGAAAAGAAACCAAGAGAAAGACATTGAAAGATGGGGATACATTCTTTTTTCTTTTTTGAACTAGGATGATTATAAAGAAGTAAACTACCCTGCATTGATCATCATTTTGATCAGGGTTCCAGAGAATAGATCATCTTGTGAGAAGCAAATGGTTCCTCACTATGGGAACTCCGTGCTTTCCAAGCAAGAGACCTCTGTTCTCAACAAGACAAGAAAGCAATGATGCAGAGAGCAGCCACTTACCACCTGGAACAACAGCCCAATAACTTGAATCAGATTCACAGACTTTGACTCGAAATCAAAATGCACAAGACTTAGGTCTATGTATTTGAGCCATAGACTACTCTTTTAGAAAAAGACCTCACGGAACAACTATTAGCCGTAGGGAAAGCATGGTAAATGAATTTCACAAATAATTTCCAACATGATTAAAGAAGCAATTCCTAATATATTCACCATTAAATTATATGTGAATCTTACTCATTATATACACTGATTTGATTTTACCCTTAAAATTTTTTTAATGCCACCTCTCCTGAGGGTGGAGAAGAGTAATGCAATGGACAGAGGGGAGAGCTGAGAGAGGAGACCAAAACAAAACAAAACAAATCCCTATTTTCTCTTGGTTTTGGTCCCAGTGGATGGAACTAGTTCCATACTGTTTTGTTCAAAATATCTATGAAAATCATACCATTCTTGGTGTTCCAGTCACTTCCTGAGAAGGGGAAGATCTGTGGATGACTTTGTCACCATTTAGTACACTTATCTGGGGGAGTGTGAGTTCCAGGGTTATCTAAATACTCTGAAAGTTCTGTCTTTTGAGTTGTGAGGAACCAATATTCCTTGATACTCAATCTCTTGAGCATATTGAATGAACAAATGTAGGTGAATAGACCCACCTGTGGTGCACAATAGCAACACCCATTAGAGATGCCTTTTCCTGTATATTATGAAGCTTTCCCAGGTCCTGGGGAGAGTTCATAGGGAAGTCACAGATTCTCTCTTTCACTGCCCTTAATGTGGAAGCCCTGTGTGAGAGCTTCATGCAGGCTTATTTCACCTCCCTTGCACCAAAAGGTTCTAGTGGCCTGCTTCCAACAGAGCATGACAGAGATATGTGCTGGTGTTAATTTATGTGTCAGTTATCCATTGTTGAGAATTCTGAGTTATGTCTTCATATGATCCTAGAACGTTCCATTTCTTCCCTAGGGACCTTCTTTCTTCTTGCCTGGGGGTTTCATCAATATTTCTGATAAGTTGGCCCATAGTGATTAGTAGGTAATGTGCTACATTGACTCTCTGGGGACCCCATAATCTCTTTAAGTTTGTTTTCTCAAACAGGGTATGTGATTCTGTGCCATGGGATACACACAGCCCCTAATTAAATGTCTTCCTGAAGGGACAGTTTTACTCAGACAAGATAATTTTGTATTACACTAATTATGTATGGTGGAACAGAAAGTATAATTTGTGATTATTTTTAAGATAAAACTTTGACTTTAAAAGAAACATTGTCCCCAGATGCCCATGTTCTCTGACCACGGTGTGCCAAACACTCTTTGGTGGTGAAAAGATTTGAGGAATGGTGTATGAGAGTATTTCATCACCTAGCACCAGCAAGCCTATCTTCCTGGCACATCTAATTTCATTTCCAATACAGCCATAACTAAAAGGGTATACTTTCATTTTAAGTAGATTGGCCTCTCAGCTAATGGCTTTTCTGTTTCAACATGGGGTTTGGGCAGAAAGCTGGAATTTGTTCTTGGTATAATTTTCTCTTAATACTTTTCTGACTGAGCCATTGCCCTATAACTTTCTGAGAGGCATAAAAATATGTTTAGGACATTGTTATTCCATATTGCAAGTGGCATTGTCACAGTTTATTTGGGGGAAGTGCTATGAGTAAAGATGTCCAAATGGAAGAACATATAGATAGATCTTTGTGAAATGTAGGCTTAGAAGACTGAATGGAGCAGTGTAGTGAATGAGAGCTTTGACTGGCAGGAGAGTTTGTACTTTACGTAATGCAGGTATGAAGCATACTCTGTTTTTGGTGTAAAAGACAGCTTTAAACAACGGCAATGTCTGTTACTGGGTGGGTTTATTTTTTGGTGCCCCTTTGGTCCATTGTCTTTAAGAATATTTTCTGAATTTAGACGATTGCACTCCTATTGAAAGGCTCCAGGTACACATGCATTTCATTCTTTCCACCAGCTAAGATTAAACCAGGAAAGATACATCAAAAACAACATACATATAATAACAAAATGTAATTACTTAGCAAGGTAATGCATGTTTAAAATGTTTTATTTAGCATTTTTCACTGATGAGTTGAACTTGAACTGCTAAGGAACTATGGGAAAAAAAGTATCTTCCTCTACTTAAGTATGAGCCAGAACATGACTTACTGAAGCCATTCTCTATTGTTTTTATAAATAATGACACATTCTGCTTCTTTCTTTCTTTCTTTTTTAAAATGTTTTATTTAAATTCAATTGAGTTAACATAAAGTATATTATTAGTTGCAGGGGCAGAATTTAGTGATTCATCAGTTGCATATACCAGCCAGTGCTCATTACATCAAATTCCTTCCTTGATGCTCATCACCCAGTTACCCCATCCCCCCACCCACTGCCCCTTCAGCAATCCTGTTTGTTTCCTCGAGTTAAGGGTCTCTTATGGTTTGCCTCCTTCTCTGATTTATCTTATTTTATTTTTCCTTCCCTTCCCCATGTTCATCTGTTTTTGTTTCTTAAATGCCGCATATGAGTGAAACCATAGAGTATTTGTCTTTCTCTGACTGACTTATTTTGCTGAGCATAATACCCTCTAAAAATGTCTCAGTTTTGGTTAGTTCTTAATCCTAGGGCTTTCTTTAGGGCATCTTTCATGTCTTTGTTTCGGAGACTATAGATAAGGGGATTTAAGAGTGGAGTCACTGCTGAGTATACCAAAGTGATGATCTTCTGCATTCCTGTTGGAGTCCCTGATGTTGGGCTCACATACATCACCATAAGGGTTCCATAGAATAGAGACACCACCATTAGGTGGGACCCACATGTGGAGAAAGCTTTAGTTCGACCAGCACCAGAAGGAACACGAAGCACAGCTCTGAGTACCAGAGTGTAAGATCCCAGGATGGAAAGGAAGGGCCCAAAGATAATCAGTGAGTTGAAGGTGTAGCATATAAGCTCAGTGGAAGGAGCAGGGATGCAGGCCAGTGTGAACAATGGGCCTGGGTCACACACAAAGTGGTCAATGATGTTGGGTCCACAGAAGGGAAGTTGGGAGATGAGGACAATGGGGACTGGATAGCAGAGAAATCCACTCACCCAGCAAACACAGACCAGGACCACACAGAGCTTCCCAGTCATGATGGAGGGGTAATGTAGTGGGCGACAGATGGCAAGGTATCGATCATAAGCCATGACCGATAAGAAGAAACATTCTGTTGTACCCAGTGAAAAAAAGAAATAGAATTGGAGGAAGCATCCAGTGAAGGAGATGGTCTTGGTCTCAGAGAGCATGTTGACCAGCATGTTTGGGACAGTAGAAGAACTGTACCAGATCTCTAGGAAGGCAAAGTTTCCCAAGAAGATGTACATGGGCGTGTGAAGCCGCTTGTCCCATTTCACTACACAGACAATAACCCCATTCCCCAGCAGGGTGAGGAGATAGACCACCAGGATGAATGAGAAGAAAACATTCTGCATCTCCCCCTGACCAGGGAAACCCAGAAGGACAAACTCAGTCACAAAATGCTGTGTTGTTGTGTTCTGGGATTCCAAAGCTGTTAGAGAAACAGAAGTAACTAAGGAGTGAATAATAATGAACATTTATAGGTTTTGTTAACAATTGACTTGTACAAAGTATTTTTATTTTACATTATCTCATTGATCTTCCAAATGACCCTTTGAGCTGTAGGGAGGTGTGCTTCTTCATCCTTCTCTTTCACAGATAAGAAAACTGGAGTTCAGAGAAATTTAAGGGGTTTACTTAAATGTGCAAAGGCAGGAATTCCTGGATACACTGGCTTATTTGGAGATTGGTTTGGAGCAAACTTCACTTCATTTCAAATATTCCTGTAACCTTGAGTCTCAGTAATGTCTCATATTTCATATTAAGATCATTGCCTCTTGGATATTCTACATGTAAGTATACACTTTGGATACATTCTTTTACTTTGAAACAAAATTTGAGAATAAATCTGAAACAATAAATTATCTTTTTAGAATTTCACATTCAAAAGGCCAATAAAAAGCAGAGAAGTAGAACTGTGTGGTGGGAGTCTTGAGCCCCCTTGCATTTCTGCTCTGAGAAAGATGCTCTATAAACCTCAGGATTCTGTAAAATGATGGGAAAATCATTTATGTAGCCCCCTCTAAGTCACATTCTGTTAGGTGGCATCTGGATTTGTAGAACAGTTTAGCTCATTCCCTCTTGAGGAGCTCTGGTTCTCTCAAAGTACTTTATGTTGAGCAAAATCTGTCTCCTTTTTACTTCTATGCATTGATCCTGTTGGGACTCTCTTTTGCTGAAGCTCTACCAAATAAGTCTCATTCCTCTTCCATTATGGTGATGATGGGGGGGGGTAAATAACAGATGGAAGCTATTGTGTCCAATATACATGACCTTTTTTTGGATGCCACCATTTTTTCCTGGCTTGTTTCCCCCTAAGCTGCACTATTCTACATCATGGCTAGGCTTTTGAGGTATCTTGCAGCTGGTATGCCAATTTTGTGTAGTAACGAAACCATGTGCCTTTTTTTTTTCCCTTCTGGGAATTAAGCCTTAAACACCATAACTCACCATTTATCATCTTGCTTTTACCTAAATTAAATAATGAATTAGAAAGTTCACCTTAGGATACGCCAAGACCAGAAAGATCATCCTCATATTGGCTGAGTTAGGAATTAAGACATGAGTATAACTTTGGATGTTGCTTAAAACCTTTCTGAAGCTCTTGATCCAGGCTCACTTGCTTAATTAATTATTATTAATTAATTAATTATTAATTAATTAATTAATTTTGCAAGGGGTGGGGGCAGAAGGAGAGAGAGAATCCCTGAGATCATGAACTGAGCCAAAATCAAGTGTCGGACGCCTGACTGACTGAGCCACCCAGGTGCCCCATGTCCAGGCTTAATTTTTTGTCCTAGAGGTTCCTGGTTAAAATTCAAGACATTTGGCTGGGTAAAACCACCGTCAGGATTTTAAATTTAGTAATATCATGACTACAGATATAGGAAAATTGACCGTATTATTAATGTTGCTGTTAAGATATGAAATTGCATCTTTATGCCAATTAATCTTCAGAGATCATGAGGCCCGCTTCTCAGTATTTGATCAAACCTGGAGCAAACTGAGAGGTAAATGTTTTACTGTCAAGGTAACTTTGGATATTTGTATTGATCAACAATATTTTTAGAATGATGAGAAAGACTCTAATAAACATGACTTTTATGAAAATCTAAATTTTGTCCAAGTAGGTTCGTTCAATGGACTATAATATGACCATATATATCAAAATTTCTAGAAGAGTTGTAATTTCAAATATACCTCCCATAACTATACCTGTATTTGCTAGACCACATGCTATCATTTTTGGTCAGAAAATATAGTTATTTGGCTTGTAATTAAAAAAAAGTTGAATGTTGAATTTAAATTGTAGCATGTTATCCATTTACTTATTCATTTCAGCATTAAACAAATGTTTATTCACTGTTATATTCCCAGCAGTGTGCTACATCCAGGGGTACAATGGTAAGCATAAAAAATAAAATTCCTCCCCTTTTGGAACTTATGACTTACAAAAGCAATCAAGACTGCCACCTCCATCTGTAGTGTCTTGAACTGTGTGTTTCCATAGCACATACCCAGTTATATACTGTGAGCCTGAAAAAGCTATTTATTCCAGCTCATAATAACTTAGATAAATCTATGTAGTGAGGGTAATAGCATGGTTGCCAACCTTATTTGACATAAATGAGCTATTTTTGGCTTTTCAAGACAGTAGGCAGAGACCTGAGACACAAATTGATTTACTTTACTCACAACCCAGGAAGTTCTTGTCACCAAGAAAAGAAATATAATTCCAATTCATGGTTTCTGACTTGGAACCAGACATCATTATTCTTACCTCCTTCCTGGTCATCTGACTTCATGATGTCCAGGACCTTTTGATGTTTGTGCTGCAGTGAAATTTTAGTGACCTATGGAATATAGGATCAGAAAAAGGGGCAGGGGGGGCGCCTGGGTGGCACAGCGGTTAAGCGCCTGCCTTCGGCTCAGGGCGTGATCCCGGCGATCTGGGATCGAGCCCCACATCAGGCTCTTCCGCTATGAGCCTGCTTCTTCCTCTCCCACTCCCCCTGCTTGTGTTCTCTCTCTCGCTGGCTGTCTCTATCTCTGTTGAATAAATAAATAAAATCTTTAAAAAAAATTAAAAAAAAAATAAATAAAAATAAAAAAGAAAAAGGGGCAGGGGCGCCTGGGTGGCACAGCAGTTAGGCATCCATTTCTGCTTCCTTCACCTCAAAGTACATCTATCAGTAGCTCAAAGGGTGAACTTAAATCCACTTCTTTCATCTTTGTATTCACCTCAAGTGATACAATGAATGAACATTTGGAGAGATGAGGAGGAACAAGGAGCGTGGATAGTCCATTCCGTACAAACAGATAAGGAAGCCAGATGCTCCTCCGTAACCCCAACCACTTGCTCGACATTTAAGCCACTTGCCCAGAGAAGTGAGGGATTCTTTTTCCTTTAAATATTTATATATTTAAGGTTAATTTGTGGATTTGGTAATTTGGTAAATCTAAAGGACAAGGGAACCTGCAGATGACTTTCTTGTTTTCCATTTCCCACTTGTCACTTATCAAGAACTCTGAAAAGTAAGAACATTCCGCTTTCGTTGCCCTTGCCGAAGGATATTGTCCAACAAAACTTTACTGAACAATATTAGAAACAAAGTGCAGTGCAAGACTCAGACTACCTTCTAACTGAAGATTTAATGGCCCCCAAAATGTCGAAGACATTTGAACCCCACCTTCCCTAAGTGAGTTGTAGAGTGGGAACTCTGTGATGCTAGAGTGAGTCCTTAATGTGACTATATTACCCCAAACAGAAGTGCATTAGGAAAAGAGAACTGCAGGGCCTAACACATTGTTCTTTTTTTTTTTTTTTTAATTTGCACAAGGTTTTACTAAGTTAGGAAATGGATTGCAACTCAGGCAGTCCCATCCCAAGGCTGGCATCTTTTTTTTTTTATAATGTTTTTGATTATATTATGTTAGTCACCATACAATAGACCAGTGATGGGTAGTAAGGAGGGCACGTATTGCATGGTGCACTGGGTGTTATACGCAACTAATGAATCATCAAACTTTACATCGGAAACCGGGGATGTACTGTATGGTGACTAACACATTGTTCTTAACAAAGAACAAAGGAACAAAGAATGAATGGATTTGCGGAAGAACCAGCATGCTCTTAGTATCTGACAGCAGCGGGTACATGGAGCAGTGATGCCCTGATGCAGGCAGACTCTCCTTACATACCTGGTGGTGCTTCTGGCTCCAAGAGGAAGATGTGAGGGAAACACCAGCCACAAGAGTATCCTCATTTAACAATCTAAAAGGCTCCTTCATGGGTGGAGAGCAGTTTCTGTGGCCCCATAGACTTCCTTCCTTTAGTATTCTGAACCAAATGAAATGCATCTTTCATGCTAGTCGTTATTAAGAATTTACATGTCCCTGGGCGCCTGGGTGGCACAGTGGTTAAACGTCTGCCTTCGGCTCAGGGCGTGATCCCAGCATTATGGGATCGAGCCCCACATCAGGCTCCTCCGCTGTGAGCCTGCTTCTTCCTCTCCCACTCATCCTGCTTGTGTTCCCTCTCTCGCTGGCTGTCTCTATCTCTGTCAAATAAATAAATAAAATCTTAAAAAAAAAAGAATTTACATGTCCCTCCTGAATAGGATCTATAGTTCCCCCCCCATGTTCACTGGTGATCCTCTGTTCATGTATCTCTGTGCATGCATCTAATCCTGTCTGTATTTGTGTATATTTTCCCTAGTGGTTTGATTAGTAAGGCACAGAGGTCAGAATAAATATCCAAGAGAGACAGGGAAAATTGTCCTCTTGATGGAGATATCCTTCCTCTAAGGACCTGATCTACCTGGGTGATGAAGTGGAGGAGAGGAGTGAGTGGGACAGGTTAATGGGAGAAGAGAGGAGAGGAGAGGAGAGGAGAGGAGAGGAGAGGAGAGGAGAGGAGAGGAGAGGAGAGGAGAGGAGAGGAGAGGAGAGGAGAGGAGAGGAGAGGAGAGGAGAGAGATGGAGAGACAGAGAGAGAGGGAGGGAGAGACACAGGGTGTGGGGTGGGTGGGTTTGGGGCCAGGAGGGTGAGCTATCTTTCCAAAATATACCTGTTTTATCTTGGTGCCAAAGTTATAAGCACTTAAATTTTAAAAAATTGTTTCTCTATACATAATTTACTTAATTTTTGTTCAACATAAGGTAAAGAATTTCCATTTTCAATTTTAAGTATAACTTGAACACATTTGTTTGGAAAATAGTCTTCTATAAAAATAGATTTGTAATGTTGTTGACTTACATGATGCAATATTAGTAAAAATGAAGGTTTAGCACTGTAAATGGCTCAGAGGTAGGAAGTATGAATTATTTTCCTGGTATCAGGAGAAGGAGAACACAGAAGAGACAGAGCATCTGAGAGGTAGATGAATTCAATCATAGCAAGAACTCCAGGAGAGAACACTACCGGGTTTAGGAGTGAGGCTGTGTAAGGACAGAGCAGGTTCTCAAGAATGTAGTCCCTATACCAGCAAAATTGTTAAAATGCAAGTTCTTGGGCTCCTTTCTGACTTAGAAACTCAGTGTGGGCCCAGCAATCTGTTTTATCAAACTTGCCATGTGTTTCTGTTGCATGCCGATGTTTGAGAACCACTGTGTAGATGATAGAGCATTAGAGTCTGGGTTAAGGAGAGGGTGTGTGAAACAGCTTGGGAGGGATTTCAGTAGGATCAGGAATTAATTGATCATGGTTTGGAGAGAGGGTTAAGAATGACATTTGTAGGGATATTTGTCACTAGAAGCTGAGTTATGGATGACTGCATCTGGAAAAGCTGGATTGGATTGAAGCATGGGGGGGGGGGCTTTTGAAAGAGGCCTGGGAGAGGCAGGGAAGTGGGGGAGAAGGTTATTCAGGCATCATATGAAAAGAAGTGACCTGGGATAAAAAGGGGGCATTTTTTATGGGTGGAAACAGAGTTGAACTTAAAGAGAAGGTGGTGGGGTAAAAGAAAACTAGGACACAGAAAATTTTGGTTCTAGCCTAAATGTTTTTACTTACAGCTATGGGAGCTTGGTGGGCTCATTTCACATTTTAAATATTAGACACATAATTTTTCCTTGTATTCTCCATAAGGTTGATATGAAACTGAGATGAGATACTAGATATGAGAATATTTTGTAAATGTCTATATAATCATAGTATGATCAATATGGTTCAAGAACTTCAGGAGTATATTTGTAATTTGCCACTATCTCTTTTTTTTAATTTTTTAAGTTCTTATTTTAATTCCAGATAATTAACATACAGTGTAATATTAGTTTCAGATCTACAACATGATGCAACCACTTTATAGGTTAGGCTGTGCTCATTACAAGTGTAGCTGCCATCTGTCACCGTACAGTGCTATTACAATATCATTGACTACATTCCCTATGTAACTTTTATTTACATAATTGGAAGACCCTATCCTTCACCCATTTGCCCTACCCCTCCCCTCTAGTAACCATCAGTTTGTTCCCTGCATTTATGGTTTGATTCTGCTTTTTGTTTTTTATACATTTGTTTTTTAAAATTCTACAAAGAAGTGAGATCATATGATATTTGTCTTTCTCTGTTAAAACCCTAGTACATATAAGATAAATTCATTTTTTTAGCTTTGTTTTTTCTTTAAAATTTTTTAAATTTAAATTGTAGTTAGTTAACATATAGCATAATATTGGTTTCATGAGTAGAATTCAGTGATTCATCACTTACATATAAAAACCCAGTGCTCATCACATGCTCTGCTGAATGCCCATCACCCATTTAGCCCATCCCCCGCCCACCTCCCTCCAGCAACTCTATCAACAATGATAGAGTTTGTTCTCTATCATTATGAATCTCTTACGGTTTGCTTCTCTCTCTCTCTCTCTCTCTCTCTCTTCCCCTATGTTCATCGGTTTTGTTTTGTTTTATTTCTTAAATTCCACATGCGAGTGAAATCATATGGTATTTGTCTTTCTCTGACTTATTATGCTTAACATAACACACTCTAACTTCATCCACTTTGTTGCAAATGGCAAGATTTCATTCTTTTTTTTTTCATTTTAAAAAGTATTTTATTTATTTGAGAGAGAGAGAGCATTCCCTCAGAGGGAGTAGCAGATTCCCTGCTGAGCTGGGAGCCCAAGACAGGGCTCGATACCAGGACCTTGAAATCATGGTTCGAGCCAAGGTAGACACTTAACAGACTGAGCCACCCAGGAGCCCCTAGATTTCATTCTTTTTGATGGCTGAGTCATATTCCATCGTGTGTGTGTGTATACCACATCGTCTTTATCCATTTTTTAGCTTTATTTTAAAAATTTTTTATAAGATGAATTCCTGTTTAATATTTCTATAGCATGTTATATATGTTTTCACTAGATCTTGTGCCATAATGATGAAATCATGTATTTGTTGCCCCCTAGATTGAAAACTTTTATAATTAATGAATGACATTAATTTATCTTTATATTCTCAGTTGACTGAGTTTATAATGCATACTAGGCATTTATTGAATGAATTAGTGGTTGAATAAATTTCAGACTTGCCATCTTATCACCAAAAAGCTAATCTACTGAGTTCATGAACTATCATTGAGCACCCAATCTGAGCATCATCAGACAGTCTTAGTGACACTGACCAAATGTGTAGCAAGGTCACATTTAAACCTGTGGCCTACTAATCCTTTCTTGCCTCATATCCCTGTCATGTCAGTGCCCATTCTAAATATAAGCCTCCTTAGTCATTTGCTCTTTTATATTTTCAAATCTATAATCACCATTCTGCTCAATACTTCTTATGCCATCTTTTCCTTTATAAAAGCTCCCTCCCCCTTTTGTATGTTTCTTGGTGCGTGGCTCCACTCTTGACATTTGCCAAAGCCAGAAACTTGATCATTCAAGACATTTTCTAATTCTGTCACCTCCCATAGGCAGGCAGTCACCGTATCCTGTTGATTTTCCCTACCAAATGTTTTTCAAACCCATCCTGGGCACTTAGGAGATCGATGTAAATGCTTTCTTTGTTTGGATGGTCCAGCAATGGAGTGGAGCTGCTATACATGTAATCTAGAAAGAAAAATGGGCTTTATTACGAAGGACTGAGAGCGTGGTTTTAGGAGAAAAGCACCTGGTTTGGTGAGGAAGGAAGAGATCACCCACTCTGGCAATAGCTACGTGGTGACATACCATAGCTGGATCAGGTTCACAACTGATTGACTCAATCTAGTACTATATAACTCAGTGGTCCTCTTCTATCACTGTACTTAAAGGAAAATAAATGATAACATCATGTTGATTTAGAATCAATTACCATATGACATACTCTGTGCTCTTGAGCAAGTTAACACCTATTTTTCAGACCTCTTGTGCAGATACTGTTGAATACATACAGCTGGTACAGTTCCTGGAATATATTAGACCTGAAAAAATTCATAGCTGTTGTTAACACTACCAACAAATATGATTACAAAGTAGCTAGGATAAAATTTTCAGCATACATTTATAAACCTAAATGAAAAACAATATTAAATGAACCTAAGAAACATTAAAAAGTCATTAAGTTTCAGTGTATCACACAGCAGAGCTATGGGTAGCTCTCTTTTAACTCAGATTTATTTTACTGTCTTTCTTATGTATTCTGGCTCTTAACATAGAGCTTCGTCTGCTATAAAGGAAAAAGACATTAAAACATGGTAGTGTTAATAACTCAAGATATAGAAAATAAATGGTTAAAGGAAGGGCATTACATTACCTGTGATGTACATAAGAGTTAAGGGGGAATACATTATATTTAATTTGGGGTGTTGTATGTAGAAAATGAGTTATTGAACACAACACTGAACAGTCTTCTAATACCAAATTATATAATTTATCAAATTTCTGAATAATGAGGCATTCCTTTGTGAATCATTAGGCAAGACATTTTTAGGGATTGTTAAGCTGCAGGTGATCTGAGTCTTGGGCCCTGGAGTCAACAGTTCATGTAACACAACTTATTATTAAGTTACTGGAGATACTGTGGATAAAATCACATATCCAGAGACATAAAATCCACACAAGTTTGCAAAAATGTATTAATATTAAAACGAGATTTTACTGGAGCTAGCATCCTCTTGTAGCTGTCTTAGAAGAAATGCAGTGATGCCTAGACAGAAAAGTTACTTACCCTTCATGATAGGGCTACATGTGGAGAAAGCTGGGAATAAACACTGAGTCTGTATCTTCTCATTGATTCCTCTCTTTCCTTTATGTGCACTAAAAATGCAGCGGCCTGACCCTGAGAACCCTGGGATATACAAATGTAATGGTTGCAACTCCCTTTCTTCCCTTCCTGAAGTGTTCAAAAGAAACAGTTATAGCAATAGGGTACTTATGTTGGGCAACAGTGAAAAGAAGCACAGCCCTATAATCCGTCCTTGAGGTGCGGGCCTCAATTGACATATTGATATTTTCATGAAGAGCTGTCTAAGAGACCTCAGTCACCCCCAGACACCCAGATATTTTATTTGTCTCACTCAGCAGAGGAAATTTAACAGGTGAATTTTATATATTGGTTACTTTTGCTGTAGAATGGCTGAAAGAAGTGAGATCTGAACCTTATTAGGAGATTTCAAGATGGGGATACAGATGAATAAAGGTGAAGAGTGTATTGTTGAGACTCGAGGGTGCAATTAAAGTTTCATCTTAGATTATTGTGAAGTCTTCAGTCTCCCCTTGGGATGGTTTATGACTCCCCCAAGACTGCTTGGTGTGACATCCTTTCTTTATCCATAGTTTTCATACAGTTTGGGTTAAATTGTCTCCCAGCATGAAGGCAGGAATCATGTCTCAAAGGCAATGGTGAGGTGTCTGTGTGATTTGGGGAGAATTTTTGTTTTTGGGAGAAATCTTTTTCACTGTGAAATATAGAAAATGTTTACAACATACATGGGAGTGTGTTTTCTTCACACATGTGACATTTGTAAATTTTTGCTTCTAATCCTTAATTACTAGTAGAATATTTGTTTTCTGTCTTATCTGTTCTTTGTTTCTTCTTTCTTGCTTTCTTTTGTATTATTTGAGTACTTTTAGGTCTTTTTCCTCTATTACCTCTTTTTCATGGTTTTATAATATTTTGTGGTGTGGTAAAATACATATAACATAAAAATAACCATCTTAACCATTTTAAAGTATACAGTCCTGAAACATTAAGTTCATTCACATTATAATGCAACCATCACCAACATTCATCTCCAGAACTTTTTCATCATCCCAAACTGAAGCTCTGTACCCATTAAACAATAATTTCCTATTCCACTCTCCCACAGACCCTGACAATATATTGGGGCAGGTGGAGAAAATGGTATGTGTAAATCCAAGCAACAGTTGAACCATGGTCACGAACTTCCAGGGATGGCTAATTTTTGGTTTTCCTCTGAAAGGTGGTCAGGTTTAGTTCTGGTTCATACTTCCTTGAGGATGAAGACCACTAAGGGTTCCCTTATGATGTTCCATCACCTTGATGTGAGCCCTGGGTTCCCATCTCCATCTCTTCAGCCAGGCATTGCCATGATGCATAAGGATTTGAACTATAGGCAAGTGCACTGTGAACATGAATGACTTTAGTGCTTGCCATTCAGACTTCCAAAAAAAAAGTTGACTTAGGAGTTTCGTGTTGTCTTTCCAGATTGTCAATATTTTTAAGTTTTGGTTTGGTTTGTTTATTTATGAATATTTTATTTATTTGACGAGAGAGAGAGAGACAGAGAGAGAGAGAGAGCAAGCAGGGGGAGTGGCAGGCAGAAGGAAAGGGAGAAGCAAGTTTCCCACTGAGCAGGGAGCCTGATGTGGGGCTCTATCCCATGACAGGATCATGACTTGAGCCAAAAGCAGATGCTTACAACTGAGCCACCCTGGTACCCCAAGTTTTACTTTTTTAATTCAGTATTTTTCGGGGTGCCTGACTGGCTCAGTGGGTGGAGTATGTGACTCTTTTTTTAAGGTTTTATTTATTTACGTGACAGAGAGACAGCCAGCGAGAAAGGGAACACAGCAGGGGGAGTGGGAGAGGAAGAAGCAGGCTCCCAGCAGAGGAGCCCGATGTGGGACTCGATCCCGGAACGCTGGGATCACGCCCTGAGCGGAAGGCAGATGCTTAACGACTGCGCTACCCAGGCGCCCCGGAGTATGTGACTCTTGATCTCAGAGTGGTGAGTTCAAGCCCTATGTTGGGCGTAGAGATACTTTTAAAAATTCAGTATTTTTCTTTATTCTTATTGGGATGGTAGATTGACGTAACCAGCTTTCTATTATGAAAACTTGTGTTTACTAAAAATTTTATTTTATCTTAATTATTTGAGAGAGAGGGAGAGAGGGCATGCACACATGTGCGTGTGAGCTAGGAGGGAGGGGTAGAAGGAGAGGGAGAGAGAGAATCCCAAGCAGGTCCCAACACCCAGAGCCTGAGCTGGAGCTCAATCCCATGACCCTGAGATCATGACCTGAGCTGAAATCAAGAGTTAGTGGCTTACCTGACTGAGCCACCCAGGTGCCACCCTACTAAAAATTTTAAAATAATAATTCAGTTTGGACTTCAATTTACATCATATTTTATAGTCATTTTTATGGGGGGAGCTCATTACTCTCTAGGAGTCGTTATATAGTGGCTTATAGAGGAGTGCCTAGACATATTATTTTCCTAAAAAAATTAAAATTAATTATTTTATTTATTTATTTTTTTATAATTTTTTTTATTATATTATGTTAGTTACCATACAGTACATCCCTAGTTTTTGACGTAAAGTTCCATGATTCATTACTTGCGTATAACACCCAGTGCACAATGCAATACGTGCCCTCCCTTTTTAACTTCAAGTGTAGTTGACCTTCAATGTTACATAAGTTGCAGGTACAACATAGTGATTCAACAATAATATAACCGCCTTCTATTCCTGTGACTTACTCATTCCATAACTGGAAGCCTGTATCTCCCACTGCCTTTCACTCATTTTGCCCATCCCATCACTCCTCTCCCTTCTGGTAATCATCATTTCTCTGTATTTATAGGTCTGATTCTGCTTTTTTGTTGATTCATTTGTTTCATTTTTTGGATTCCACACATAAGTGAAATCATATGGTATTTGCTTTTCTCTGCCTCATTTTACATAACATAATACACTTTAGGTCCATCATTTGTCACAAATGGCAGATATCATCCCTTTTTATGGCTGTGTAATATTCCATTGTATATACCACATCTTCTTGATCCATTCATTTATTGATGAACACTTAAGTTGCTTCCATATCTTGTCTATTGTAAATAATGCTGCAATTAACATTGGGGGTGCATATGTCTTTTGAATTAGTATTTTTGATTGTTTTTTTGGTAAATACCCATTACTGGAATTATTGGATTCTATGGTATTTCTATTAATTTTTTGAGGAACGCTCATACTGTTTTCCACATTGGTCATGCCAATTTACATTACCACGAACAGTACACAGGGTTACTTTTTCTCCACATCCTCGCCAATCCTTGTTATTTCTTATTTAGCCAGTCTGACAGATCTAAGGTGATATCTCATTTTGGTTTTAATTTGTATGTCCCTGATGATTAGTGATGTCAAGCATCTTTTCATGTGTCTGTTGGCCATCTGTATGTCTTTAGAAAAATGTCTATTTAGGTCCTCTGCCCATTTTTAATTGCTATTATTATTTTCTGGTATTGAGTTGTGTAAAGTCTCTGTATATTTTAGATATTAACTCCTTATGTGATACATTATTTGCAAATGACAGATACCTTCTTCCATTCAGTAGGTTGCCTTTTTGTCTTACTGATGGTTTCCTTCACTGTGAAAAGCTTTTTATTTTGTGTAATCCCAGTAGTTTGATTTTGCTTTTGTTTCCCTTGCCTTAGGAGACATATCTAGAAAAATTTTTCTATGGATGATGTCAAGGAAATTACTGCATATGTTTTCCTTTAGGATTTTTATGTCTTCAGGTCTCATATTTAGGTCTTTAACCCATTTTGAGTTTATTTTTTGTGTATGGTGTTAGAAAGTGGTTCAGTTTCATTCTTTTGTGTGTAGCTGTCCAAGTTTACCAGCACCATTTATTGAAGAGCCTGTCTTTTCCCCATTGTAAATTTTTTACTTCTTTGTCATGGACTAATTGACATATAAGCATGGGTTTATTTTTGGGCTCTCTGTTCTATTGATCTATGTGTCTATTTTTGTGAGAGTACTATGCTGGTTTTTTGTTGTTGTTGTTGTTTTTGGGGTTTTTTTTTGTTTGTTTGTTTTTTCCAGAGAGAGTGAGTGAGTGGGAGAGGGAGAGAAAAAATTTTGAGCAGGCTGCATGCCTAGCATTCTTTTTGGAGTCTGATGCAGGACTCCATCTCATGACCCTGAGATCATGATCTGAGCTGAAATCAAGAGTTGAACACTCGGAGCACCTGGGTGGCTCAGCCGTTAAGTGTCTGCCTTCGGCTGAGGTCATGATCCTAGAGTTCTGGGATCGAGCCCCACATTGGGCTCCCCACTTGACAGGAAGCCTGCTTCTCCCTCTCACACTCCCCTTGCTTGTGTTCCCTCTCTCTCTCTCTGTCTCTCTCTTTCAAATAAATAAATAAAATCTTAAAAAAAAAAAGAGTTGAACACTTAACCTACTGAGTACCCAGGCATCCCTGTGCCAGTGCTATACTGTTTTGATTACTACAGCTTTGTGGTGTATCTTGAAATCTGGGGTTGTGATACCTCCTGCCTTGTTCTCCTTTCTTAGGATTGCTTTGGCTATTTGGAGTCTTTTGTGGTTCTATCCAAACTTCAGGATTATTTGTTCTAGTTCTGTGAAAAATGTTGTTGGTATTTTGATAGGGATTGAATCTATAGATTGCTTTGGGTAGTATGGACATTTTAACAGTATTAATTCTTCCAAAACATGAGCATGGAATATCTTTCCATTTATTTTTTTTTTGAGATTTTATTTTTATTTATTTGTCAGAGAGAGAGAGAGAGAGCACAAGCAATGGGGAGCAGCAGACTGAGGAAGAAGCAGGCTCCCCACTGAGCAGGGAGCTTGATGTGGGACTTGATCCCAGCACCCTGGGATCATGACCTGAGCTGAAGGCAGATGCTTAACCAATCGAGCCACCCAGGTGTCTCTACCTTTCCATTTATTTGTGTCATCTTCAATTTCTTTCATGAATGTTTCATAATTTTCAGAGTACAGGTCTTTTGCCTCCTTAGTGATGTTCATTTCTAGGTATTTTGTTCTTTTTGGTGGAACTGTAATGGGGATTGTTTCCTTAATTTCTCTTTCTATTACTTCATTATTATTATATAGAAACATTACTGATTCCTCAGTATTAGTTTTGTCTCCTGAAAATTTACTGAATTCATTTATTCTAATAATATTTTTGGTGGAGTCTTTAGGATTTTCAATGTACTGTATCATGTCATCTGAAAATAGTGACAGTTTATCTTCTTCCTTACCCATATAGATGCCTTTTATTAGAAGCACTTTTGTTTTGTAACCTGAGGTGTACTTGCAAAAAGAAAATGCCCTATGATTAGTTATGCTTAAATCTTCTTTCATGTGACACAAATCCATGCTTGTGCACATGCTACTTCTCATGATCTTTCATTGTATTTAGTCTTTCCCCTATTGTACTTGTACCATTTAATAAAAAGAAAACACAATTTTATTATGCATCTCTACTATGAGACTGTGAGCCCTATGAGGGAAGAAAATGTCTCTTATGTACTTATGTATCAATTTCCCAGTTCAATGTCTGGTATTATAGGTGTTTAACAACAAGAGTATATAGTTGAACAATGAGAGGGAGGATGTCTAAATATAAATGTGATACAGTAGTTACAGTTTGCCACAGGATATTTGTAGAAGCTCTAAGAGGAAAAAAGACATGTCTCATATTTTCTCTGAAGTGCCAAAAAGTCTAAGTGAAAAAATGTAAAGATGTTCTTTGGACCCTACTTCAACTTTTTAATAAATGGATAGGCTCCTAAGGACTCCTAGAGTTGTTGGGGGGGTATTGGGGGAATGATTTTCTATATCGAATTATTTAAAAATTCCTCTAGAAAGTTATTCTTTATTTAAAAACAACTGTATTATTATTTATTTAAAAATTTAAAATACATGGGGCACCTGGGTGGCACAGCGGTTAAGCGTCTGCCTTCGGCTCAGGGCGTGATCCTGGTGTTCTGGGATCGAGCCCCACATCAGGATCCTCTGCTGGGAGCCTGCTTCTTCCCCTCCCACTCCCCCTACTTGTGTTTCCTCTCTCGCTGGCTGTCTCTATCTCTGTCAAATAAAATAAAATCTTAAAAAAAATTTAAATACATTATTTAATTTAAATGAATTAAATAAATTTTTAGTAAATATTATATTTAATAAATTTAAATAAAATTTTAAATTTGGTTAAGATGGCGGAGGAGTAGGGATGTCTTTTTCAGTCGGTCTCCTGAGTCGAGCTGGATAGGTACCTGACCAGCCTAAACAACCACGGAATCAGCCTGAGATGCAGGAAGATACATCTGGATCTCTACAAATGAACATCTCCAGTGCTGAGTATTGAGGTACGAAGCACGGAGCCGTGAAACCGCGCACAGATATCGGAAGATAAACGGAAGGGGGAGGGAGCTGCCGCGTTTGTGCGCCGGGAAGCGGTAGCCACCTGCATGGGGGAGCAGGCGGGCTCGCGGACCAGCACCCACGAAACAGCAGACTGAGACCATGCGCCAGAAACACGCGCCACTAGGCATCTCGCAGAACTCCGGAATCCCATTGTGCTCACTGGATTCAGACTGAGACCAGGAGCTCCGGGAGCGCGCGGGGCGGCTGGCGCTTGGTGGCATTAGAAACACAAAGGACAGAGACGCACCAGCCCTGGAAGTGAGGGCTGGGACGCCGGGAGTGTGGCGCACATCCCAGGATGCTGCAGGGTTGAGCAGCACCAACAGACACAGAGTTAAAGTGGCCAGAACATCAGTGGAGAACGGGCCGCAATCCCTCTGTTCTGAGACAGAGGCTGAGATTTGGCCTCTGCTGCTCTGACTCTCAGAAGAGGCACAGCAAACCGCCAGGGAAAGCTGCCAGAGAACAAAAGCCTGGAAATACCGGCTCACAGCGAGCCCATCACCATCCACCTTCGCAGGGGACACGGAGACACTACCCAAACAGGGTTGCCTGAGTATCGGCACGGCAAGCCCCTCCCCCAGAACAGAGAAGGCAGCCTGAAAAATCAAGAAGCCCACAACCCAGGGCGCCTGGGTGGCGCAGTCATTGAGTGCCTGTCTCCGGCTTAGGGCGTGATCCCAGCGTTCCGGAAAGGAGTCCCTCATCGGGCTCCTCCGCTGGGAGTCTGCTTCTAGCTCTCCCACTCCCCTGCTTGTGTTCCCTCTCTTGCTGGTTGGCTCTCTGCCACATAAATAAATAAATAAAATCTTTAAAGAAGAAGCCCACATCCCCAAGATCCCTATAAAACAAGGGGCACGGCCTGGGACCCAGTCAATAATTTGGGCTCTGGACAACCCCGCAACCTCTCCTCATCAGAATGACAAGAAGGAGAAGCCCCCCACCCCCAGCCAAGAAAAGACAGTGAGTGTGTGGCCTCTGCCACAAAAATAATGCATATGGATGTAACCAAATTATCAGAAATGGAATTCAGAGTAACGATGGTCAAAATGATGAGTAGAATTGAAAAAAGTATTAACGAAAAGGTTACTGAGAATATAGAATCCCTAAGGACAGATATGAGAGCAAATCTGACAGAAATTAAAAATTCTATGAGCCAAATGCAGGCAAAACTAGAGGCTCTGATGGCCAGGGTCACCGAAGCAGAAGAACGTATTAGTGAATTGGAGGATGGGTTAATAGAGGAAAAAACAAAAATAGAAGCTGGTCTTAAAAAAATCCATGCCCACGAATGTAGGTTACAGAGATTACTGACTCAATGAAACGATCCAATGTCAGAATCATCAGCATCCCCGAGGGGGTGGGGAAAAACAGAGGTCTAGAAGAGATATTTGAACAAATTGTAGCTGAAAACTTCCCTAATCTAGCGAGGGAAACAAACATTCGTGTCCAAGAGGCACAGAGGACCCCTCCCAAGCTCAACCACGAAAAACCTATGCCACGTCACGTCATAGTGCAATTCACAAATATTATGTGCAAGGATACAGTATTGAAAGTGGCCAGGGCAAAGAAATTTCTCACGTACCAAGACAAAGGCATCAGAATTACGTCAGACCTGTCTACACAGACCTGGAATGAGAGAAAGGGTTGGGGGGGGCATTTTAAAAGCTCTTTCAAAGAAAAATATGCAGCCAAGGATCCATTATCCAGCAAGGCTGTCATTCAGAATTGATGGAGAAATAAAGACATTTCAGAATCGCCAGTCATTAACCATTTTTGTAACCGTGAAACCAGCCCTACAGGAGGTATTACGAGGGGTTCTATAAAGGTTAAAAGGCCCCAAGAGTGATACAGAACAGAAAGTCACAACTGATACAAACAAAGACTTTACTGGCAACATGGCATCATTAAAATTCTATCTCTTAGTTCTTAGTGTCAATGTAAATGGTTTAAACGCTCACATAAAGCCACACGGTTGCAGACTGGATAAAAAGAAATGACCCATCCATTTGCTGTCTACAAGAGACTCATTTCGAACCCAAAGATGCATTCAGACTGAGAGTAAGGGGATGGAATACCATCTTTCACGCAAATGGACCTCAATAGAAAGCTGGGTTAGCAATTCTCATATCAGATAGATTGAATTTTAAACTAGAGACTATAGTTAGAGACACAGAAGGGCACTATATTATTCTTAAAGGAAGTATTCAAAAAGTGGATATGACAATTATAAATATATATGCCCCCAACAGGGGAGCAGCAAGATACACAAGCCAACTCTTAACCAGAATAAAGAGACATATACATAAAAATATATTAATAGTAGGGGACCTCAACACTCCGCTATCAGAAACAGATAGAACACCCTTGCAAAAACTAAGCAAAGAATCAAAGGCTTTGAATGCCATACTCGACGAGTTGGACCCCATACATATATATATATATATATATAGAACACTACACCCCAGAACCAAAGAACACTCATTCTATTCTAATGCCCATGGAACATTCTCAAGAATAGACCATGTTCTGGGACACAAAACAGGTCTCAACTGATACCAAAAGATTGAAATTATCCCCTGCATATTCTCAGACCACAACGCTCTGAAATTGGAACTCAACCACAAGGAAAAATTTGGAAGAAACTCAAACACTTGGAGACTAAGAACCATCCTGCTCAGGAATGACTCGATAAACCAGGAAATCAAAAATCAAATTAAACAATTTATGGAGACCAATGAGAATGAAAATACAACAGTCCAAAACCTATGGGATACTGCAAAGGCAGTCCTAAGGGGGAAATACATAGCCATCCAAGCCTCACTCAAAAGAATAGAAAAATCTAAAATGCAGTTTTTATATTCTCACCTCAAGAAGCTGGAACAGCAACAGAGGGACAGGCCTAATCCACGCACGAGGAAGCAGTTGACCAAAATTAGAGCTGAAATCAATCAAGCAGAAACCAGAAGTACAGTAGAGCAGATCAACAGGACTAGAAGCTGGTTCTTTGAGAGAATCAATAAAATTGACAGACCACTGGCAAGACTTATCCAAAAGAAAAGAGAAAGGACCCAGATTATTAAAATTATGAATGAAAAAGGAGAGGTCACGACGAACACCATTGAAATTGGAAGGATTATTAGAAATTTTTATCAACAGCTATATGCCAATAAACTAAGCAATCTGGAAGAGATGGAATCCTTCCTGGAAACCTATAAACTACCAAGATTGAAACCGGAAGAAATTGATTCCTTAAACAGGCCAATTAATTATGAAGAAATTGAGTCAGTGATAAACAACCTTCCAAATAACAAAACTCCAGGCCCGGACGGTTTTCCTGGGGAATTCTACCAAACATTCAAAGAAGAAATAATACCTATTCTCCTAAAGCTATTTCAAAAAATAGAAACAGAAGGAAAGCTACCAAACTCATTCTATGAGGCCAATATTACCTTGATCCCCAAACCAGGCAAAGACCCCATCAAAAAGGAGAATTACAGACCGATTTCCCTAATGAATATGGACGCCAAAATCCTCAACAAGATACTTGCTAATAGAATCCAACAGTACATTAAAAGGATTATCCATCACGATCAAGTGGGATTCATACCTGGGATGCAAGCGTGGTTCAATATTCGCAAATCAATCAGCGTGATACATCATATCAACAAGAAAAGACTCAGGAACCATATGATCCTCTCAATCGATGCCGAAAAAGCATTTGACAAAATACAGCATCCTTTCCTGATTAAAACCCTTCAGAGTGTAGGAATAGAAGGTACATTTCTCAATCTCATAAAAGCCATCTATGAAAAGCCTACTGCAAATATTATTCTCAATGGGGAAAAGCTGGAAGCCTTTCCCTTAAGATCAGGAACTCGACAAGGATGCCCACTCTCGCCACTATTATTCAACATAGTACTAGAAGTCCTTGCAACAGCAATCAGACGACAAAAAGGGATCAAAGGTATTCAAATTGGCAAAGAAGAAGTCAAAATGTCTCTCTTTGCAGATGACATGATACTCTATATGGAAAACCCAAAAGAAGCCACTCCCAAACTATTAGAAGTTATAGAGCAATTCAGTAACGTGGCGGGATACAAAATCAATGCTCAGAAATCAGTTGCATTTCTATACACGAATAACGAGACCGAAGAAAGAGAAATTAGGGAATCCATCCCATTTACAATAGCACCAAAAACCATACGTTACCTTGGAATTAACTTAACCAGAGACGTAAAGGACCTATATTCTAGAAACTATAAATCACTCTTGAAAGACATTGAGGAAGACATAAAAAGATGGAAAGATATTCCATGCTCATGGATCGGAAGAATTAACATAGTTAAAATGTCCATGCTACCCAGAGCAATCTACACTTTCAATGCTATCCCGATCAAAATACCAAGGACATTTTTCAAAGAACTGGAACAAACAGTCCTTAAATTTGTATGGAAACAGAAAAGGCCCCGAATCTCCAAGGAACTGTTGAAAAGGAAAAACAAAGCTGGGGGCATCACAATGCCGGATTTCGAGCTGTACTACAAAGCTGTGATCACAAAGACAGCATGGTACTGGCACAAAAACAGACACATAGACCAATGGAACAGAATAGAGAGCCCAGAAATGGACCCTCGGCTCTTTGGGCAACTAATATTTGATAAAGCAGGAAAAAACATCCGGTGGGAAAAAGACAGTCTCTTCAATAAATGGTGCTGGGAAAATTGGACAGCTACATGCAAAAGAATGAAACTTGACCACTCTCTCACACCATACACAAAAATAAACTCCAAATGGATGAAAGACCTCGATGTGAGACAGGAATCCATCAAAATTCTAGAGGAGAACATAGGCAGCAACCTCTACGACATCGGCCAAAGCAACCTTTTTCATGACACATCCCCAAAGGCAAGAGAAACAAAAGATAAAATGAATTTATGGGACTTCATCAAGATTAAAAGTTTCTGCACATCCAAGGAAACAGTCAGAAAAACTAAGAGGCAGCCCACGGAATGGGAGAAGATATTTGCAAATGACACTACAGATAAAGGACTGGTATCCAAGATCTACAAAGAACTTCTCAAACTCAATACACGAGAAACAAATAAACAAATCAAAAAATGGGCAGAAGATATGAGCAGACACTTTTCTAATGAAGACATACAAATGGCTAACAGACACATGAAAAAATGTTCAAAATCATTAGCCATCAAGGAAATTCAAATCAAAACCACACTGAGATACCACCTTACGCCAAGTTAGAATGGCAAAAATAGACAAGGCAAGAAACAACAATTGTTGGAGAGGATGTGGAGAAAGGGGATCCCTCCTACATTGTTGGTGGGAATGCAAGTTGGTACAGCCACTCTGGAAAACAGTGTGGAGGTCCCTTAAAAAGTTAAAAATTGAGCTACCGTATGATCCAGCCATTGCACTATTGGGTATTTACCCCAAAGATACAGACGTAGTGAAGAGAAGGGCCATATGCACCCCAATGTTCATAGCAGCAATGTCCACAATAGCTAAATCGTGGAAGGAACCGAGCTGCCCTTCAACAGATGACTGGATTAAGAAGTTGTGGTCCATATATACAATGGAATATTACTCAGCTATCAGAAAGAAAAAAAACCCACCCCCTCCCCTCTGAGGCCCTCAGTTTGTTTCTCAGAGTCCATAGTCTCTCATGCTTAAATTTATTTTTAAATAAAAATACAGGCACATACACAAAAATTTAGTTCAAAAGGAGGTATGAAGCAAACACCTCCTTTACAGTCTTTCCTCAGGCACCAAATTCTCCTCACCTGAATACACTCCTCTTATCAGTTTCTGGATCTCCTTCAGGAGATAGTCTATACATTTACATGAAAGGTAGTTACACTCAGCTACTCGCATTGCTTTCTTCACTCAACAGTATATCTTGGATGTCAACTATACTTCAAAAATAATAATAAGTCCCAAAATATAATATATCTTGGAGATATTATACCATGTTACATATAGAACTACTTCACATTCTGTTAGATTGAAGACAGTATTCCATTGCATGACTGAACCATAGTTTAACTAGTCTTCTATTCATAGGAATTGACATTTTCCTCAGTGTTTTGCTATTACAGCAATACTGCAATGAATATTCATATACTTTCATCATTTCCCACGTGTGTGAGAATATCTGGACTGAGTACCTTAGAAGTTGGATTGCTGGGCTACAGGGTGTATGTCTTCTAAATTTTGATCACAGTTGCCTGATTGTCCTGTATAGAGCTTATAACATTTATTCTCCCACAGGCAAGCATGAGAGAAGCCATTGCACTGTCCTCAACCACACAGTGGTTATCAAACTGCTTAATCTTTATTATTTGGATGGGTTAAAAATGAGATACCATCATAGGGTTATTCTACCTTTATCTTTTTATGAATGAATTCATGCCCTTATGTTTAAGAATCTTTTCTGCATGTTGTCTATATCCTTTTGCTTATTATCTTATTGGGATATTGTTCTGTTCTCTTACTGTTCATGGAGTTTTATGTATAATAAGGAAACAAACACTGTTTAATTGGCAGATGATTGAGACTTCCTAAATTACTATGGGAAAATAACTGAAAAGTCCTAAAGATAGAAATACAGGATTAGTAGGTAACAAAAAAGCAACTTGGGCTAGTGAAAAGGGTGGTGGATAGGAAATTTTTATTTTTTACCATCAAAGTTATTATCCTCAACATGCCACTCCTGATTCCCAACCTTTGTTTTCTTCATCTGCAGATCAGGTCATTGAATTAGTAAAGACATTTCAGTATTAAGATGGCCTTTCATTTAGGACTTGGGAGGGAGTTCGAGGAGAACCAGTCCAAGTGACTAATATAACTCCTGGGTAAATATATTTACTGATTTACAATGCTGAGCACCACCTATACAGAAAAAAAAAAAAAGCCTTAATCTGTTCTCTGTGGTTCTGGTGTTAGCTCTTCTTTTACTGTAAGCAGGACTGCCCTGCCCCCACTTCTCCTTGGGAATCTGTAGCTGCTTGCAATAAAAAGAAAAGCAGGTCTGTATCCCAAACTTGTGTTTATGCCAGTCCCTATATCCACTCATTTCTGATTTGTCTCAGTATTTTTGCTTGGTTTTCTATAAGATCGTCTTTGGAAAGTGAAGGAAGTGAGACCATGTGGAATTTAGATGCAATAAAAGCAATAGAAAAGAATTTCTGATTTTGTCATGACTAAGCAGCTTGTCTTAAACAAACCTTCCCACCAAAAATAACCATAAAATCTGGACAGAATACCATACCTTGAAAGCACTGGAAAACAGTCAACACAGGGGACTTCAGGGGTTACAATTCCAAGAAGGGAAGGACAAGGAAACAAGTTCTACATTCACCTCGAGTGATTTTTTTCCTGAGGATGTTTGACAGTTCCCTGGGTGGGGGCAGTATGGGGATATGGAGGCATGTGGGAAAGAATGGTGGAAAGGAAGAATAAAGTCTCAGCAGAAAGCAGGAATTTCACTGATTTGAGAAGATAAAGGGTTTGGTGTTTGTGGCCACTAGAGAAGCTAGAGTTTGAGAACGAAGTCCCGGAGAGAGGAGAACCATAGAGAAGTGAGGCTAAAATATGATGTGGTATCCCTTCAAGGCATTTATTGATTTCTAATCCATTAAATGCAAGATAAGATTTCGAGAACTCTAGCAGAAAGCAAAACTGGGAGTCTAAAGATCTGAGGAGAGGTTTCAGGAGCACGGGGTTCAAGGAGCGCAGAAATAGGAAGCCAGGGTATGCTGAAGTGGAGGGGCCCTGAAAACAGTCCAGGCTAATAGATAAGACTCAGAAGACTTTCCTGGAGTATGAGTCACATTCCAGGAATAAAGGCAACACTGGCCTAGGCTATTTTTATACTTAAATTATAGTCCTTAAATGAAATCAAAATTTTCAGCCTCATTTTCTCTACCGCTACAAGAAAACTTAACTTTTGTTGATTTACTATACCTGTTGTCTTTACAATTTTTGAAATATAATGTTTAGCTTCAGTTAAAAAAATTGCATGCTAAGAAACAGGACAAATGATCAAGTACCAGGGAAAGAAATAAACAACAGATACATTCCTATAGGTGCTTAAGGTTTTTGGTCAGCAGTACAATGAATACTTTTGGGGAAAAAATTATTTTTTTTTATGTTCAACATCTCTGATCATCAGGGACAATGTAAATCAAAATTGCAATGAGATATCACCTCACATCTGTCAGAATGGCTAAAATAAAAAACACAAGAAACAACAAGTGTTGGCAAGGACGTGAAGAAAACAGAATCCTTGTGCACTATTTTTGGGAATGCAAACTTGTGCAGCCACTGTGGAAGACAGTATGGAGGTTCCTCAAAAAATTAAAAATAGAAATACCATAAGATCTAGTAATTCCACTACTGGATATTTAACGAGGGGAAACAAAAATACTAACTCGAAAAGATATGCACATCCCTATGTTTATTGCAGCATTATTTACGACAGCTTAGACATGGAAGCAAGCCAAGTGACCAACAACAGACAAATGGATAAGGAAAATACACACAATGGAATATTACACAGCCACAGAAAAGGGTGCGGTCTTGCCATTGAGACAACTTGGATGGACCCTAGAGGGTATTTCTCTAAGTGAAATATGTTAGAGAAAGACACAATGCCATATGATTCCACTTACATTCCACTTGTAAGTGGTATTTTAAAAAATGAATAAACAAAAAGCAGAACCAGACCTATAAATATAGAGAATAAACAAATGGTCGCCAGTGGGGAGTGGAGTGGGGGTTGGGCAAAATGGGTGAAGAGGAGAGGGAGGTACAGGCCTCCAATTATGCAATGAGTAAATCACATGAATAAAAAGCCAGAGCATAAGGAATACAATCAGTGATAATGTAATAGCAATGTAATGAGACAGATGATAGCTATACTTGTGGTGAACATAGCATAATGTATAAGCTTGTCAAATTGCTGAGTTGTATACCTGAAACTAGTGTAATATTGTGTGTCAACTATACTCAAATTTTTAAAAACAAACTAGTTTTTTTAACCTGAAAATAAGTTAAATACAATTTTTGTAAATAAGTTAAATATAATATTGGGCTCTAATTTCCCAAGAGCCTTTTTGGTGAATACTGTTTACATGCCCAGAAGTTTCTGCAGTGCATTTTTCATATCTTTGTTCCTAAGACTGTATATCACAGGATTAAGGAGTGGGGTCACAACAGAATAGAACAGAGTCACAATCTTTTGTGCTCCACCTTCATGCTTAGATGTTGGGCTCCCATACATAACAAGTACTGAGCCGTAGAACAGTGAAACCACGGCCAGATGAGACCCACAGATGGAGAAAGCCTTTCTTTTCCCAGCTGCTGAAGGGACTTTGAGCACTGCTCTTAGGACCAGAGCATAGGACCCCATGATGAAGAGAAAGAGAGTGATGAGGGGCAGAAGACTGAAGGTGGAGAAGACATGTTCTACCACAGGAGCTTTTTTGCAAGTGAGTGCTAGAAGAGGACCCAGATCACACAGGAAGTGGTCAATGATCCTGGATCCACAGAAGGACATTTGGGAGATGATGATGATGGGAATCAAGAACCAGAAGAAACCAAGTATCCAGCAACTGACCACAAGATTGGTTCAGAGACGTCCTGTCATAATGGATGGATAACGTAGAGGCTGGCAGATGGCAAGGTACCGATCAAATGCCATAACAGCCAAGGAGAAGCACTCTGTAGAGCCCAAGGAGAAGAAAAAGTAGAACTGGAGAAAGCACCCAGAGAAGGAGATGACCTTGGTATCAGAGAGGAAGTTGGCCAACATGTTGGGGACCGTGGAGGTGACATACCAGATCTCTAGGAAGGAGAAGTTGGCGAGCAAGATGTACATGGGAGTGTGGAGTCTCTGATCCCAGCGCACAGCACAGATGATAGATGCATTGCCCGTGAGGGTCAGGAGGTAGAGAAGGGAGAAGAGCAGAAAGAGGAGGATCTGCCCTTCCCTGGGGCAAGGGAAGCCCAGGAGGATGAAGCCAGTGATGGTGCTGGAGGTGTTGGGGGTGTTGGAGATTTTCATGGGTCTGGGAGCTGTAAAAGACCATCAAATTACTGAATGACAGTGTAAAGACAGGTGGGAACCCAGATTATATTTAAACCATCTTGGGAAAGAAAATAGAGACCAATATCTTAATAATTACTTTTTGTCCTTGAATCTGAAATATTGATCTGGGTTACTTTTTATTCTCACCGACATTTTCACTGTGGACTCAAGATAACTTTGGTTAGAATTGATAAGGTCTTGAAGGACAGTGTTGTAGAGGTGTTTTAAGAGTATATTAGACCTTATATTTAATAGAGTTTCTATCCACCTACTTACCTATTCTTACAAAAATGGAATTTTTTCCATTTTCAGAAGAGGTGACATTGCAGTTTTGGCAGAAACTATTATGTAACACAAGCTAGGAACTTTTTTGAATGACTTCTTTTACATGATTTTTGAAACTGGCCTTATTTAAAACTAAGTGATTAACTTAATAATATTATATGCCAATTTTATGTGTAAAACAGTCAAGGCAACTGAAGGGAATTAGCCTTAGTTTCTGTTGTGTTGAAACAACAATTGTAGCCATCCACAGTTGACCAAGGTGAGAGAATTGTTAATGGGCCATGTAGAAACAGGTCTGTGCTTACCAGAAAAAGAGATGTGAATTTTCCCAGTTTACAGTTACAGATATAATTCTATTTCAATAATATAAACTATGGATATTATTAATAACATGGAATTCTAAATAGTGGTGGGTTTGTAGGGGATGCAGAGCTAAACTTCACTCCATCCCTCACTAACTACTGAGGATGATCTCAAGGCAGAGTGACTTTTGAAGGTTGAATATTACATATAATGCTTTCCTTTTGTTCTAAATGAGTTAGAATACCTTTGTTAAGCAATTATGCACTTGGGCCTTGGAATCAATTAGAAATCTCTGTAAATAAATGTATAAATAAGCAAGAGAAGGTCTGTGTTCCCCACCCCTCCTTTTATGTTAAGTCCATATTTTGCTTTTGGAAATTTGGCACAGGGACCCAGGCAGTCTAATAATTTCTTACTGTGAGTAGTCAAGTCCTGAGAAAACTGTAGGACCAAGAGCAGAAGGTGACAGCAAGCAGCTGATACTCCTCAAGTATTAGGTCTGGGCACTTAGAGAGTTGCATTGGAGGGAGAACACAGTTGTGTAAAGGGAGGTGGCGGGGGATGAGACTGGAGGAATTGCAACACAATTCCTTTTAAAAGGAATTTTTTAAAAAGAATTTTTAAAACCCTTTCTGGGTCATTTTAAACTCAGAATCCCCTGTTCTGATGGCATGGGGGATTCTTGGGGCTGATAAAATCTCCACAGATCTGCCCAGCTCTATTTAACATGTAAAAACTGGAATAAGGTTTAATGGACTCTGCTGTTGGTGGGGGAAAAGTGAGCTAGATTCTTCTGGTACCTGCACTATGAACTTCCATTTCCTAGAAGTCTTTTCTTTTTCTGCTTTTAAACTCATTTGTGTAGGGGCCTAGTAAATTTCTGAGACCACATATTTATCTTTTAAAAAAGGGAGTTGGAAGCAGGCAACAGAAGAGTGTAATATATTTTTTAAAGTCACTCTGTACCAGCTTCACTCATAATTAAGGATGTTAAGCATTTAGCCTTTTTTTTTTTTTTTTTTTGCAGCACACCCTGCGGTGTGTTCTCAAAGTTATGTTGGAGTCACATGAGCCTGTTGATTGCTAAAGAATAAAACAGGGACACACAGGAGGCATTCTGCTATGTGTAAAGGTTCTTAATGGATTCTAAAAAAAGGTTACGTCTGTAAGTCTAGTACCAATTCAGATGAAGATGACTTGACTATGATCATTTAAAAACAAGGGTTACTAATAATGATTAGTATTTTTGACCAGGGTTGTTTTGCTGGTATTCGTGAAATTTCATTTTAGGAGTAAGCATCTGCTCAACAATCTAATAATTGGCCCCTGGATTAAATGTTTAAGAACTCTATTCCTCCCTGGTAGAACTTATTTCAGTGTGGTATTTCTTGCCTTTCTTTTGCCCTCACATCTCATTCATCAGCAATTTCTGTTCATTTGTCTCCAAAATAAGTCTCTGGTCCACCTACTTCTCTGTAGTTCAAGCTGGACCAAGGTGATGCTGTCCTGACTGCTTCTACCCTTCCTCTCTACAACCTGCTAAGCATGCCACAGCCAGAGTGACTATTTAAAAAAGGAAAGTCAGATCAGTCCTTTTTCTTGCATGGAGACTTCAATTAACTTCCCAAGCACTTAGAGTAAATAAAATCTCCAAACCAGCGTCTTTGATTTGACCCTGCTTAACATCTCGAACTTCATCTCATAATTCTGTACATGTACATACTTTCTTTGTCCATCATACACACATGCCCCCCGACATACACTGTTGTGCAAAGGGGGTGCACACACTTCACTGACACCAGGACTTCAAATATAAAATAGGGTTCAACAAGCAGAGGTGTTGCAGAGTGTGCCCTTCTCTGTGCTGATCTCACTGAGGGGTGTACATATTTGGATTATACTCACACTAGCCAGCATTTCAGTAAATACAGACCCATTTCTGTAATGCTTTACACCAAGGGTCAGCAAATTTTGTCTTAGAAATTTTGGCCTGCAGGGGCGCCTGGGTGGCTCAGTCAGTTAAGTGTCTGCTTTAGGCTCAGGTCTTGATCCCAGGGTCCTGGAATTGAGCCAGTGGCCTCAGGCTCTCTGCTCAGTGGGGAGACTGCTTCTCCCTCTCCCTCTACCTGCTGCTCCCCCTGCCTGTGCTTTCCCTCTCTCTCTTTCAAATAAATAAATAAAAATCTTAATTTTTTTTTTTTTTTTGGCTTGCAGGCCATGTAGTCTCTAACTACTCACCTTTGCTGTTCTGTGAAAGCAACTATGGACAATACCCAAGTGAATGCACATGGCTGTGCTCCAATAAAATGTTATTTATGTCCACTGAAATTTGAATTTCATGTAACTTTCATGTGTCGCAGAATGTTATTCTTATATTGATTTTAAAATGTAAGTTAAAAATGTAAAAATTCTTAGTTCACTGGTCATAAAAAACAGGCAGCAGGCCAGGTTTGTTCCATTGGTTATAGTTTACTGACTCCTGCTCTTTGTATTTATAATAGGAAGGCAAGGACCATCCATTTGTCTGTGGGATGATGGCAACTTGGTCCAACAATAATGACATTTTAAGAAAAAGAGGGGTTAGCAATTGGAATCAGCTTGTTCTGCTGAGCAGACCTGTTTGGACAGCTTTCAGCTAAATTACAAAAATGAATTTATAAAGCTATCAGGATTTGCCTTTTTCTCTCTGTCTCTTTACACACACACACACACACACACACACACACACACACACACACACACACGTATGTGCACACAGTGGTTCAGAAATATAACACTGGCCTTCCTCTAGTTTCTAGAAGCAGTCAAGTACTTTCCTGACTCAGGCTCTTTGTTTTTTGTCCTTCAAGTTCACTTTTTATCCCCAGTGCCCAGCACCATTTGAAGAAAATAGTATTTTGTAAATATTTGTTAAAGAAATGATTATCTACATTGTTACAGAGTATAGATAGATAAATATTTACCTATTATTTCATTTGAACTTGAAAAATCCTGTGAGATGAAATTTTAGGTAATGAAGTGTAGAAGAAAGACGCCAAATGACCTGAGACTACCAGACCATTGGCCCGGACTTGAGAGGAATTCCGTTCAAAGGAAGCAATGCAAGATGAATGTTCTGGATAGTAGGACATGTTTCCACCCCGACCCGGAGATTTTCTCTCGACTGCTAAAGATAGTTGTGGTCCCACAGCTCTGCAAGTTGAAGTAGGAGAGAGTGGGATGGAAATTCTAGATTCAGTGTCACAACAGAGTTTCTTAGTGGCTCTAATGGAGGTTTTTGTTTTGTTTTTTGTTTTAAATCTTTATAAGCTTTGATTTCTTTATATGAAAAGGGAGTAACAGCATATGATTTTCAATCACTTTTTATTATAAAATGCTTACTCCTATTCCAAGTACAGCAAAAGTACACATGCTATGAAGACGTTACAGACCTGGAGGTGGTATTTTAGTCACATTTATGTCTCAGATAAAACATCAGTTGGATAGATTGTTGCTTGTATAGGAAAACCGAAACATCCAGGCCAACAGCCTGTCAGGGCAATTCTCCCATGTTGAGAGTCTGGCAGAGCTGCCCTAGAAAACAAGAAGGGTGTGAAAAATGATTCTCTGTGTGCCACCACGATTTCATGCTGACCTAACTAAACTGACAGTGAGTAAACAAACAAACAAAAAAAAGACATTTTGAACAAGACTGCATTGTTACTCACCTTTTATTAGTTGGCATATCTGTACAGAGAGCGGCAGCGTTTTTCTGGCATGGGGCTTTGGTCAATGGCAGAAAGATTCTCCAGACTCAGTTTTAGAAAGTACTGTGTCCGATGTAGTGCACATATGGGTACAGTGCTGTCAAAGCTGTGGTAGGTACTCAGCATGTGTAGACTGAGTTAATTAAAAAGTCCAACAAAATAAACTACACTCTCACCTTCATTATATCTTGGAAAGGTTGGGAAACGCCCAATCTAGGACAGCCAGGTCCTGAGCTGTAAGATGAGAGAAAGACGTCTCTCTGATATGTCGCTTTTTTCCTGAGGCAGGTCCAAGAAGACACCACAGTATGGAAGTACTATCGGCCTGCTCTCATAGCAGCACACCCATCTACTTCATTTGGTTTGGACAGATGATCCCACCTGTCCCATTTTTGCAAAGCCCTTGAAAATAGGAAGTGTTCTCATTTATGAGAAGTGATAGGCAGCTAAGCATAGTAGAAAAGCAAAGTATTTGGAGTAAGGAGCCTAGGGTTTGAATTACAAATCATATTTTACCAACTGTATGAACTTTGTCAGTTATATAAATCATTTCCCAGTTTGTTCTTCTGCAAAATGGGCTGAGTAACAGTTTCACCAAGGGGTTGGGGACTCTGAGATAACATGTGGAAGAACCTTATCTAGGTCCTGACACAAAAATGCTTAGGAATTGTTAGTCCTGAAGCATAGCGAAAGGGAGCCTTGTTTAGGGGGTAGTAGTTTTTCTAGCTCTTTTACGTTTATTTTCTCCTTTAAGCATTACATCACCGCTTTCAAGGGGACAAAAGGGGAATCGAAACCTGAAGTTTCTCTTACAGTGTCTGATCTTCCTGGAGAGGAGAGTGAGTATCTTCCACAACAACCATCAATGAGAGAAGGTGTAGAAATAGGGTGCTCTCTTGGTGTTTGCCAGGGGTTGGAGGGATTATAAGCAGAGCCCCCAGAGAGTGAGCCCTCCTCCGTGAGGATCCCCTTTCCACTTCTAGAAAGAGAACCATGTCAGGAGACTGTTCTGTGCTAGTTCTTTTCTTCCCCTGGGGCCTGCCTTCTCTGGAGACTCTGATGCCTTCCACCTTTGTTTTCTAGTAGGGTAGAAAATATTACCTTTTCCAGCCCCAGACTTCTCAGGGATGACATGAGATCTAGTCAACCTCCAAACCCACTCAGAGCACCTGCCAGCTGCCCGAGGGAAAATCTGTCAAAGTAACAGAAGATGTGGTGGCTGTATGCAGGCAGCTACTCACTGGGCCTCTAGTGAGTGGTGTGAATCATGGGTTTTAGGGACAGAGCCTCTTCTGACTTTCCAGAAAGGAGAGAGGGGGGAAGGTGTGATGAGATCTCAGGCATAATGGGCTGTGCAGTTGTAGCAGGAATTGATCTTCTTGGCTCCTACCTGGTTTCTTTTTAGATCTTTTCCTTTCTTGTTTATGACTGGGCTCTGTGAGCCCCAAGCAGCTGAATCTTAGGGCTCACTTTCAGGTCCAGGAGAGGCCAGAGCGGGGCATTTCATAGTCCCACTCCAGCAGTTGCATCCGGGAGTCGGGCTCTATGCCTTCCTCATCTCTGATGGAGTGCAAGTCTTTTGGCACAACTCATTCTCTGTCCCTCTGTTTCCAACTGTGGAAGAAGGTTCCTCTTAAAGACTGATTAGTTCATTTTGCTTCCTTGTTTGGACAACTTTAATGAGTCTCTCTGTTCACAGCACAAGATTCAAAACTGACAAACAAAAACACCTGCAATTCAGCTCTAACATTATTATTCCTGTTATTTTCTTTTCTCCACCATTTCTGACAGATGTCCTTGTGTCATGGCCACATTAAGCTACTTAGGCATGCAATGGAAGGTCATATATTTTCATGGAGTGAATAATTTCACCCTCTGAAAAGTAGAGAAGAACACTGCATTGCTGACTGGCAATGGGAGAGTTAAGCCCTGTGGTGTGAGGGACCCGGGGAGACTAATTTACTCATGTAGATAGAGAGAACTAATTTATGATGTGTCCTCTTTGTATTCTTTCTGTTTGTTTGTTTGTTTGGTTGGTTGGTTGTTTGGTTGGTTGGTTGGTTGGTTGGTTGGCCTCTCCTCTCATTGATTCCCTCAGCCCAGGTTTTTTCTCACAGAATTCTTGGAGGTGGTGTTAGTACAGTGTAACAGAGGTCATCGGTTCCCTGTTCATATTCCCTCCATATTTCCTCCTTTGTTTCACTTTAGTGTACCTGCCAACATCCACATTTATTTCCCAAAGGATTTTGTTGTTGGTTTTATTTTGTTTTGTTTTCTGACTGGGAAACTGGCATTGCCTGCCTGTTCTTCATTTCTCCAGGCCAGAAGTTCTGGAAGTTAATGACCTCTGCACTCCCCGGAAGCCCTCAACTATGGACAGATGAGAACTGGGATATCAATATTCCAGCTTCCTTGCCCCTATAGCAGGATAACTCTGGGACGTCTACTTTGCTACTTTGGGGTTCTCCAGAGGGTCTATCTCTAGTTACCCACAGTGGTAGCTGGCTTGACAATGTACCTATCTTTGTGGGAATACTTCCTTGTTTCACTTTTCTCTGTCAATGTTCCCTTCATTACCCAAATGAACTACTTGCACTGGAATCCTTGTCTCAGGATTTATTTCTGGGGAGACCAGCAAAGACATAGTGGCAGGTACATTATGGCCCTACCACCATTTGTAACACTGTTTAGATGAGCAAATTTGTTTCAAGTTTCAAACAACCAGTAAACATGTTTTTTTTCCAATTAAACTTTTTGACAATTTAAATATTGTCAGATGGTTGCTATTCTTTATAATGGTTTCTTTAAGAGTATTACTAACTTAGCTTGGAAAGGTGAATTATGAAAGTTTATGAAACAAAAACATCAACAATTTACCCTTAAATTTCATCTATAAATAACTCTCCATACTATCCACTCTACAACTTTTTGCTTTACCTAATTCTGTCATCTCCTTTTCATTGGTCATAATAGCTGGACAAGATTAGATTTGGGGCAAGTTTTCTGCTTCTCTTTATGAGAATTATGAAACCAAACAAGCATAGCCACTCGGTTTTCACCAATAAACTTTGGTCAAAATTGATTTTTTTTTTCTGCTTTTGAGTTGTAGACGTTCTTTATGTATTTCAGGTTTTAACCTCTTGTCAAATATATGCTTTGCAGACACTTTGCCATTCTGTAGGTTGCCTTTCCATTTAGTGTGTTGTTTCTTTTGCTGTGCAGAAGATTTTTAGTTTGATGTAGTACCACTTGCTGCTTTTTGCTTTTGTCGCATGTACTTTTGGTATCATATTCAAAAGTCATTGCCCAGACCAGAAACTTTTCTGTGTGGTTAAGAAGGTTTTCCCCATATGGTGTCTTCTAAGAGTTTTACAGTTTTAAGTCTTATGTTTATCTTTAATCAGTTTGAGATGATTTTTGTATATGGTGTAAGATATACTTCCACTTTCATTCTTTTGCATGTCGATATCCAGTTTCTCAACACCATTTATTAAGGAGACTATCCTTTCCCCATTTGGTATTCTTTGGTCCTACTGCCAAAGATTAGTTGACCTTATATGCATAGGCCTAGTAGATGTGTCTTCTTTCAACTTTGTAAGCTTACTGTTATAATTTTGAAACCTGCTACAAAGTTGGATGTGCTAATTGTTAATTTTCCCATCTGCTGTCTGAACTGGAGAATAGTATGCTGTACTTTCTTTTCCAAAGTAGTCACTTACTCAGTCAAAACAGATGTGTTCACATCCTACTCAACATGTATGTTCCTTCAAAATATTGCTACAGTCAGAATATTTCAGGTTCTTATCCAGTTGGTTGTATAAGTTTCTTATTGCTAATACAACAAATGCCACAAATGTAGTGGCTGAAAACATAATGTTAAGCAAAAACAATCAAGATAGTTTATATTATATATTTCCCTATTTTAAGACAACCATACTCTATAAATTTATGGGACTATATGTGTATATTGTGCATGGTTATATAAGGTATATGTGGAGTACAAGTGTGTGAAAGTGTGTCTCTGTATAAATATATAATTACATGGGTATGGAGAATAACATAGAAGGATATGCATTGGGTCATTAATCTTATTTAATAGAGTGTGAGGTGGTTGTGGAGAGGAGAAGTGGGGAAGGAGCAAAGGGAGGAAGAGTAAGTAAAGAACAAGTAAAGAAAAGTAAAGAAAAAAGCAAAGGATGCCTTCTATAGAGACAGCAGCATGTCTGTTGTGGCCATATATGTAAAAATATATATGTGTGTGTGTATAAATTATTTATATCCATTAATATAAATTATATACTATATATAATATGCATATGCAGATAGACACATCTGAGGAGATGGTTACCTAAAATTTAATGATAGCTCTCTTAGGATAGTGGGATTTTGGGTGATTTATATCTGTTTATACTTTACTATTTAAAAATGTTTATAATAAAGAAGCATAGTGTAAATGGAATTAAGATGTTTTCATTATAAAAATAATTGCTCATGCTTCATGAGAGACTATGGACTCTGAGAAACAAACTGAGGGCTTCAGAGGGGAGGGGGGTGGGGAATGGGATAGGCTGGTGATGGGTGGTGGGGAAGGCATGTATTGCATGGTGCACTGGGTGTTATACGCAACTAATGAACTTTACATCAAAAACCAGGGATGTACTGTATGGTGACTAACATAATATAATAAAAAATATTTAAAAAATAAAATAAAAATAATTGCTATATTACAAATGCATATTGAATAGAAAAAAACTGATTTTACTTTGAGATATGCTGAATGTAAAGGGTAGGGTAAAGAGCTGACACAGTTTCCAGCTCTTATGGTTCCTACCCAAAGGGAAATCAGATGGTCTATTTGAGTTTCCATGTCTCTTGAAGAATAACTTCCATGTTTCTGTTATATGATATAACTTTCATTTGCACATGTTGTGTTTTAAAAATGTATTTTGATTTTAATTTTTGTCATATTTTATGTTTAGACTTTTGCCTGTAATTGCAGTAAATTAGAGAACACGAGTTGGACTTTAAGAGCTTCATAGACACTTCCTAGAGACACTCCTGACCTTTATTTTTCTGTGACCCTGTAGACCATGAGCTGTAGTTAGCTGAGTGGAAATAGTTCATTTTCCAGTCTTTGTCCCTCACCTCTCCCTACTTTGCACTATTTTCCAGCCAACTTCCATAGCAACTAATATCTCTCTTGGTTATAGTCCATCTCACAATTTAAGTTTTTTCTCATCATAAACTGTAAACTCCATGGGGGACTAACATGATTTATTCACCTTATTTGATTCATTTCCTATCTCTGTACCCAACACATTGAAGTTATTCATTAATTTTTTTAAAGATTTATTATTTATTTATTTATTTATTTATTATTTATTTAATTTAGAGAGAATGCATGAGTGGGAGAAGGGGCAGATGGAGAGAAACAGACATTCTGCTGAGTGCAGAGCCTCACACAGGTCTTGATCCCATGACCTCAAGATCATAACCTGAGCCAAAATCAAGAGTCAGATGCTTAACCGGCTGAACCACTCAGGAGTCCCTCATTAAATGTTTTTTTTTAAAGATTTTATTTATTTATTTGAAAGAGAGTGAGAGAGATAGCCAGCGAGAGAGGGAACTCAAGCAGGGGGAGTGGGAGAGGAAAAAGCAGGCTCCCAGCCGAGAAGCCTGATGTGGGGCTCGATCCCAGAATGCTGGTATCATGCCCTGAGCCAAAGGCAGACGCTTAAGGACTGCCCCACCCAGGCGCCCCATAAATGTTTTTAATTAATGAGTAAACAATAAAGAATATAAATATAATAGTTCTGGAAAGAGTCTGCCTATAACTTTAATGCAGTTTATTTCCTCCCACAAATCCTCAGATGACAAAGTGATTCCCACTTGCTCTTGCAGAACTAAGAAGTCTGAATGAAATGATGTCTGTGGGCTCTTAGATCCTGGCTCCTTCATATGCTATGGAAGGCGGCCTGCTTTATAGATTCCTCAAGGAACCCAGGAATTGTGAAGGAACTGTTCATCAGGATCCAATTCTTGGAAAATTTTCCAGGAGAGATGACATCAATAAAATTTGGTATCCAGGATAACAATAAAATTTGGTATCCAGGATAACAAAGTACACAGTGAAAATAAATCTTTTCTTTTGTATCCAAGACACCCTCCATCCTCTCTTCCCAAGTGCAACCTTTGTTAGGCTTCATATCTATCCTTTGAAAGCATAGTCTATCCTTTTTAAACAAAAATGCACAAATTTATAATTTTATACATAAATGACAGCAATACATCATTTATTCACTTAACAATATAACTTGTAAGTTATTTCATATCTGTACATTTAAACTTCTCATTTAAAAAATGTTGTATCATTTGCCATTGCATGGGCACATCATAAATTACCTAAACAGGTCTCAATAAATGGGCATTTAAGGGGTTTCTAGTAATTTGCTATTACAACGCTGCAACAATGAATAGTCTTCTGCATGCATATTTTCACGTATGTATGACTGTATGTGTAGACGAGGTATTTAGGAGTGAGTGTAATTTCTGGGTTAATGGATAACGTGCATTTTAAAGTTTGTTAAATTGTTTGTGATTTGTTCTAAGTAGAAGTTGTACCAGTTTACATTTCTATCAGTAATATATATATTTCTCCCTCCTTGGATGAAAGACTATTTGATGGCTGCATATCTGAATGGCAAAAATGTTTTCTTATAGCTTATTAGGTATTTCTTTATGAGTAGAAAGAGTAGCTCTTTAAAAAATAAAAAAAGATTTTTCTGTGCATTATAAAGTTATGACCAGAGCAGGTGACCAAATTTCCATTCTCCAGCTTCTTCATCTATAAAATGAGGGAATTGGATAATGTTTCTGAGTCCTTTCTTGCTCTGAAGATTCTAGGAAAAGTATAAACACCCACAATGAATAAGTTCAATGATAAGGTTGAACAATTCTCAGAGTGGTATTGGTTATTAATTTTTTTCACCTGAAAAAGTATGAAGGTAGGCCAGTTACCCAAAGATATTTTTTTTTACCAAGGTCAAAATTTTTATATTCCTAGAAATTTCTGCAGGGCATATTTCATATCTTTGTTCCTCAAACCATAGATCACTGGGTTAATGAGTGGGGTTCCTACAGAATAGAACAGGGTCACAAGCTTCTGCATCCCAGATTCATGTTCAGATGTTGGGCTCAGATACATGACCATCACTGAGCCATAGAACAATGAAACCACAGCCAGATGGGACCCACAGGTGGAGAAAGCTTTTCTTTGTCCACCTGCTGAAGGCACCCTCAACACAGCTCTCAGGACCAGAGCATAGGACACCATGATGCAGAGGAAAGGAATAAATAAGAGCAAGGAACTTAATATCATCCAAAAAAACTCCATTACTGAGGCTCTGGCACAGATGAGTGCTAATAGGGGACCTGGATCACACAGGAAGTGGTCAATGATCCTGGATCCACAGAAGGACATTTGAGAAATAACAATGATAGGGACTGGGAACCAGAGGAATCCAAGTATCCAGCAACTGACCACAAGATTGGTGCAGAGACGTCCTGTCATAATGGTTGGATAATGTAGAGGCCGGCAGATGGCAAGGTACCGATCAAATGCCATAATAGCCAAGAAAAAGCATTCTGTAGAACCCAAGGAGAAGAAAAAGTAGAACTGGAGAAAGCACCCAGAGAAGGAGATGACCTTGGTATCAGAGAGGAAGTTGGCCAACATGACATACCAGATCTCTAGGAAGGAGAAGTTGGTGAGCAAAATGTACATGGGAGTGTGGAGTCTCTGATCCCAGTACACAGCACAGATGATAGACCCATTGCCCATGCGGGTCAGGAGGTAGAGAAGGGAGAAGAGCAGAAAGAGGAGGATCTGCCCTTCCCTGGGGCAAGGGAAGCCCAGGAGGATGAAGCCAGTGATGGTGCTGGAGGTGTTGGGGGTGTTGGAGATTTTCATGTATCTGGGAGAGATGAAAGAACCCATAATTACTGAATATTCCTGGAACAGCAGCAGGACTCCATTTTCTTTGTCCAAAGAAGAAACTGAGATTAGTTTATTCATTGTGAATTCAATATGTATTGAGTGTTTACTGTTTGGTAGGTATTTTTTTATAGATACTGGAGATATAGCAGTGAACAAAATAGATTAAAAATCCCTATTGCATTTAGCTTATCCCAGGTAGAAGAATGCAGTGTAGACTGACACTATGTGTAATTCTTTTTCTCTCCTCTTAAACTAAATATACTGGGTTAACTCTCTTCTTGACAAATGCCTTTTTAAGAGTAGGCTGAGGTTCTTGTTATGTCCAGCTGCAGTGTCATGGAGGTGACTGGGGGTACAGATGATCTTCGCGTTTAGAAGGGTTTCTGTAATTTTTTTTAATGAATGGATAAATGCCTTTAGGAACTCCATGAACAGTCACCTAATGCACCTGCTTGTAGGCAGGTGCCTTGTTCGTCATGTGATTCTGGAGCAAGAAAAATGTGGGACTTTTGATGTCACTTAAAAATTATTTGACATTTAGCTATATTTTAAACTAACCTTGTGATTCACTCTCTCTAGTGCCATTATCTCCCAATTCATTGGGCAAATCCATCAAGTTTCCTGGAGAAAACTACCTGAAAAAATATCACCTAAGGCCATTTGGGTAGATATCCTAAAAAATAAAATTAACATCAATAATCTGAACATATTGGAAAAGGTCTGTTCTCTGGGGTAAGGATGCAGTGGT
Source organism: Ursus maritimus (assembly GCF_017311325.1). Classification (NCBI taxonomy): domain Eukaryota; kingdom Metazoa; phylum Chordata; class Mammalia; order Carnivora; family Ursidae; genus Ursus; species Ursus maritimus. The sequence continues at coordinate 171,797 of NW_024426652.1, forward strand.
GTGCTGGAACCCCTTCTCTGGGCCGTTTGTTTAGGACATTGACTTGATTGCCAGGTCAAGGGGTACTCATGCATCCCCTAAGAACTTCTAAGATTCTAACCATCTCTGTCTCAATGTGTATTACCACAGGGCTTTCCTGGCCTCTGCTAGGATTGGAAGGGATGGGGAGATGATGACTGCATTATGAGCTCCATCTTCTGTATGTGTTCGCCCAGCTTTAAAATCGTCGGTGTCAGAGCTCAGGTTAAGTTCCAAATGATTATATATTTATTTCTCATAAAGGGGAGCTGAAAGCAGGTTTTATTTAAAATCTCTAATTGATAAACAACTCTTTTCGTGTAGGATAAAAATATTCAGGACTTTTTGCCTTTGTTGGAGAAAAATTGTTATCCTAATTTGCCTGTCTTTTTGTAGAATGTGTTATAACTAATATTGGAGTGACTTGGTACATTGCTTACTCACAAGCGGCAGAGGGTGGGATTTGATATAACCCATGAACTCAGGCTATCCAGTCTCAGAAGTTAAAACAGAAATTTTATGAAGCTTGTGAGTTTATAATATTAATTTACAGATATGATTCCTGGATTTAATCAATTTAAGGAATCTGTTGCTTAGTAGTGATTGTGTGTTTTTGGTTTGGATTGTTTGCTGGGTTTCCTCAAATCTCAATTTATACTCAGTCATCTATTTGACCATCTTATTACTGGAAATGTGTATAGTTGAGTAAATCTTTGAGGGCTTTCTTTTTTTTCTGTATATTTTAATATCATATCTCCCTTTCTCATCCTTTATAACTCAGTTGCAATTTCTATTTGTTCTTTTTCTAAAATTTGTCTTGATGTGTCTGCTTTTCTCTCTTTTCCCTGCACCTCCTTGTTCAGACTACCATTATTATTTCTCTGGATTACTACAAAGCCTCCTGAATGATCTCTTTTCTTCCTGCCCTGTGTCTTTACAAGCAATTCTCTACAGCAGCTATACTGACCTTTTAATAATGTAAATAAGATTGTGTCATTTCTTTGTGTAAAAACATTCAGTAACTTCCCCAACCTAGAATAGAATCCAAGTTCCTATTTATGGAGCATGAGCCCCTCAATGATCCGGCTTTCACCTACTTCACCAGTTTCTTCCCTTCTTCCTCCTTTTCCCCTTGTCTGCCTTTCCCTCTTTCTACTTATTCAGTTACATGGGCCTTCTTTCTGTACTAGAAAAAGCCAAGCCCATCTCTGACCAGGTGCTTTTACTCTAGGTTTTTGTTTTTGTTTTTTCTTGGTCTGGGAATCTCCTCTGGAACCCATTCTTCAGGTTTCACTACAAATATTCTCTTCTTCAGAACACTCGATGTTAGTTCCTCTGCCATTCTTTCGTTCCTAAATTTTTATTTATTTTCTTTTTAGCACTTATCAAGATCTGAAATTATTTTATTTCTTTACTTATTTGTTGTATTTGTCAGTTGAATGAAGTCAGAGAACTTTTCTGTTGAATTCATTGTTTTTGATTATAGTTGTGGCACATAGCAAGTATTCAATAAATTGTTGTATAACTGCTCTTTTTTTCAAAAAAAAATTTCTGATTATGAAATACATGTATCATATGAAACTTCAGAAAAATACATGAATTGTAATGAAGAGAATAATAAAAGCTTTTAAAAAAAATAAAAGTCATTTTAGGAGAAATATGTTCTAAGCCTTAAAATGATATTATTTATATGAAAGTGATTTTTACACCGTGGGAACCAAAAAATAATGTGAGTGAAATTTGCAGGAATGTATTCTTCAGTAACTTCTGTGTATTACCTTGAGTTACTAGATTTCAGGGAATCTATTTTTGAAAGGGGGTTATGAGAGATTGAATGTTCTTGGTAAGAGAAGCTCTTCTATTTTTAAGTGATCTCTTCAATTGCTAAAGAATGGCTGGCAGAGTGGAAAAGTAGAAAGACAAAGGCCTCAATTCTGTTGATTAAAAAACTAACTTGTTTATGGATCTAGCATAGTAATTTAACATCTCTTAGTTTCTTAAGTGTAGAGTGGGAACTGAACCACAGAATTCTTAATCCTATTCATGTCTGAGATGTGTGTTGTTATTCTAGGAATGCCCAGACTGCACAGGATAGTTGGACTTGCAAATCTAGAAGTGATATATAATCCTGGAATGAAAACCCTTGCTGGATGTTGTATTAATTATATCTGAAGATACAAGACACAGGACAGCTTGGAGAATAGTTTTCCAGGTAAAAGCCTGACAAAACTGTCTTGGAAAATAGGAAATATGTAAAAATATTTTATGCTAATTCTAATAAAATTAAATGTGGTTAAAGATAGAGGTATTTCTGCTAAGCTGTTTTGTTACTCACCGTTTTTCAGTTCGGTCCTAAGTGTAGAAAGCAGATGCTGTGTTAACTCAGTCTAAGTTGGCTGGGTCCCACTGAATTGGCCTCAGAGGTGGTGTGGCCAACATTGTGGAAACATGAACACAGGAGCCTCAACTGTGTCTATGCACTCAGGCTGCTCCAACAGAGAATTAACAAAACAAAACAAAGAAGCTTCACTTTTTAACTTGTGAAAGTATTATCCATAATCTTGACGCATCCAGCTGGTCCCAGAAACATGGTGGAGTGCGAGTCTTGGTATCCTCACTAGTTAAGTTCTTCAGGCAGCCAGCCAGCCAATTCCCCTGTGAGCATAACCCTCTGCCTTACACCTGGCAGGAGGGGTGGGAGGTGGGGGGTAGGCAGGCGGGGCTGCTCCACGGAGGACCACATCTGGGGTCAAATCCTACCTTCCCCATTTCCAGCTGTGAATGCATATTCACCTTTCTATGATTTGGTTTCTTTTCTGGAAGGTAGAGAGAGTGAGAGTATTGACTACAGAGGGTGCTTTGAGGATAGGAGTGGGGTGGGGAAATGGGATAGACTGGTGATGGATAGTAAGGAGGGCATGTATTACATGGTGCACTGGGTGTTATTCACAACCAATGAATCATTGAATTTTACATAGAAAACCAGGGATGTACTGTATGGTGACTAACATAATATAATAAAAAAGATTATTATAAAAAATAAATAAATAAATGGAATCATAAAAAAAATAAATAGTATTTGTAAAATGCCTGGCAACCAGTTAGTGATATATAGCCCTCTATCCCATTGTAGAAACTTTCTTGGAAGCCCTTGAAAGTAAGTGTACTTATCCATTGCTGATAAGCTGTAGGCAATGCTGCATAATAGAAGTAGCCCAGGATTTGAATATGGGAGCCCAGGATTTGAATTCCAGCACTTACACTGCATTGTTGTGGGAAATTCTACAGGCCAGTTATTTCTTATCTCTTAGCTTCCTCAAATGTCAGAGGGTGGTGATAATGCCTTCCCCAAGGGTTGGTATAAAGACAGCTAAATGATATAACAAACTGACAAGGTGGAAGCACTTTGTTCATATCTGGCATATAATAAATGTTAGATGTGTTTTGTAAGACTGTAGCAGAATTAGCGGGAAACTTTTTTTCAGAGATGTAGATTCTCCAGCTCTATTTTAATATTTTTCCCCTCTGAAGCACTACATTACCTTCCTTCCTGAAGCAGGAAAGGGAATCCCAACGGAAACTTCTCAGCCAGTTTCTTATAGGCTTTTCTGAGAGTAGAAGTAGCTGCCTTTGTGGTAACCAGCTGGAGAGAAGGTGTAAAATAGGTTGGAATGGAGATGAGTGGATGTATGTGCTGTAGGATCCAGGAATTATAAGCAGAGTTTGTCTTTTGCTCCTTGAGGATTCATTTACTCTTTCTAGAAGGGGAACAGCGCCAGGAGACAGGTCTGCACTACTTATTCCCTTGCTTACTCCCTACCTTCTCTGGAGACCCTTGTCCCTTCATTTCTGTCTTTGTTTTCCCCAGTGGTGGAGGAAGTAATATTTTTACTGGGTCTAAATACCTTAGAGATAGCCAGAGATGCAATCAATAGCAATTGCTCCCTCACCAACCTGTTCAGCATATCTGTCATATGCTCAAGGGAAATTCTGCCAAACAGGACCCTAGATAAGGTACCAGTGTTACAGAAGTTTATTTTTTGGCCTTCTGATACATTGATGTCAATCATGGGTTTTGGGGACAGATTCCCCTTCTCCCTACCAGAAACAGATCGGTTGGGGGACCTTAGCCAAGGGACTGTGGAATCACTGTCTTCCCAAGACCACCATGACCTCCTCTTCTTTCAGATCAAGGTTCTGAGTTAAAACAGTTTCACTGAAGAATCCTGCCTCTCTGGAACACTTACCAGCCTGAGGATGCTCTTGGCCAAGGGGGCCACATAGCAGGGTCATTCTGCCGCGGTGTGCAGAGAAGCTGCCCTTGGGGCGTAGACTTCAAGTTTTCTTCATCCTCAACAGAAGAGCAGATCTTTTAGCACAGCTCACACTCCTTGAAGGAGATTTCCTCCTAAACATCTCACATCCTGTTGAAGCACCTTTGACATTTCCCCTACCCACAGTGTAAAACTCGAAGTCTATAGCCTGGTCAGTAAGGCCCCTGCAGCACAGCTCCGCCCTATCTTCAAGTCTTGCTTCTCAGAGTTCCCTGCTCCAGCCATACTTACCTACGCACACACAGAATTCCAGCCACGTGTTTGCTGAGTGAGTCATTTTACCCTCTGAAAGGCTTGAAAGAACACCCTGACTCCGAAAGCAGGAGAACCCACCTGGAGTGAGCTGAATTCAATATCCAAATAGCAGGTTTACAAGTTAATTGTATGCAAGAGTATCCATGTGTTTCTGTGCTTATTTTTCTTCCGTTTTATTTGCTATTCCTACCCCTCCTGGTACCTGTATTTAGATCTCAGAACACATCTATGCTACGAGCAAGTACATCATGGATTGGATAGGATACTGTGTGCTGACGTAGGCACCTAATCACCATTTATAATGTGTAGATGGGAAAAACTTGTTGCAAATTTCAATCAGTCTTGGCTTGTATTTGTATTTTCAGCAATGATTACTTTAAAAGCATACACTTTATATGGGAAACTTGTCACATAAGAGGATGGAAAACAAAAACATCGGTGACAACTAAATCTTCAGGAGAGTTGATGGTGTTTATTTCACAATATTCTCCTTTTCCTGCACGTTTCCGGTCAGCTATTTTTAAGGATGAAGTTCAAGATATTTGCACATCATCGTATGCTGTTAGTAACAGTAGGTGCAACGATCAGCTGTAACAAAATTCTCTGTTTCTCTTTTTGTTAATTATGACCACAAATATATTTCATGTGGTCTATCACGACGTAAAATGTGGAAACTTCTTCTGTAGTGTATTGATCCTTTGTGTTATTTCTTTAGAATTATTTTTCATATTTTCTCAAATATACACACACAAATGTACATACACACTTACATATGTATGTATCTGTATCTGTATTTAAATAAAACTGGGTTCTGAGTTGTGATTTTTATTATCTTTTGCAGACCAACTTACTCTAGGTGTTCATTTACACTTGTTAGATAAATCCATTTAAATAGTAAAAATAAAGTCTGCCAACTTTTGGGGGACATATTACCTTGGAATGTGAGGCATAGGAACCTGCAGTCTGTGATTGATATGTCTTCAGTTTGCCGTATTGCTAGAATGACTTCATCACGATTTACATCTTATCAGCTGATATCAGAGTACAGTACCCATGAGACTGACTGAAATGAAGCTGGTGGGCCAAGAGGGCTTTCTCTTGCTAGCCACTCCGAAGTGTTCATTATTTAACTTCCTGCCCTGCCCCCATTCTCTCAAGGGACTTAGCGCTCTCTCTTAGCTTAATTCTGAGAAATTTCAGAAAACACGTTTTGAAGTGATAAGCTTTATTACAAGAAAGTAAGGGACAACTTGGTTAGTGAGATTTTATGTAGATGAATATCCGTAAGTTATGCCAGTTCTTTTGAACTGGGAAACTCTGAGCCAGATTTATCATTCTTATTATAATTAAAGATAGTTTATTATAATAACAAATAAAATTATTAATGTATAATTACTTGATAGAGAAACATTTTAAAATAAAACCTAAGATTGGAAAAAAAATAGGAAAAAGAGACCTCCATATTATTACCTAAGCATTGTCATTTAAACTATTTTGGTGTTCTGGCTGAAAGAATAAGTTCTGAATGTAATATGTTAAATATTAGTATAATAATTGTACTTTGTTCTTTAAAGATTGATTTTTATATTTCAATACGCAAAAGATTTTAAAAATTATGTTCAGTTAGCCAGGCATTTTTTATTGTTCTCTGATTCTCTTTAACATCTATTTATCTTGATTGTTGAATTGTGAATTATATTGCATCTTGGAGCCATATTTACCTTGATTAAGGATGTTCATCACTCATTAGTATATCAATAGGTTTTGCCAATCATAAATCATGATTAGTAATCATGAGTAGTAAGTGCCATATGGACACCTATTCTAGAAATGCTTCTTTTCTGTGTATTGCAATGTACTTGTAGATAGATTGTGATCTCTGAATGGTTGAATGCATTTTTCAGAACTTGTCATGCTTTCTCACCCCTTAATACTCTTGGCTTTTACCGTACTCTTTTTTCACTTGCTCCCATGTCAACTTATGATTTCTTTGTTGCTAGCACATCTTGTCCATTTACCACTTGTTTGTGAGCCCCACAAGAGAAGGAGATATGTCTTACTCACTTCTGTGTGTTAGTCATCTTCTAGCTCAGTGCCTAGTGTATTAAATATATTTAATTGTTTAAATGAGTAAGGGCTCATGGAGAAAAATGGTACAACAAGAATAAAAATATAGCCACTTTCACTTTTTCGTAGTTTATGTACTCTCATAGGTCCTCAGAGGAGGAAGACATTTCTACTTTGTTCTAACAGAACCAAAGAATTTTAGTGAGATGACATCAAGACGTTGTCAGTTTTCTTCTTTTCCATTTTTCCATCAACAATCAGTCCTCTTCTTAATTTCCCAAAGAATCAAAGAATTATGAAGAAGTGTTTCTCTGGTCCTAATTTCATAGTGGAATAGTTTTAAAATTTATTTTTTAATGTTAAACCATTGATTGTTTAAATGTGTGTTTAAATCCAGTACACGCTTATAGAGAAAAATTTCAAAAATACAAAAGCATACGCAGTGAATGTCTTCTTTCCTGGCCCCAAATACCCAGTTCTCTTTCTCAAAAGCAATCACTGTTCTGCTTTCTTCTTTCTTCTTCAAGAAGCATATAGTATTTATGAACACAAATATATATTTACCCATAATCTTTCTCCCCATGAAAGATAGCTCAAGATAGAGAGTTTTTTCCATCTTGCTTTTCCTTTAATGATGTACTTTGAGGATAGTTTTAGATCAATAGACATGTACAGATCTTCATTTTTTACAGTTATATAGTATATTTCATTCTATGGATATATAGTAATTCAATACTTAATTGATAGGAATTTAGATTGTTCTACTTTTTTGCTATTAGAAACAGTAGTCAATATTCTTGAACATAGGCCATTTTTCTTACACGTGAGTATACTACTCAAATCACGATCTAAGAGTGGAATTGCTGAGTCAAAAGTCCCTTAAATTTTGATAGTTTTTGTCAAAATGTCCTCCATAGCTGTTGTAACAACTTATGCTCTACTAGCAAGGGAAGAGATTGCTGTTTTCGCCCACATGATGTTTTATCTTTGTCAATTTTTGTATTTCTCCAGCTCTGAATAAAATAGGATGTCTTTTTAGATATTTGAAAACATCTGCTATTTATTTATTTTTCATACATTTGGCAGTTTTTCTTTTGTGCTGATGCTATTTTTCTTACTGATCTGAAGATATATCTTCAGATCTATCTATATATGTATATATATATGTATATATATGTGTGTGTGTATATATACATATATGTATATATATGTGTGTATATATATATACATATATGTATATATATGTGTGTATATATACATACATATATATATATGTATATATATATATATATGGCTATTAATCCTTTGTGTATAATTGATGCTACCAACATTAAGTTTCTGGAGGGCAGAAATTTAAGCTCAATCAGAAGAATTAGGTCAATTTGTTGTTGTTGAAAGGATAATAGAAAACTTCAGGTTTGGGGCTAGAGTTATAATCTTGTGTAATTTGTGAGGCTAAATACAAATGAAAAAATATAAAATCTATAAAATCTAGGAAATAAACTGTATGGTGTATAAAGTTCATAAATAATATAGACAATTTTCTGAGTGATGTGAGTCTTCTTTTTAACTATCTCTGTCGAATAAATAAATAAAATCTTTAAAAAAAAGAAAACTTTAGGTTTTGCCATAGAGTTATAATCTTGTGTAATTTGTGAGGCTAAATACAAATGAAAAAATACAGGCTGAATTATCCCTATTGAAAATAAGGGAAGAGACTTTCTGCTCTCCCCCCTTTTTTTTCCTTGAGCATTGACTTTAGAAAACTTGTAATTAAATTATTTTTCTCTCTTTGAAATGTATGTAAAAATTAAAAATCTGAAAGAGCCTCTTTTTTAAATTATGTTCAGTTAGCCAACATATAGTACATCATTTGTTGTTGATGTAGTGTTCAATGATTCATTAGTTGTGTGTAACACCCAGTGCTCATCACAGCACTTGCCCTCCTTAATACCCATCACCCAGCTACCCCAGCACACCAACCCCCACCCTTCCTTGACCCTCAGTTTGTTTCTCAGAGTCCAGAGTCTCTCATGGTTTGTCTCCCTCTCTGATTTCTTTGCCTTCAGTTTTCCCTCCTTTCCCTTATGGTCCTCTGTGCTATCCCTTATGTTCCGCACATGAGTGAAACCATATGATAATTATCTTTCTTTGCTTGACATATTTCACTTAGCATAATCTCCCCCAGTTCCATCCATTTCGATGTAAATAGTAGGTATTCATCTTTTGTGATGCCTGAGTAATATTCCATTGAATATATGAACCACATCTTCTAAATGAGCCTTTTGCCAGCTTTTTGATGCAGAAATATCTTTGTCAAGGACCTAGGAAGTCTCTTTGAAGTGTAATCATCAAAGTGGGTAGTGCCCCAGTCTCCCAGTTTCTGTGGGGGTGTAGGAGCCTAGCTTTTGTGGCCTGTCTTCCAATGTGAAAAACTATCTCAGGTAGCATAGATAGGTTTATTTTTCCTTTGTTGGAAGCCAACTGGCAAACACAGATGGCTATCCCAATTACCAGGTGAATCTAGGATGAAGTATGTGTGACAAAGGGTGTTGTCAAGTCTTTCTTGAGGACTAGTTACTATTTATCTTGAGAACATGTATGTAAATGGGTTGTGGTTGCTTGGCTACATAAAGGAATGAGAATTTTTATGTCTTTCCATCTCTTAACAGATTGCCGTGATACACATATTCCCTTGCTTTAATGATTATTCAATAATAAAACTGTTCTATTCTCTTCTACCACTGTGGAGAGGTTTTCTGGCTTGGCAGGAGACGTTTATAATTCGACTTCTCCAACAAACTCAGTTCAGTTTATCATTCTAGGACTCTATCAGTTGTATAATTAGGGAGATGGAGTGCGTCTCTGTGATTCTTTATAGCCCTATAAAATCTAGGAAATAAACTGTATGGTGTATAAAGTTCATAAATAATATAGACAATTTTCTGAGTGATGTGAGTCTTCTTTTTAACTAAGAAATTAAAAACAGATTCTGTCCCCAAATCTTTTAAACCAAGACTCTTACTTTTAGGTTCCCAATAATTTCTTTATAGCATGTTTCATATCTTTGTTCCTCAGACTATATATTACAGGGTTGATGAGTGGAGTTACTATGGAATAAAACAAAGTCACCATCTTCTGCATCCCAGCTTCATGCTTGGATGTTGGGCTCACATACATGATCATCACTGAGCCATAGAAGAGTGAAACTACAACCAGATGGGACCCACAGGTGGAGAAAGCTTTTCTTCATCCAGCTGCTGAAGGAACCCTCAACACAGCTCTCAGGACCAGAGCCTAGGACACCATGATAAAGAAAAAGGGTATACCTAAGAGCAGAGAACTTAGGGTAGAGCTAGTTAACTCTATTACAGGGGCTCTAGGACAGGTGAGGGCCAACAGGGAAACTGGATCACACAGGAAGTGGTCAATGATCCTGGATCCACAGAAGGACATTTGGGAGATGATGATGATGGGAATCAAGAACCAGAAGAAACCAAGTATCCAGCAACTGACCACAAGATTGGTGCAGAGATGTCCTGTCATAATGGTTGGATAATGTAGAGGCCGGCAGATGGCAAGGTACCAATCAAATGCCATGATAGCCAAGAAAAAAGATTCTGCAGCACCCAAGGAGAAGAAAAAATAGAACTGGAGAAAGCACCCAGATAAGGAGATGACCTTTGTGTCAGAGAGGAAGTTGGCCAACATGTTGGGGACCGTGGAGGTGACATACCAGATCTCTAGGAAGGAGAAGTTGAGCAAGATGTACATGGGAGTGTGGAGTCTCTGATCCCAGCACACAGCACAGATGATAGACCCATTGCCCATGAGGATCAGGAGGTAGATAACAGGGAAGAGCAGAAAGAGGAGGATCTGCCCTTCCCTGGGGCAAGGGAAGCCCAGAAGGATGAAGCCAGTGATGGTGCTGGAGGTGTTGGGGGTGTTGGAGATTTTCATGGGTCTGGGAGCTGTGAAAAGACCATCACGTTATTGAATGTCTGTGTATATAGGGACCCAGATATGTATCAAAACCACCCAGCGGAATGCAATAAACACTTATATCTCAGTGATTACTGTTTTTGCCTAATCCTGAAATACTATTCTAGTTGAGTTGTTGGACTGAAAAACACAAGAAGTTGGTGAATATCAGTGGGTAGACAGAGATGTTTCTTTATTGTGAAATACATGCAAACATACTTACTACATAAGCTTATAACTTGATCGTTAACATAAACTTCCGAGGTAACCACTGAGGTCAAGAAAGAGACTATCACTTGCACCCTAGAACCTTCTCTCATGCTCCATCCCAATCAGTATCCTCTGCCTCTCTATCCTTCCAATTGTAACATTGTCCTTTCCTTATGGTAATCACTTCCTTGTTTTTATTTATTTTAGTAACTAAGTATGCATCCCTAAACAAAAGTATTTGGTTTTGCTTGTTTTTGTAGTTTACATAAGTGAAAGTATACTTTTGGCTGGCTTCTTTGTTCAACAGTAAGGTTTGTGAAATTCGTGTTGTTGCATTATCTGTAGTTTCCCCATTTTTACTTCTCTATGTTATTACATTCTATGAATAAACCTCCACTTAGATGAATTATTTCCACTTTGGAGCTACCAGGAATAATTCCATGAAGATATAGTTCATTTTTCCTGGTTCACACTTGCACTCGTTTCTATAGGCTGGACACAGAAGTGTGTATTTTCAACTTTATTAAACTAAACAATGTTCCATCCCTATTGCACTATTTTTCACTTCTTTTGACCATATACGAGAGCTCTGATGGTCTACATTCTTTTCTAATGTTAAGGTCAATGTTTACCAGGGCCTGGGGAATGCTGTATAGACTGTTTTAATGGCTTCTCCCTTTTTTGTTTCCTTCTGGTGATGTTGGACGGGGTGGTTCTCTTCTTGTCAGAACTTTTTTCCTAGAGTAGTTGGTTATATCAAAATTGCTCTGCTCTCAAGACAGTAGTCCAGAAGTGAGGGGGGAAAAAAAAAAAGAAAAAGAAAATGGTCCCCAAAGTTGATTTATGAGAACATTGTAATGCATGATGTAATTTACAGCCACATTTGGGGAGTTTGTTGCTCATCTTACATGAACATTGAGTCTTGTGATCAGCCTTATAATTTAAATAAGGCATTTCTTTACTGTACCTACATTTCCGATGTGCCTCTCCCAGAGAGAATTATTTGAAGTGGCTCACTCAGAAGCATCTTTCTGAAGAGGAAGTTTCATATAGACCTTTTTTGTAGGCTTGAAATCAGTTTGTTTAAGCTACTTTACCAGAAATGCTTGGGAATTAGCATAATGCTTTGCACTTAGGCAGCTTTTAATAAATACCTATAAAATGAATGAATAATGCACTTTTTTTCAGTTCCCAGAAAGAGATCACACCAACAGAGCTATGGGCAAAGCTGACTCAGATTGTGTGGCCTTGGAGCAGCGACCCTTGGGCCTATTGGAGTCACTTTCTGTTTTGAGGGAGTTAACAAACTCACTTATTCTATTTGGTAAGGCCATCTACCAGCTTCACGAGTAAAACATTCAAGTTGTAGGAAATAGCTGCAGCTCACTTCTGTTACTATAGTTCCCCAGCCACCTAGGGTAGATACATTTCAGGGATAGATGAGCATTAATGTGGTTTTGTGGAAACAAGTCTTTGATGGTTTGGGCTGGGGATATGACTCTACAAAATTTTCTGTTTTGTAGAGATGTTCTATTTCTTTTTTTTATATAAAGATTTTATTTATTTATTTGACAGAGATAGCCAGCGAGAGAAGGAACACAGGCAGGGGGAGTGGGAGAGGAAGAAGCAGGCTCATAGCAGAGGCGCCTGATGTGGGGCTCGATCCCATAACGCCAGGATCACGCCCTGAGCCGAAGGCAGACGCTTAACCGCTGTGCCACCCAGGCGCCCCGAGATGTTCTATTTCTATTTCTATTCTAGTTCCATAAACTGTGGAACCTGATACTACTGCTCTAATGTTAAGGTACATGTAGCAGGAAACTTGAAAAGAAGAGAAAACTTTAATTTTTTTGCTTCCTTCTAGTCACCGTTTGGGAGTACCTCAAGGCAGAATGACCTTGGATGGTTACACATTTGCATAACGGCTTCATGTTTTTCTGAGTTAAAACAAAACAAAACAAAACAAAAAAACACACCACAAAGCACAACTTTTGTTATATAATTCCACCCTCACTCCTGGGTCTTGGTTATGGAAGCCTCTGTAAATAGGGCATACATAAGGAACGTGAAAATATCCATGTGCATTATCTGGAATGTAGTATCAGTTAATCAAACTATTTCTGAGAGTTGGCATAGTTATGCAAGGAGTCTGACAGTGGTCTTTTGGAGTATTCAAAAACAGTAAGATTTCCCTGAATAAAATGACAGAAGTGTCAGGGGAAAAGTCCTTGATGATAGTGCATTCTTGTGTTGATTTGAGAGGAAGATTTATGATCGGGGACCAGCAAGCTGAGTAATAGTTTGGAACTTCTAAACTGTGTACAAAACTTCCCTCTCTGAGCCAGATCTATTTCTGGATTTTGTATGATTTTCACGACATGGGGAACTCATGTGGCCAATATAATTTCCCAAGATCCTGCTAGTTTATGTCTTATACTACAGTGGGTCTTTGAGAGCCTCAGCTGTGGGAGGAAGAGGCTCTGGTTCTTGGACCATAGACTTACACTTTCTAGATGCCCTTGCCTCTCTGATTTTAAGAACGTGTGACTTGGGACTGTGGCTAAGTTTCAGATACCAAGTATTCATCGTTTGAAGGCAAACTTAAAGCAGACATAAAATATCTAATACACCTTTGCGTTACTTTACCCTATTCTCATTCAGGATGAGCATTTTCAGAATGTGGTCTTTCCTGAAGCAAACACATTTCCAAATGCCCTGTTCTTTGAATGGGGCAGTGAACAAACGTCGAAGCCATGACAATACATAACTGGTAATGAATGGAAAGAGGGACTCAGAATAAATTTGTTTTAACATGTGAAAGCCACATATGGACTCTAAATTCTGTAAAGTTAGAAAAGGTCCTTCTTAGGCCTAACAGTTTTAATACTGACTCTGAAATGTCATTCAGTTTTCAATAGGTCAAAATAATTTATTACTAATTGTGGTCGGGGCATTTCTTTTCTTTTCTTTCTTTCTTTCTTTCTTTCTTCTTTCTTTTTCTTCTTTCTTTCTTTCTTTTTCTTTTTCTTTTTCTTTTTCTTTTTCTTTTTTTTTGTTGGCACCACGCCCAGCATGGGGCTTGACCTTAAGACCCTGAGGTCAAGACCTGAGCTGAGATCAAGAGTCAGATGCTTAACTAACTGAGCCAGTTAGGCACCCTGTGGTTGGCGCATTTTTAATCAAAGTGCTTTGCAGGATGCGTCTAAAGGTTATTTTTTGCAATAATCACTTCGTCCATCACCTCAAAATATTTTCAGCACTTTGAACGGCTTAATGTTCAAGAAGTTACTTTTCCTGGTTTAGTCTAAATTGCGTCTCTTCCTTTCTTTTACCCCTCACATCCAGTTCACCAGCAAGATGTTGCTGCTTCTAAACTATGACTCGTGTCATACACTTCTCTTTGTCTTCGCTGTTGTCTCCCAAGTTCAAATGACCATCTTTTCTTCCTGGGACTTCGGCAGCAGCAACCTAAAAGAACTCCTTGCTTCTACTTTTGTTCCTCTACCCTCCATTTTCCAAGCAGCAGCATATAACTTCTTAAAAACCGAAACACCAATCATGTTAGACTTTTGAGTGAAACCATTCCCTCTCAGAGCAGTTCTGTGTCAGGGGGTCTCACAGCGCTCTTCTAGAAAACAGGAACGGCCATCACCGTTTTACGCTCCAACTAATATATTTAACAGGACTGTGCTGTATCGACTGCAGAGGGCGCTGTGAACATCAATGTGTTTATGACCCCAGGCTGAGTTAAGGGACTGAGTTAAGACAGCAGTCATCTTTTTTGGGTTTACTTGTTAAATTTGGGAAAGGTTGAGATGGACTGAGTGAGTGAGTGAGCCAGGTCCTGGGATACATAGTTGGAGGAAGACATTTCCTGATCATGGTGTGTGGACGGGTTTGGCCCTGTCTCCATAGCTAGTCTGGAGATGGCTCATGACCACTCAATTCCCTCAGTTAGCTAGCTTGTATAGTTTCCGCGAGGGTGCTGTCACATTTTTAATGTTGGGTAATCTGTAGAAAATACTGAAGAGTAAGGATCATTTTCCTGATTGGGGTGAGTGGTAGGCAGGTGCGCATGGAAAAAACATTGGATTTAGAGTCAAGAGCTTTTTCTTATTAGTCATAGGAAATTGATACTCCGTTTCTTTAGTGATAAAGTGGGCCTAATAATGCCCTTTCTAAAGGGCTGTTGTAAAGATTATCGAATGAGATAAATGCCTGCAGCAGTACCTGGACCACTGCCTGACCAGTAAAAGCTTAAGAAATAATTGGCTGAATGTGTACGGCTGTGGCAATTTCGAAGAGAGCTATGGACAGAAGCTAGTAGATTATGACTTTTGCTCTTCTAAACCCTTCATAACCTTTTTACCTGGGTCAGCAAGGGAATTCCAAGCTGAAGCTTCTCAAAAGCTCTTTATTTTCTTAGATGGAGAGGAGAAAAGAAGTGGAAGTGGTTGTGATAAGGATCCTTGATTGTGTTTGTGGAAGTTGTTGAGGGGTTATAAACAGAGCCTGTCAGGAAGTCAGCCCTGTTGTTTTGATCCTTGAGGATCCATTTACTGCTTCTAAAAAGAAAACAGTGTCAAGAGACATCTCTATGCTTGTTATTTGCTTCCCTTGGGGGCCTACCTTAATTTCTCTGTGTGTGTGTCTGTTTTTCCTATACAAGTTGAAATACTTTCCTTGCTTTATATCTCATACCGGTAGAATGATATATTGACAAATCAATTGATTGTTATATTAGTCAACCCACAATTCTATCTCTAACTTCCGTAAGTATGCCCCTTTTCAATTCCTCCCTCCTTCCTCTCCCTGACATCACTCTCTACATAACCACTGTTATTTCTCTTACTGTAGATGTTTGCATTTTTCATAGCTATATATATGTGAGATATATATATATATCTTATATATATGACATATATGTTATATGTATATATTTGGGATCATACTTAATGTATTTTTTCTAGTTTCTTTCATTCAGCACAAGTGTTAGATACAACAACATGAATGAATATCAATCGATGCATTATTCCTTTTTATTTCTGAATCATATTCTTTTATATAGGTAGACATGAATTTTCTCATTTGTTCGCCTTTGATAGATGTTTGGGTTGTTTCCAGTGTTGTGTTATTATAAATAAAACTGCTAGGAACATTTGTGTATAAGACTTTGCGCGTCCCATGCTTTTCTCTCTTAGGTAAATAGCTAGGGAGAAAATGGCTTTACGATATGGTGGATACATGCTTAACTTTTTAAGAAACTGCCAAACTGTTTGCTCACGTGCTTGTGCCATGGTACATTCACACTAGCAGTGTACGGGAGCTCTGGTGCCTTTGTGTCATCACCAACACTGGGACAGTTGGCCTTCTCCGTTTTAGTGATTCTGGAATGTATACAGTGGTAGCACATTGTGATTTTAATTTGTAATTCCCTAACGACTAGTGATGTTGAATATGTTTTCATTTGCTTATTTTCCATTTGTATATGTTCTGTTCAGTGTCTGCTCAAATATTTTTCCATATTTTTATTGGGTCATTTGTTTTCTTATTGATATTTTGAGTGTTTTTTAAAATATATTCTGGATGCAAGTCCTTCAGCAGAACCAAGCTTTGCCAATATTTTCTCCTAGGCTGTGGCTTGTCTTTTCACTCTTAATAGTGTCTTTCCAAGAGCAGATATTTTTAATTTTGGTGGAGTCTAGGTTATGAATTTGTTGTTTTATGAATCATGCCTTTGTCATTGTATTTAAGAAATCTTTGCCTAAGCCAGGGTCACAAGGATTTTCCCCTGTCTTGTCTTTTAGATATTTTATAGTTTTAGATTTTATAATCATTGACCCATTTTGAGTTAATTTGTGTGTATTTTGTGAGGTGTTGATATATTGTTTATTTTTTTGATATGGGTATTCAATTATCCCAGCACCATGTATTAAAATTACTATCCTTTCTCCACTCGTTGCTTTTGTTTAAAATCGGGACTATTTCTGGATGCTGTTTCCTTCTATTGATCCGTTTGTTTAACTTAATGTCAATGCTGCGTTGTTTTGATCATTTGTAGTTTTATAATAAGTCTTAAATAGTGTTACTCCAACTTTATATTGTCTAGTGTAAGTCCTTTGCATTTCTAAATTTGAAAATTAGCATTCTAATTTCTGTCAAAAAATCCCCTGGGATTTTGATTGAGATTGCATTGAATCCATAGATCATTTTGAGAAGAATTGATATCTTAACACTACTGAATTTTCTAACCCATCAAAAAGTTATATCTTTACAGGTATTTATCTCTTTAATTTCTCTCAACTATGTTTGTCGTTTGCATTCTGTAAATCTTTCATATCTTTTAACAGTTCTATCTGTATTCAGTATATTTTGATGCCATTGCAAATGGCATCATTTTTTTTAAATCTCAATTTCTGATTGTTGCTAATGCTTAGTTATAGAAATACAATTGGTTTTAATTTTTTATTTAGTTTTTTAAAGATTTATTTATTTGACAGAGACAGAGTTGCAGAGAAGCAGGCAGAGCAGTAGGCAAGGGGAAGGGAGAAGCAGGCTCCCTGCTGAGCAGAGAGCCCAATTTGGGGCTCAATCCCAGGACCCTGGGATCATGGCCTGAGCAAAAGGCAGACGTTTCACTGACTGAGCCACCCAGGAGCCCCATACAATTGATTTTTATATTTGGTTCTTATACCTTGAAATCTTGAAAGACTTGCTTATTAGTTATAGTAACCTCTTTTGTTGATTCCATCAGATTTTCTACATAGATGGTCATGTCATGTCTAACGACAGTACCCCTTCTTTCTTCAATCAGGATGCCTGTTGCTTTGCCTGATTGCACTACCATTTGCAATACAACGTTGAATAGAAGTGGTAAGAGCAGGATTCTTGTCTCGTTTCTGATTTTAGGAGAAAGCATTCACTTTCACATTTAAGTATGATGTTTAGATGTAGGTGTTTGAAAACATTCTTTACCGATCAAAGATGTTTTGAGCTTTGCACAGTGGCGGTATCATAGCCAATGAGGTTCATCTGAGGTGTGATTATTGCTAATTGAAAGCTCTTCACAGATTGAAGAGGCTTCTGTCTACCCCCATTTGCTAAGAACTTTTATCAGGCATGGGTGTTGGCTAGAATATAGTTCAGGGTGCAGGTATATGATGTGTTACCTAGATTCTTATGGGCCAACTAGGGCATTTACATCACCTAACAGGGTTAAATGGGAACACTAATGTCAAATTTCAAACAACCCAGTTCTGAGAAACGTTTTGCCTGTACATTCCAATTGTTAGTTGATAGTTCCCTGTATTAAAGTTTCATTTTTAAAGGAAATATCACATAAACCTCAGCAATAACTAAGTCTTCAGGGCCCAATAAAATAAAAACGTATTCTTCATGTCTGGTGTTTTCATGGCAGCATACACTACTCATGCCAATGACATAGGAGTATTTTCTTAGACAGAGGCTGCATCCATAAGGTATCACCAGTGCAGGTGTTAGCAGCCTATGGCCTGTGATCTCAAGTCGGTTCAGTTTGCCAAGGTGACTCTCACTATCACAGACGTCTATTTATGTGTAGAGGTTACTCTTTGCTCTGGAAGGTGACTTGTTCCCATCAAACTGTGTGAGAGGAAACCATAGTTGGGGAGTAGTTGGTCCTTGTGGCTGCTGGATATCCTTCTTACTATGTTTTAATTTCTCTCTCCCTGCTTCCAGGATCCTGAGGGCACCATGCTCTCACTGCTGCTCACCTCAGTATCTGCCCTCTAGAGTCCTACAAATTCCAGTCACTATCCTATTTGGATCAAGTTATAGAAATGAAAAACCCACTCTCCTTATTTCAGCCAGCATTTTATCTTGTACATTTGAAAGGAAAACTCTAAGGAAATAAAAAGAACAAAACCAAAGAAAATGCATTTCTTCAGAACATAATTCAGGTAATCAAAATAGTTACCTGAAAGTTTGTTTGAATAATAGAGTTTACTGGATTTATGTACTGCTTCTCATGACCAACCCCCTGCCCCTCATTTCAATCATGTCAGGAGGAACTCTTCCTCACATATCCACTTCTTTTTCCATTCTCCGTCACCCTTTCCTTCAACCTCTCACTTTTCTTTGGATAGCAGGTATGACAGCCCTGTACAGGTAAATTACTTTCAGTTCACAAAGAGTCTAATAAATTTCTTAAGACAACTGCTGTGATAACAACAGTTCCCTCCATTCTTGTGAGTAGTCCTTGAAACTCAACTTCTGTATCACAGAGGAGAACTTTTGTATCCACATAAGGGGTTATTAATCTTTGATATGGGTGAACATGCAATTAGCTCTAAATTTTATTCTTAGGATATTCTGGGTCAGACTTTTGGATTGAGGAAGAACATTAGAAAGCTAATATTTGTATCAAAATTATTAGATCTTGTAAGAATTGCTCCTCTTGAATTATACTTCTACATAATGCTTTTGAATCTTATTGAGAATGTTATAAGAAGCAGCTATACTGACTTGATTATATCTATGTACCTATCTATGCATGTATGTATTTATCTATCTGTATCAGATACTTTTGGGGACCAGTGTTCACTGTATTTCTTAGTTTTCCTAATGCAAATCCCCATGAAAGAAATTATTATTGGACTAAGAGCCATTAATTTAGCTTTCCCTGTGAACCCACTTTTCTTTTTCTTTTTACATTTAATGAAAATCATGTAAATTAGCCCCATCTACATTTAATGAAAATCATGTAAATTAACCCGTCTACCCTCACATTTTCCGTATTCATATATTGATGTTTTATTGAGAGATAGTTGACATACAGCATTATGTTAGTTTCAGCTATACAATGTAAAGATTTGATATATGTATATATTACAAAATCATCACCCCAATAAATCTAGTTAACATCTCTCTCTCCACATAGTTACAAATTTTCTTTTCTCTGTTAATCTTTTCTATACTGCTATGACTGGAATTATAGATTTATGTGTTTACCTGATTATTATTTGTCTCCCTCACTAGAATGTAAATTTCACAAAGGGAGGGACTTTATCTTCTACGTTGATGTAATTCAAGTCATATTACAGAGGTAAATAAGTGTTTATGGAATGAATAAATGAAATGTGTCAATCCCAGACATGAACTGAGCAATTTATTTTTGACCATAGTTGAGCCAAATAACCAGGAGTGGTGGTCAATAAATTTCTCTGCATCTGTCTTTATCTCAGTCTCTTAGAATCATTGGCTTTGGTTTGTTTGCTTTCACCTCTTTTGGGTTGCGTACTCAACTCCGACTTCCTTCATATAAAACTAATCCAGACTGTAATGCCACTACATGACAGTCTTCTTTTAAAATGTAAACCTATTTCCAGGTATCTTAATTACTGTGCATAGGTAAGAAATGGTAAGAAGAATGTAATCTAGTCCTTATTTTTTAATGGAGGTTATCAAAGTTGATGCAGGAAAAGAAACTAATGCTACTGTCATGAATGTTTGAGTCACCTTTCGTACACACTGTAGCTTTTTCACTTTTCCCAGCTAATGTAAGATTTTATTTCTCCCCATCACAAATTTATTTAAAACTGTGGCTCTGTAAGATCAGTTTGTGAATTCGTATTGGTCTCAGTGCATCAGAACCTCCTGAGTAACATTAAAATAAGGATTTCTAGGGGTGCACTTGAAAGATTCTGATTTAGATTTGGAGAAGGGACAGGGAAACTGTCTTTCAAAAAGCTCCCTAAGTAATTATGACACAGGTTTGGGAGACAGTGCTCAGATCATTGTCAGTCTTTTGGATGTCAATTAAACAAAAATTTGGAATAATTATGATTTGATTCTCACCAATTACTTTTTATTTGAGCTACAAAGGTATGAGTACTCTCCTGAGGAGCAGAGCAGGATGTGTAAGCAAGAAAAACCAAGTGAATGAATGGATGCACTTAATAGAGGTCAGAAAGGCATGAAGCTAGGGACTGTGTTATTAATCACACATAAATGGACAAGCAGTTATTGGAGGTCAGGATAGAAGAAGAGACTAAAGTCCATATACCCAGGTCATTTAATTCAAATTACAATCTACAAAATCCTGATTTGAGGACAAGATATGATTTAATGTGGCATGCTCTTGTCCATTGTATATCTAGGCAAGAATAGATGAATTTGAGTCTGTGTTTCAAGGGGCAAATGAATAAACACCTACTTTTTAGTTGGGGATGAAAATGGGGAAAACAATTAGTTCGGATCTTTGGCCAACTCATGAGCTTTAATTTGCTTTGACTAATTTCTGTGCACATATGAATTTTTCCCAAGGCAGCTTTCATGTCTTTGTTTCGGAGACTGTAGATCAGTGGGTTTATAAGTGGGGTCACCGATGAGTAGAGCAAGGTTACAATCTTCTATATCCCACCTGGATTTCCAGAGGTTGGGCTGATGTACATCACCATGATGAATCCATAGAAAAGAGACACCACAGCCAGATGGGAACCACAGGTGGAGAAGGCCTTACGTTGGCCAGCTGCTGAAGGGACACACAACACTGCTCTGAGAACCAGGGTGTAGGACCCAAGTATGAAGAAGAAGGTAATGAAGATAATAAGAGAGCTCAATATAGAGCAGGAAAGCTCAATTTCAAGGGCAGGGATGCAGGACAGGGCCAGGAGAGGACCAGGGTCACAGACAAAGTGCTCAGTGGTGTTGGGGCCACAAAAGGGGAGTTGTGTGACAAAGTAGATAGGGATCGGATAGCAGAGGAAAGCTGTGACCCAGCACAGGGCCACCAGCTTCATGCAGAGATGGCTGTTCATGATGATAGGCTAATGGAGAGGCTGGGCAGTGGGCCAGTACTGATCAAAAGCCATGAGGGGCAGTAAGAGGGTCTCAGTGGTGCCCATGGAGAAGAAGAAGTAGAACTGGAAGAAGCAAGCTGTGAAAGAGGTGGTTTTGGTCTCAGATAGGAAGTTCTTTAACATATTGGGAACAGTCGTGTTGGTGTAACAGATCTCCAGGAGTGAGCAGTTGGCCAGCAGAATGTACATGGGGCTGTGAAGCCTGCGATCCAGCTTCACTGCACAGACAATGGCCCCGTTCCCCATCAGTGTCAGGATGTAGGACAGAAAGAACAGCATAAAGAGGAATATCTGAACCTCCCTGGAACATGGAAAACTCAGGAGTATGAATTCAGTCACTGTGCTGACTCCTGACATATTCATGGCTTCCTAAGGGATGGAGAAGAAAAGTGACAATGACAAAGATGGCCTTAATCTATCATCCTCAGGATTATTTCCATTTTGGAGAACCCTAACTCCCTCAGATTCTATCATTCCATTAAATAAATAACTATACTGCTGAAGTCTATGACCTTTGGAGAGTGGTTGGTATGATCAGACTGTGAACCATTGTTTTCTCTCATTTCTCTTTCAGAATTTTCTCATGGCAAAAGATGGATGTTATGTGATAAGCAGAGTGGAGAAGGTTAATAATGGTACTCACAAAAGTAAGTAGGTATGAAAATCATGTATTTATATTTATATATTAGGAGATATAGACCCTTGATATTGGACACAGAATTTCAATTACTTAAATCTTTGGAATTAGAGACACAAATATTAGGCATCAGAAGAGGAAGAAAGGTAACAACACACTGAAATCTTTATGCATTTCACTGTTACTCTGAATCAGGGTTGAATTCTAAGTGTTGGTGTCTGATAACTGAGACAAAAAGCATCAAAGGTACCATCCATTCTTCAGTGTTCATCATGTTTTGTTAAGTCAATAAAAATTTGAACTCCCAGACACCTACATAATGGGTTTCATATCAGTTCCATCTTCTACCTGTTGAATTAAAATACTTCCATAAAACGTGGGTCTAGGTTACATTTCTACTAATAGGTAGAAAAACTGAGCAATGTATCTAGTGTATTATTTAAGGATTTTTGAGGTTTTTGCCTGAAGTGTCACCAAGTGTCCTAGAAAGGCCTCTAATCTTCTGGCTTATGGATAGATGCAGAGACTTCCAAATGTCAGATACTCCCAAGCAGAGGCCTCTGGAAACCACGAACGATGGTGGCAGCCATAAACTTTCCCACTGGACAAAGATTCCCTGTCTACTTCCTCACCCCTCTGTCACCCTCATCCTACTCCAGATGTGGAAGGTTGGCATTGTTTCGGGCAGTTGAAGGAGAATCATTGTGGAAACTTCCTTCTCTGAGTTAGACTTAGATGTGTGTGATTTCCATGGTGAGAAAAGCAAAACAAAGCCTATGAAATTGCCTACAATTCTGTTGTTAGTAGTCTGGTCTTAACTTATTAGTTTATTTAGGAGCCACTCCATTAGTGAGGGACAATCATCATTTGGGCCTAAGTGCCCCAAGCGACATGATTGAGTGGTGATGTTTTTTCATAAAATATAAGTACAGAATAGAGATCCAGATGCTTTTAATAAAAGTATTCTAGCAAATAATATTTATTGTATTAATTATAAAATGCATTACTTTCCAGAGGAGGATCTTGATGATTGGAATTAGTGACACAAGAGATCAGAGTAATTCAGAATTTTCTACACCACACTTCTCCGTAATGCTCCTCTTGGGTCTGTGACCAGATCATGTTTGGGTAAAACAAGCTGTGAGCAATTCCTCTATGTCAGGAATTCGGAGAAACCCAGAAGACAAAGAAACCCTGGGAAAGAGGTCTAAAGGGAGTATTTGGTGCTTAATGTATATGAGGTTTGCAAGGGCTTTGTAAGCCATGTGGGAGTGAACCCACCACCCAGCAGTGCTCAGTCAGGTTGTTCACCCTCCTCAAGATGCCTGCGCATCTGCTCTGTGGCAGAGCCACACTCGGCTAAAATTGGAGAGAGATGAAGTTTTATCTCACCTGCTCCTCAGGACGCTTTGTCAGTCATTTCCAGACGTCACTTCACTAACATGCTGTTTCCCCCAAAGACCTGGTTCTGACTGGATGCACCTCCTGGTTAAAAGGTCGGACTTTCCAAACTTCATCATCCTTGTCTCTCTCATTTTCTGACTGTCTTCCCTTCAGTTGTAAAGATGAACCTCCACACATTCTTCATGTAACGTGAGGTGCTATTGTTTCACAAAC